>NW_008238834.1:4134413-4182650 GCF_000691975.1 Corvus brachyrhynchos | reverse complement strand
CTCTGGCACTCCGGGATACCTGCCTTGCCTCGCCTCGCCTCGCCTCGCCGCCCGGCGCCTTCCCCTCACACTCGGGCAGGGGACTCTCGCTCCGGCGGGGCGCTCCGCCTCTGCCGCCCGTGTTTGTCCCTCTGGTGTGGGGAGTCTGAAGTGGAACTACACTGCCCGCATTTTTTTGTGTGCTTCTCTTTGGGTTCTTGCCAAGTGTGCGTCTGGTTTAATATGTGTGAACTGCGTTTTTCTTCTCCTGAAGTGGATACTGAGTACATCAATGATTTTTGATGGAGCAGGGCAGTATGCTGTGTAAAGCTGTGCATTTTCATCCAGCAAAATGATGTCATAAATATACCTGTGTTGTGGCTGCACTTTGTACGTGCACATCATCTGGTTACTTCTTCTTTTTTCCCCCCCAACCGAAATTCCATTGTTGTTACAAGAAATAATTTGTTAGCCATATACCATAATGGTATGTGGTATTATTCAGGATACTGTCAGAGAAGATGACAGACAACCTTACAAAATTTAGTGCTTAGAATCATAGAATATCCCAGGTTGTAAGGAACCCACAAGAATCACTGAAGTACAACTCCTTGGCGTCTATTTCGGTTTTCTTTAGTTAGTTGGGGTTTTTTTGTACTTTACAAGCATTTCTTGGGATAATTTTGCATACCGAGCACTTAACGTTTGGAAAATAGAAAAAAATGTACAGTGTTATGTACATTTTAAAAATGTACGGGTATTCATTAGCTGTAATGAAAAGTTGTAAGTCACAAAATGTCTTCTTTTTTTGTTTTAAAAGTGTAGGAATGTCAATCAGTTTGTGGATACATAAACAATTTTTTTTTGTATCCATACTAGGCAGCTAGCTCCAGCCAGGGCCAACAGTTGTGCCTTCTCTCCTAGCCCCTGCTATAGTTTCTTTGCATCCCAGAACATACAGGAATGTAAAGAGTTTTGCCATCTCTTACAAAAATCAAGGAAGATCTCTTTACTGGAGTGGTGTAAAGTGAGGTGCTCTGTAAAAACATGTCTCTATTATATAATAGACTATTAAACTGATAAGCTAAAGTTGAAAGGTTCCTAAATGATCTCAGGATGCCAGGAACTTTGACTGAAATGCTGTATTATCTGGTATTACTCTTAGTTGCAGTAGGAATAACTAGGATAGTGCTGAATGGCTCTCGTCAGCAATTACAGTATTGATTTTTAAGCTTGTATCATAACTTTCTAGTTAAGCATATCAAAACGTTTGAATTTTTTAGTGGCCTGTAACAGAGATAGTGTTTGAACTTACTCTTGGTACTTAATACTTCATCTTATTCTTGGTATTTAATATTTTGGGTTGTTGCAAAAGTAAGTATAATTCTTTGCTATTGTTTACTTGGAAGACATCCACTTAAAATGTTTCAGGTTTGCAGTGCAGTGAATTTTATATCTTTTTTGTCCTACCTCCAGTGTTTCCTTCCACTCTCATGAAGTCTTGATCAGTTAAGGGGAAATCCAAACTGCACTTAGGGCACTTGACACCTCCTTTATGTACCTTGAGGCTCCTGAGCAGCCCGTTTTTGCATTGCATGCTTTATGACTTGGTCTCTGCCTCAAAGCATTTGCAACCTACATCAGATAGAGGTGAAAGGATTTTGTTCAAAGCCACTTTGGGAACCTTTGTCAAAGCCAGAGGTTAAATTAGTTACATTTGTTGCTTGTCTTTCTGGAAGATGGTCACAGGGTTAATAGTCTAGTTTACAATTTTCTTTTTTTCCAGTCTTGCATCTTAAGTGCAAGATCACAGCACACCGGAAAACAGTTTCTCATGGTCTGTAGGAACACTGAATCTCTGTGCTTAAGTTAGACTTTCTAACAAATTGGAATTTTTTTTTGTAAAATAGCTTTGGATTATGTATGAAATAACTTTTAATCATTGGTTATATCATGATTTAGCAATACGTTCTATGTAACTGTCTGAAAAGGGATGAAAGGACACTTTCTGGTGTGAGATTCAGTGCTGTATGTTACAGATCTCCACAGGGAAAAAGCTTTCAGGCTTATACACAACAGTATGTGATACATTTGTGATCAAATAGAAGTCTAAAGCGTATATACTAGATGTCTTCATCCCATACTGGGCACATTCTGAGAACACAGCATTGTGGCATACTATATCCCAGTGATTTTTTTATCTGAAGTATATTCTTTATGATCTTGTTGAAGTTACAATTTAAGGTTTTACACAAAGATGCCATCTCTGGACATCTCTCAATGTTACATAGGCAAGCAGAGCGGGGTTTTTTAATTGTAAATAGAATAACCCACTTTAAGCATAGTAAAAAATGTTGCTGCTTTTGCAAAGAATGTGGCACTTAAAAATGAATTTAATCTGCCTAGCTGCTCTCTCATCTTGGTTGTTACATTAGTGCTTGCATTTCAGTTTGGGCAGGCAGACTGATTTAGTATGAAACTGTCATGCTAAGTCAGATTGTCTTTCTGCTTGAGGACAAAGCTTAAGCACACTTCTTGGAGGTTTTTTTTATTGTACTTTACAAGCATTTACAAGGGAATTATCATTCCCATTTACAAGGGAATTATCAAATAAAGAGTGCTAGCGTCCCCTTCCTAGCTGAATATTTTATTTTTACCAGTTTCTTTCACCTTTGCACTAACATAATTTGACATCAGTTGTCAGAAGTTGTTCTGAGTCACTCATTTTCCCAAGACTGAGGGACACTTCCTCATTGCTTCTGTATGCACTGAGTGAACAGATGAGATTTTTAGCTGATGAATTGGCCCATTTCTTTATCCAAAGTGCTTCAGTTCAATACCAGAAATGTAAATATGCAAAGTAATAATAGAAAAGGCTGCAGTGTACTCGGTGGTATATTTCTGTTGGTGTATGTGGCTGAAGCCAGCTAAGCTGGTCTCAGGCTGTGTCTCTAGGTTTACTTGTCTTTTTTTAGATTGCATAACTGTCTCCTCAGGAAATACACTTCTGAATTGATGGTTATGAAAAGCCTTTTAAAGGAAATGTGTAAAGGATTCGTTTCAAAATTCTTTCAGATAAGTGCTTTGGATAATGAATTGTAGCTGCGATTCCATTAGAAATGGAAGTAATTGACTCTCACTGGGCTAACTAGAATTCAGTTTGTGATGTGAACTGAAATACAGTGATTTAAAGAAGAAAAGTACTTGGTGGTGACTTAAAGCCATTCATTCCCCGAAGGAAAAAGTGTGCATGTTAACACAAACAGGAAATCTGTGAGGCCACTTCAGAGGTGTGTTGTGTCCTGTATAGACAGTGCAGACACACTGCTGTGTGCTAGGGGCGAACAGATCCCTTGGCCAGATGTGACCTCTGTGGTCATTACAACTCAATAATGCAGGTGGATTGGGTTTGCTGAAAGAGTAAGCATATGCCACTTTGCTCAGCTGTATCTAATTTTTCTCTTCCCAACATCTCATGTAAATACCTCTGTGTGGGAATTCTGTAAGACTAGCATTTTTATCCAATTTGTTAATAATATAGCCAAGTTTTATATGCCGATTAAATTTAGGGATATTGCTTTATTTTGGTACATGTTCATGAGTTCAACAATATGGAGATAGATCTTGTTTATATATTGAATATTTAGAGCTTTTTAGATATTCCATATATGTGTTTCTCGGAATAAGTATTATTTCTGTTCTTGGCGACCTGAAGGTTTGTATTAGTCTCAAATCTTATATTCATGTATCCATTCTAAATGTAACCAAATTATTTGCCGCTAATAGAGTAGATATAGATAGATTTCATGCGTGCACATGTGGCTGTGTTCTTTTGCTTTGACTTCCTAAACCCTGGTAGGCTGCAAGAAAATTTAAATACACTTGGGGCAGATCAGCACCTAGAAAGAAATGTTGTTAGAAGGAGAAAACAAAGATAAGGGATTGCTGGATTGCTTATTAAGGAAATGCTTAGTGCTTTCTAGAAACATACAGGAAAAGCTTCAATCTGCTTTCTCTCATCTCATGCAAAAATGAGATTGGTAGAATTTCTATTCAGAAGCATTGGTTTCTCTGTTACGTGTCTGGGAATAAGTTCAGCCAAGGATGATGTGGCTGTAGAAGAGTCTGTGTTGTTGGAAATGCATATGTCAAGGTTGGCAGGTGGTGGTGGGATATGCCCATACAGATTCCAAAGGGCTACACTCTTGGATTAGCCAGTTACTTTCTCCAGTACCTTGAAAGAAGTTAAGGTTTCCACATGCATAAGAATATTTTGTGTATGTGTAACCTAAGTTTTTGATTGAACTGATCATTTTACCAGTAAAACTCAGTTTAGGAATTCTTAAAGTATTCTTTGTCTTCACTGATGTTCCTTCATAAACAGAAAAAAAGGGTAACTTAAAAAAAAAAAGAAAATGCTCAAATGAATACAAGGACAGATACTGTAACACTGAAATCAGCTGATTCATAGCAGATCATACTGATATAACTGTTGACACAGTTATGAAAGCACCAACTCCAAATAAACTGTGGATTTCCTTTCTTGCTATGTTTTTTTTTCCCCTTGTGATAAAAAAGTACTTAAGTTTCACTGAAAAATATTTTTATTAGAATGGCTCTTGATTCCATGTGACGGGAGATCTTGAAAGCATTGAATTTACCATGTTGCATCATAGGTGGAAAACGAATTTGATTTTATTCTTTTTTAACTACCAGTTTAGTGAACAATACATTACTTTTGTATCACTAGTGTTTCTCTAATGTCTATTAACTGCTTGAATTCTTGTATCTGCTCTAATTACTTGTGATAGGGCTTTTTCTTCATTTTTTGAACAGCTGGGAATTGCAGGTAAAAGCAGGTAGTACTGCCTGTTAGTATTTTTCAACATTGTTGAACAGAATTTCATTTTTAGTTGCATGTAATTTGCTAAAATGGAAAATTTAATTCCAAGTTATATTTTAGCTACCTTCAGCTTTTATATGGAAACTCTTTGCAAGCATATTATTTTTTTTTAATAAGAAGTGACACTTGATGGTGTTTTTCCACTCTACTAGAAGAAAAACTCTAGCTGCTTTCTTTTAGAAAAATTCATGTGTCCCTTTCAGAAGGGATCTGAGGCAGATAATCTTCATTCAGTGTGTCTTCTGTTAGTCATGTCAAGGTATATTTTATTTTAGCAAAGTTAATAACCTTTGAATTAGGTTTAAAGGCTCATATAGAGAATGGATAGACTTTTGCCCTTAAAAGTATCAGAGATGTTGTACTGAATGTGTTTTAGCACAGTCTGGAATGAGCAGAGCTTTTTTTCCAGTCTCAGTAAGCAGATGCTTCAGACCAGGGCTGGGACCAAGAACTTGGGCACAGAAAAGCATTTTCAGCCCCAGTTTGTTTTTTGCAATCTGTGTAGGAGAATTGGCAACTCGTCCACTTTTTTTTTTTTGCACCTAATAAGCAAAGTGTAAAAGGGCATGAAAATAGAGAAGTGTTGGAACTTTGGAACTGGAGTTGAGCCTTGTGGAGAAAGGATCTTTTTCAGTGTCAGGATGGGCTGTGAGACTAAGAATGGTCACACCCCATCCTGACATTGAGAACTGCGGTGTTTAATTCTTGGTGAATAGTAAGTAAAATCATGTGTGACTGGATGGGGTGAAGGAGACAATTGGAACATGAACAAAGGCTGTCCCATACTTGGCGTATCTATGTTAAATATAGGACATGTTAAATAGAGAAGGATTTGGTCCATTCATTTGTCCTGGCATATTTATTCTGATCTCTGAGTGAATTGGGATAGTGTGCTGATGGAAACTATGTCTAGGATTTGTGCTTCCTTCCTTCCAGAACTCAGAACAGTGTGCACTGATGAAAGCTGGGGAAACGTCCTGTAGTGGTTTTCTGGTGGCATTTGTTCTATGGTTCCTATACAGTACAATCCAATAATCACTTAAATGTCATTTTCACAGGCAGTCAGACTTTGACATATCCCAGATGGTCATTAAAAAGAAATCTGATCTGCAACTACAAATGCAGCCTATTGAGGCAGTGTTTTGAATATGCAAAGATGTAAAAAAAAGAGGGAAAATCTGAAAAATCAGGTTCTAAATGTGCTAAACCCCTTTGCATGTTTAATTCCTAATCTGGCCTGAATTTTTCATTGCATAGGTGAAAAAAATACTGCATCCCTGAGATGCTGTAGAACTGAATGAAATGCAATTGAATATATTATGAAGATTGCTGCAGAAAACTATGTTTTAAAAATGGAATCATACTTCCCATCAGGGATTTTGACTAATGAGCGAGAGGATAAAATGTGTAGACCCACAAAGAGTGCATCAAAGAAAGAACACAGGATGGTGAATGATCTTTGTCAGCATTATTAACTTGTGTGAGTCTAGTGAAAAAACTCATGTGTGCTTTCTGAGACTGAACCACAGGAAAACCTACCTACAGCACAGAGCTTCATTAAGGTTGCATGGGAAACATTGCTTCTAAGACTTCCAAATTTGAGGTATTTGCTTTTCAAAATGAAAGCTAATTTTCCTGTGCAAATTGTAAGTAAATAACATAGTGCTTAAAAGGAATTATTTTTTGCTTAGCTTATTAATATTGAGAAATAAAAGACAAGAGGAAGTGAAGCTAAATGTGCAAAGCTTAGACAGCTTACCTGTCTAAATCTTACCTTCATGCAGTGATAACAATTTTATCTGTATTCTAGAAAGGCTGTTGTCTAAAACACTTTTATAAGCTTTGAAGAAAATAATGTCAGTCTGAAGTACTAAACGATATTGAAATAGCATAGGTATCACAGAAAAAAACCCCAACATAAAATGAAGTCAATAGTGTTTGAAAAGAAGCACTGCCTTGTGAGTTTTGCTTCATTCTCATAAATACTGTGTGGTTTAGTCTGTATTTTAATGGAACATACAAGATAAAGGAATGATGAACAGGAAGGGGAAATTGAGTGTTTCTAGTAATTCTTAATATTCTATGAAAATACTTGTCATGTTTGCTGAAAAACCCATTCGTTTTTCCTGTGACGAGCCAGATACGAACTTATTCAATGTTTAGAAAAGGGCTCAGAGATAGTAGCAGTGTATTGCAACCTTACTGCAGGCATAGCAGTCCCAACACTCAGTTTAGGATTTTGTCATTGACACTGATGCAGTGAGAGTGCAGTTCATTTTGAGTGTAGTTCATTTTGGCCTTGAGTGTAGTTCATTAATTATTCTGGAAACCTACAAGCTGTTTAGCTGCATGCTATAATGTGGTTCACTGTCCTTGCATGAAAGGCTACTACATGAATTTACAAAACTTAAGAGGAGGAATAGTAGTAGGGTCCTAGATTAAATTTTTTTTAAGCTTGTAATTCAAGAAGAAATCTTTGACAATCTTCTGAGCAGACACATTGTAACCCCGTGAGTGTGGGAAGGAGATGCATGGGTTTAGGGTAATGAGACTTCGTCTGTGTTGAGGGAATATTGATGGTCCTCAGAGAAGGTCTTGCATTCTGGGACAGAATTGCTTCCTTATACTACTACTCTTCCTCAAGTTATTTCACCTGTTATATTATTTAGATGAGTAATGACATTTCAGAATTCCTCAGATAAAAAATTAATTCTTATTCTGAGTCATGGAGCTAGTTATTTAAAAACCTTGTATGTTTTGTCCACACACTCAAATTATGCTGCTTTACAATTCAGTTTGAAGAAAGCAAGACAATTTCCCCAAGAAAACAAATGTTCATCTTGGTGTGCATTGGTTTTGTATGGTTTAATATAAACTTGACACCAGGTCAGTTGTCTCTTTACTATTGTTATGTAATTTCAATTTCAAGAAGGAGGGAAAAAAGCCCACAAATACCAGACCCCGAAGTGTTGTGAAATTTGCTATATCAAACATGACTGGCTGCCCCAGTGACGCCATCAGCAGAGGGAGCAGCGCGTAGGCAGGCTTGGCTTAGGCTGAACCAGGACTTGGAGTGCTGCTGCCAGTGGTGGAGTTGCAACAGTGGGTGAAAAGTCTCCAAGCAAGCTAATGTAGACTTTGCTTAAGAATCATTAACTAAATCCCTGTTTTCGTGGAAGCTTCAGCTGGAGTCATGTGATGTGATGCAAACCAAGATCATCACCTATCAGTGCAAACATATGGCAAAGTCTGCCCATGTTGTTACTTATCTCAGGGCGTGCAGGGGGGCTGGGACATTTCAAGCAAAGCCTATTGGTGAGGGAGTTTCTGTATGAGCTTTCTTAAAGAAGCACTTCCTTTTTAGCAGTAATTCTGTGTGGGAATGTATACCAAGCAGTTTCCTCTAAGAGACCAGAAGGTTTACATAGTTGTTCTGCTTCTATGAGAAGAAATGCTGCTACAACATTCTGTTATGGCTGTAATTTTTGCATCTACCTGTATTGTGTAAAGTTAGTTTTCTGCTTTCTGAGATGCATAACTCAGAAAAGGATGTTCTTGAAGATGACTCAAATAGAAGTGATGTTGCTGCCCATGAAAAGGTTCCTTCTGGAATCTTGGTGAGTTTGACAGACTTACTGCTAAATATATAAAAATTGGCTGCCTATATTTAATAGTATGTGGAATACTTTAATTAGGCATTCAACAGATTTACTGTGTTTCCCGTTATGTTCCATAGCTGCTCTGTGCAGTACTAGGAGCAATCCTAAACCCCTAATTAAAATCTTTACTTGGGAACAAAGATGTTTTTGTTGAATAGACCTGATGCTACAGTGGTCCTGTTTGGCAGGATCATTTTTTCCCCCAGTTTTCTCAGGGTACAAAATATAAACTAGCAATACACTTGCTAAAGATTTCCTCTGCTTAAGGAAAGCTTCTGCCTCATAAACTTATATGTATGCAAATATAAGCAAAATGAGATAAACTGAGGTAAACTGCTGCTCTGCATGTTTTTTTTATTTTGTTCTACCTAATCTCTTGAAACAAGTACAATGTCTTTGCTGTTTACATCATGTGGCATTAGACATATTTTAATCCTCCAAATGTATCTCAAAAGAAATGGGATGTATGAATATCTACTCTCCTGTAAGCTAAGATCTACTTTTAAGTAACTTTTTTTGCAGTGACAGTTAAAATTCATGCCCTCTAAAGCTGTAACTCTCTAGAGCAATCTGATAGCTTGCCTTTGAGTAACTTGCACTTTTCTTTTTCTCTTGTTGAACTAGACACTTGTAGTATGCATGTTCATATGAGTCCACTTGTATAAAAGGTGTTTGCTTTAAGAACAAAAAAAATGCAGTTTACCATTAGTAAAGTGGTTCTCCATGTGCACAGAAAACACCTCTTGTGGACAGACTTTTGATTATATCTTGCACCTGTATATGGATATTACTGGATAACAAAAAAAAAAAAAAGTTAAAACATGTTGGTCTAGTGGCAGCCAAAATAACATCTTTCTTAATGTTACAGAGATATAATTCCTACCCACAAAACCTCCTGCTCAGGTTATGCGAATGTAAGCATTTTCTGATAACGAGTTTTGAAAATTTGTCTGTCTGTCATATCGAGCATATTAGTTACTCTGAGGTGGAGCACTGTTTAATCATAATTTCTGAGAGCCATTGCTGTAACATGAGGAAGACAAACAGCATATTCAGGGTTAATTTTAGTTGAATTGATTTGAGTATTTTATAAGTGGAGGCACAGAATTTTAGTTACTGAACTTCTGAAGTAGATATTTTTCTTATTTTGTTTTTACTTTTGTGCCCTCTCACAAAAAGAAAGTTCAAAAACCAAAGCAGTTTCAGTTTCTACTTTTGGCAGTGCAATGGCTTCTTGCCAGAAAAAAAATTATTTTCATGATATGACAGAGATATTCTTTCTCTCATTCCAATTACAGTTGCAGTTAGCTTAGTGGTAGTAATATATTCAGCTGTAAAAATTTTTGCAAACTAGGTAGTATTACATCAATATTCAAAAATCAGTCTCTGTGCAGCCTCAGAAGTCACAAAAAATGTTTCTACTTTGATACCTCAGGTATTCATAGCCTTTGAATATGCTATCTGAGAAGAGTAAGCAGTAGTGAGCTGCATTAACCTCAGTTTTTATGCAGAGTTCCAGAGTTTCACTGCATCAGGCAATGTACAGATTCTGGATATCAAAAGAAATAAAAGCTAAGCAGTATCGTGAAATATTACTGCATTGCCTTTCTTAGCTTGTCTTTTCCATCCAGCTTTTGTCCCGAATTGCAAACCTGGAAATCAGCATGCTTTTTAGGCTCTTATAGGAGGTTATGAAGGCATACTGCTCTCTGCTTTCAAGGCAATGATGTTTAATAAATATTTACTAAGCATGAAATAGAGCATGTTATTAAGGAAATACTTTGTCTTACTGGTTGTTCTGTGATTGGGATATTTCTATTGCATTTGCAAGAATTAACACAATGACATTTCATACTGTGCCTCTCTCTCTGTACTGTCTGCCACAAGTTTTCCAACAATACACAGTAAAATTTAAGGAAAACAAACAAAAACGCCAAGCAAAACCCAAACCCAATCCTAACCCCCAGATTTTAAAAATCTCCCAGCTGGGGTTCTACTGACATTTGAGATAAAATGACATGTTTCTCGGGTAAATAGTGACACTTTATTTCTATTTGATCATTTTCTTGCTAATGTTTGAACCTTTTTATATAACATGTTTATCTTGCAAAGTCAACCATTACGTTAAAAGCTGAGCTGCAGCCTGGTAAGCAATAAACTGCATTAGTTTATTACCTTGATCTAATTTGGTTTACTTGCAATGTGCAAAACAACATTTACATTAAGACTTGGATCATAAAAAGCTACTTTGCTTATAAGCAGTGTTTTTAATACTCAGTAGGTACAAAAGTTCATAACTTTTTCACATGTTAGGGTGAACCAGCTATGAACTTTCAAATCTAAGAGGTTATTCAGTTTATGTATGTTCATAAAAGTGGCTGTGCTGTGAGCTACAGCAATGAAACCGATACCTCTAGAAGAGATAACATTGCTACAGGATATTCTTGCTACAGGGAAGCAAGAGTATATGTAAAATGAGTGAATGCTTTGGTCTTGTGTGGGTTGTGTGATGAATTTATATGGTCAAGTTAGCATGTGTAGAGAAAAACTAAATTATTTATCATGTGAACTCAGTTCTTAGCAGAAGGTGGGAAATTTTGGTCTTCTAGGAAGTCACTACTTAGAGAGAATTTCTTGCTAATAACCACTTCTCAAGTCCTGTTCACTGAAATAAATTCATGAAATGGAGACCCTATTAAAGATTTTTGTTCCTGATTGTGTCAAACATTTCTTGTAACAAACGCAGTCTCCTTCGTGACACAAAGTCACATTTTCTTTCTAAGCTGATACCATAGACTGCCCTTGGGAAGTGACCAAGGTAGAGCCATGAATGATAATGATTATGTGTCAAAGATTTTTTTCTTTCATGAGATTGAGTTTAAACATGACTGTCATATTCGGGGAAGACTAATTGCGTCAACAGGAAAGCAGAGATACTGTAACCTCTCTGTCTTGAGTTACAGTTTCATGAGATGCAGCAATTACCTCACTTGTCAAAAAGATGTTCAATTCCCTGCCTCTTTTTTTTTTTTTTTTTTCCTAGCTCTCTGGTGCTGCTCAGTGCCTCATGACTCAGGTGTTTGTCATGTTTTGCTTAGTGAGCTAATCTAACTTACCAGCAACCCACTGAAACAAACAACAACCAGAAATGGTAGACTTTTGCCAGCTGTGTCAGTGAGCTAAAATCGGCTCATTAAGAGGGTCAGATGAGGAAAGGTTGAAGTGAGACTTTCTCTCTTTAGCAAAAGTGAGCTAATTGCTTCACTATCAAGCAGTCAGTTTTATAGTTATACGTGAAGCTACTTACAGATGAAATTGAGTTAATGACTAATGTGAGGAGTCCATCCTCCTGATCTCATTACTCACTCAATGACAGTCTGTTCTTTTTGTCTTCATCAACCATGTTGTACAAAGGTTACAGGAAAAAATTCTCTAGCATGTTAAGTAGCATAGTAATTCTGTGGATAATTTCAAGACAGTTTTAAATCTGTATTGGAAACCCCCCACCTTCCTTTATACTTGTGATGAGGAAGGAATTATTTTAAAAAAATGTTAATGTGATTTGGTAATGTTTGAGAAGCCTGAGATGGAGAAAAATATTTCCATAGTTGCTCTAAGTGTGAAAGTAGTTTCAGATTTCTTGCCTGTTTACAATTATATCGGTATATAGATGCCACAAAAGTAGCCCTATTTTCAGTGAGTGTGAGATACCCTGTGTTACTGTAAGGAAGACTTTGGAGGATCAAAAGAGAAATAATTGATTAATTATCTAGACAGTGAAAGCAGTATCAGTAGGAAGAGCTCTTGTAATGCAGTACAGTTTTGTTTAGAGGTATTAAGAAAAGTCCTAAACCTTGTTCAACAACTAATAAAAACAGAAATGCAAATAGAAAAAAAATTCATTGTAGATTTTTTTCTAGAAATAATATCCCCCCCCCAAATTTTTTTTTTTTTTTTTTTATTAATGATTTAGGCTCTTTTGTGTGTTCAGTGTTGTGGGTTTTGCTTGTTGGCTGTGGCTCTTTGTTCTCCTAAATATCCTTAACTTTAGAAGCTACAGTTGCTTGGATGTTTTTGAAATGAGCTTGTAACAAGCAGACTTGTGGGTGGGAGGCTGGAGATGGTGGAATGAGGAAGGGTTTAACTTAGGTTTCTATCAAAACATTTTCACAGTTTTCCCTCCTCTTTCTGTTAAAGCTCAGATGTTCTGAGAAGTCTTTGGACTTTCATTTCTTATTTGCAGTCATAGTTCAAATTGTATTCTTAGTCTGAAAGACTTGCAGTCATTCAGAATTCATTCATTTACTTAAGTATTTTTAATAAATTAGACAGAATTTTGGATAAGTGATTCTGTGCTCTTGTTTATCCTGTTTGACTGTAGCATAATCTTCTTAATGTATCTCTTTCCTTCCATTGCATACTTGGGTAATTTCTCTCAGGTGACTCAGCCAGTTTTGAAATACAGATGTGTAAAGGAAGAGTTCCATGCAGTATGCTCTACATAGCTTCTCCCCACTTCTCAGATTTTTTTTGCATCGTTATGTACAGTTATCTTCATTTTCAATAGAGGATCAGCTGTATTAAACAGGCAGTCCTCCAGAGAATGAATTTTTCTTTTTAGCTTATCCAAGTTACTAAGTATTACTTAAATCTAGGCTTTGAGGTCTAAAAATGACAAGCTTCAAAATTTTGTTTAAAGTATTTAGTCATAGATTCAAGTTGATAAAGCATTAAGAATAGGTTTTATAACTCTGGAGACTTTTACTGATACAAGGATTGCCTCAAAGTTCTGTTGATTCTTGAAAATATTTGTGTAAATCTTATTGCAACAGTTTGAGTAATTGATAAATGACATTGCACATCTGTTTAAATGTTTTTTAAAAGTTCATTTCAAAAAACCTTGCATGTATTTGAAATTTACTTTTTTTTTTTTTTTTTCTTTCTTTCTCTCCCTTAGTCTCAGACTATGAACTACGTAGGGCAACTTGCAGGACAAGTCCTGGTTACTGTGAAGGAGCTGTACAAAGGCATTAATCAGGCAACCCTTTCGGGATGCATCGATGTCGTTGTGGTCCGGCAGCAGGATGGGACGTACCAATGTTCCCCTTTCCACGTCCGATTTGGGAAGCTTGGTGTATTGCGCTCTAAAGAAAAAGTGGTAAGTTCAGAAAGTGGGTCAAAACAAAGTTTTGAGTACCAGTGCATTCCTTTTTTCCCCTCTTCCTTCCTTCCACAGCTCCCCACATTCCCAGTTAGCAGGCTGGTTTAGTCCAGAGCAGTTGCTCATAGATGCTGTACAGGGTGGTAGATTCAGAATGCAAAACAGAACTTCTTGTGGTAGTCTAAGGACTCTGCAAAAATACTGTGAAAGAAGAGCTTTGACAGCTCTGGACCTATGCAAAAAGACTAATACAAATGTATAGACTTCACAGTTTTAAAATGTTTACATGAGGCTATTTATTTACTTATCCAAGTAGGCTGGGGAAGAAATGCTTAATGCTATTTAACTGATCCCAGACGTAAGCAACTCTTTTTGGAATGTGTGAAGGACAGACAAGAGCGTATGTTAAGTGTTGGTGACCTGTTACAAATATCGCTCCTTGTTAGCTGTGTTCAAGGCTGATTTGCAGTAGAAAATGCAGTTATTAATATCCACAAGCAAATGAAAACTGAGACTGAAGCTTCATTTCTGTGTGGGTGTGTTTGAAAGAGAACCTGGTACAATTTCCTGTCCAGCCATTCTGAGATGGTGGTGCTACCCGAGCAGATTGTCCTGCCATCCCCTTTCCATAGGCTTCGTTAATTGTGTTCAGAAAGTGAGTTGGGTTGGGTTGGCTGGAAGGTGGAGCTGTTGTGGGGGGACTTTACTGTCAGTTAGGAATACTGTGTATGGCCTGTTGGTGTGCTACCAAAATATGGATTGTTTTAAACAGTAATAAACCCTCGGGATTATATTCTGCTTTTTTAAGGAGGTAATGGTTATTGCAGGAAGCTACACCTCTCTTCATATTTTCATTGTGAAAAGAGAATAAAGTGAAACTAAAAGAGCAGTTAGGTCAGGTATTTTTTTTGTTAAAAGTCAGTAGTTAGAGTTACATGCATTAGAGTTGTATGTTTGTCATAGTGACACAGGTGAGTAGCAGGTTTTGTGTTGAGTTTATTTTTTGTTTGATTTCTCATGTGTGTTTATTTTAACAAGCATGCTGATGACAAAGAATTTTTAACCTTAACAGTTTTGTAACAGATTACATTACAGTTTTCAACAGGGTACAGAAGAGGTGGTATAGCTGTACTTTTTCTGACCTCTAGGCGAGCGAGATAGGCTTACAACAGGAATGGTCTGAAACTTGAGTTTATTAAATGTCTTTAATTACACTTCTGAGTAGCTGAACCAAATTTGAGAGGTTTTCAGTTTCTGGGTACCTCTAAAAAGCTGTTGAATAGTGGAAACATCTACTCTTGATACCTGTTGTACTAGACTGTCAGCATAATTCTCAGCTTTTGCTTGTGTGGATGACTGCTGCTCCTTGTTTCTTCCATCCTGGGAGTTACTGTTCACACAGTTCTCTGAATAGTCACTTGAGTGTTTGTTACTGCATTGTGGATGCATTTTTCTCTGGCATGTTATGAGGCCAAGATCAATTGGTAGTCCCAAGTTGTGTAGGAACACAAAGTATGCATATCTGTGCTTCAACTTCACGTATATATTGAGGTGTCCAGAAACCAGTGTGAGATATCGGTGCTAAAACTAGAGATGTTTGTATGTCTAAACTTGCACATAGAAAAGGTGAGGTTTTATAAACTCATGTTGCTGAATTGGAAATGCAAGAAATTATTTTAAAAATAAGCAGTAGTGAAATATATATGATTTTCAGATCAAAATCAGTCAGTTATTGTGGGGAAAAAGAAAAGCGGTTATCTTAAGCATTTGGGTATAGTCCCCATGCTTGTTTGGTTATTTACCTAATTTATCTCCTATGACTGGGTTTTCTTGGCTAAAAAGTACTTTTTTAGGATAATAAAAACATTATTCTCTGAAAAAACCACTATGGTTGCAGAAGGGTTGTGGTCCTATGTCATACCCCCATAAACTCATGAGCATTCTGCAACACTAACTGGAGTCGCAGAAATAATTGTGGCAAGTCTCTTACCACTTTCAGACAAAGCCTGCCTCCAGGAGGCTTTCAGGTGAAAATTCTGGTATTCAGGATTCAGATTCATACAACTCCAGTTCAGACTGAGATTTAAACATCTGAACAGTCTCAGTCATTCTTCCATGAAATAAAGACTAGATCAATAATTCTTTGAACAAGATTGAGTCTCTATATAAGTTTATTTTTTTCTTATTTTTCTTGTGGTTGTTCAGCTCTCTGCCAGGAGCATGACGTATTTTGCAGGTGAGCAAACTAAAGACCATTATGACAGACTTGCATCAGAAAGAGAGAGGAGAAAGGGACGCCATTATACGGTGAAACAAAGTTTACACTCAGAGCTAAGTGGACCGTGAGGTCAGAGCTTTCCCCATGATGAATTATTTACAATAAATTGTCTCTTTCCACAGATTGATATAGAAATTAATGGCGATGCTGTTGATCTTCATATGAAACTGGGTGACAATGGAGAAGCTTTCTTTGTGCAAGAAACCGAGGAGGAAAATGTAAGGGCTTTGTGCTTCTTGATGGCTACAATGTAGTATTAACAGAGTAATGCGTTAAAAATGCTTCATACAGTGTTGTCAATGTCCTCACTTCTGTGAAAGCTAGATTTTCTGTAACTGAATCTTAATGTCTCTTTCATATGTTGCCAAGATGTTTGATGCTTTGTACAATTTTGCTGCCAGTAATAATAAAGTAACTAATTACTTTTATTAATTAGAGCATTATTTGGAAAGTGTGTTGAAGTATTTTTTATTTTGTTTTAGTTAATTCATTCTTGTTGAATGCAGTTACACTGGTTGTGGTGTCTTACGATAATTTTTGCCTTGCGTCTGTATAGGTTGTGCCTGTAGTAATAAAGGTAGTCTATTTTTGGGGCATATTTTTTGTTTGCCTTAAAAATTTTAGCCCAGTTTTTCATAATTTTATTTATGAAACTTTCACCAGGTAACTGTAACTTCTTTGACTTGAGAATTTATTTCCCAAGAATCTCTTGCAGCTGGAAGCTGATGAGCCTCTGAAAAACAGGAATAATGGTTCATTTTTACTCTGATTTCCTAAGGATATGGGAGCTATGTAATCACAGCATTGGTCAGTCCTGAGCATTGCTTCTGATCACTTTTGAATCTGTTGGCATTTTTCAGCAAGTCTGGAGGAAAGAAGATCTCAGTACAACCTTCCAAAAGGTTTAATGAAAATAGAAGAGAGAGGAAAAAAATGGTCTCAGTGAAGTAAAAGATAAAGTGTTAATTGCCTCTTGGAATCAGTCTTTCAAGGAAATGAGATTGATCCAGTTTTTAGTTTAGGGTGCTGCTTGTTTACTGTGAGGGATCAGAGGAAGCTCTCATCTTGAAAGGAGTTAAATACAGTTTAAAGTGGAAGGCAAAAATAAGCATTAAGACCCCAAATGATAACTTGGGGTCAGGATTCATAAGCAGAAGGAAGGTTGGGTTCTGTGTCAGTGTACACCATGATTAAAATAAAAACTGAAAGCAGTTTTTTATAGATCTAGACCGTGTCAGACATTGATGGGAACTGATCAGTCCTGCGACTTTCGGAAAGCAGGGGTGATAACCACTGCCTTTGTCCCCAGTACAACATTTTAAGGGAGCTGTTGCACTTGCATAGTACATTTTGATTTATAACAAGAGTGTCTTGTCTGTGTCTAATGTGTTCTTGAAAGCTGGTAGTTCATGCTGAAAATATAGATCAAGTTTGCTACAAAGCAAAACTGAGTTATTTTTACTGCTTTTAGGCATTTTTCTTTTCCTGCAACTGACCAACACCTGTTTGTTTGCCTCTTGAAGCTATGCTTAAGGGATAAGTCGTAAATCTCTCATTGATTTTTCTTTTTTTTCCCTTGGGGGGGATTCAGAATGGTCCTTTAAGGAATCAGTCTTCGCGTTTTTCACATCTTGACATTTACAAGTAATACCACTCACCTCAATAATGTAAATCAAGACAAATTTTCAGCCAGTTTTCTTTTAACCTTTTTACGTGATTTATTTATTTGTTTGTTTGTTCTTGATTATTTATCACTAATGGTGTAGAATATTAACTTTAGTTTAGGTGCTAGCATTTTATTTCAAGGTTTTCACAATGCAAAATCTGTGTATCATCACCGTTGTATAAGGCAGTATTTTGTTCTCCTTTCTCTACTTCACTCTACTTTACATCCAGTGGAACAAAATCTGTTCTCTTAACTGTTAATCTGTTCTGTAACTCTTAACTCAATGAAAAATTTCAATTTAGTGTTAAATAGCAGATAAGACTTCGAACACATCAAAAGTAATATCAGTGCTCTGGCTGTGTCTCATCAGTGTTTCTGACTAATCTTCTGTACAATAGTCCAGTAAAATAACAGACATCTTGTAATTACTTCTATTCTCTACCATAAAATTGAGTTCCATAACTTTTTCTCTTCATTATGCAAATTCTTCTGCTTTTGTTCCACCTTGTCTTTGTCCCTTCACAGTGTGTTTCTTTCAGACTAGGTGTCAATGTCTTTTCACTTTCTTGTTATGATGTAAATAAACCTCAGGCAGTCCATAGCTAAAGCTTTTCCCTTAAAGGACAGTGGGTTGTAATTAGTTGAGGGTTGGTTGTTTGTATGTTGGTTTTAATGTGAGTAAATTATAGTTGAGTTTTTCTTTTTGAAAGATACTTTAGATAAATAATGTCTGACATGTATGACATGACTGAAGGCACCTTCACCAATTTTGTGGGTAACAGTGAACTGGGAGGAGAGGTGGGCAGGTCAGAAAAAGAGGCACCACAGAGAGGCAGCTTGGCAGGCTGGGAGACTGGACCAACAAGATCTGCACAAGGTTTAACCAAGGTACACGTGCAGTGTCTCATAAGGGTTGGAAGTGCAGGGTGGCACACACAGCAGTGCAGGCTGGGATCTGACTGCATGAGATGCATCTCTGCATCCCCTGGCCAGCAGCATGCCCTGGCTGCAGTCAAGGCAAATGTGTCCCAGGCAGCATCAGCAATAGCACAGCCAGCACATGGAGGGATGTGGGGTTGTCCTGCCGCAGCCTGGTGTATGTTAGATCAGATCTGGAACACAGTTCTGGTCTCCCCAGTTCAGGAGAGACGTGGAAAATTGGAGAGAGCCTGGTAGAGGGCTGGAGAAATTGAAATAGGAAGAAAAGTTGCTGGAACTTGTTCTGTTGAGCCTAGCGAGGATTCAGGGGAATCTAACCACAGTCTTGCAGTAGAGGTTGTTGTAGAACAGACAGAGACTCTCTTCACAAGGCTGCCTAATGATAAAATGGGGCGAAGGGCACAGGTGAAAATATCAGCTAGTTATAAGGAAAATCCTTCTGTACAAAAGCAATATAGGACAGGAATAGGTTGCCTAGAGAAGTGATAGACTCCCTCCCTAGAAATACTCAACCTTTGGCTTGACAAGGCCCTGGATGACCTAACCCGAGGCCCTGCTTTTGACAGAAGATTGAACCAGATGGTGTCCAGATGTCCCTTTCAACTTTTGCCTTCCCATGAATCTGTTTCAAAATAAACAGAAGGGGATTTAATTAGCCTTTTTTTATTAACACATGTAATAAGCATGGAACTGGCATGCTCGGGGCAGAAAACTCCAAAAACATTCCACCGACTGGGTATTTGCTTTGCTGGCAAAATCAGTTGTTTGTGTCTGAAACTGTAAGAGTACTAACATGCATTTTTCTGAACTTCTTGTAATCACTCTAGTGAACTTGGTTCCTTTCTGGATATCAGCTTCATACCATTGGGCTTCTGTATGGCTTTGTGTCTAAATATAGGTACAAGGGTTAATCTGTAGCTGACAACTATACTGTCAAAACAAAGTGGAAAAAAATAGCTTTTTCTTTTTTTAATTTTTTTTCCTTAGGAAAAAGTTCCTGCTTATTTGGCAACATCTCCAATACCCACTGAAGATCAGTTTTTTAAAGACACTGACAATCATTTGAAATCAGGTGAAAATGAGAGGCCATGTGCAAACTCAGAAATTCCACACTCTGCAGAAACAGAGACTGTATTTACCCCAGGTTCTGTGAAAAAGAAAAAAAGAAGAAGAAAGAAATACAAACAAGATAGCAGGAAAGAAGATCAGATCTCTTCTGCTGGGACTGAAGAGATTTTTGAAATGGAAATAAGCTCAGATGATGAGAAAAGTGTACAGCCCCTTAGGTAAGCTCTTAGGTAGTTGCTGTTTTCCCTGTTACCACTGAACATTTAAAAGGTGATATGTTCATTTCCTGTATGCAGGTATTGCATAAGTGTTGGTAGGCTCTGCCTAGGCCTTTCCTCAAGCAAACAAACAAAACTCCAAACTGGTATCTTCCAAATCTTCACAGATTCACCTTAAAGCTGGGCCTTTTTTAATGAACAAGAAATGCAGTTAAGCCCATTGTAGTGAAGAAGTGTTGTTGTGATCTGTTGTGTGACTGAGAAAGTTTCAGTGTAATTTCTCTGATGAGGCAGAGTGATCTTCTGGTGTGTTTGGTAACTTCTAGGTAGGCTGCAGTGTGGAACGTGTGGTAGTGCACCACATTTGAATTTGGCTTCTCTGTAACCTGACGTTTACTTTGGCAACTGAAAACTATATAAATGAATGTCCCTTCACATTAGTGAAGAGAATTCTTCATAAGTATATGAAGAAAAGAAAAAAAAACAGAGGAAAAAGAATTAGTCCTGTATTTTTGAAGTAAATAAATTCTTAGTAAAGTTTGTGCTAAAGTGGTAGCACATACTAACACACTGAAGAGATCTATAGGGTAGCAGGAAAGATTAAGGTTATAGATGAAAGCTATCAAGCATATGAATGCTTAAAATCCAGGAAAAACCTACCTGTCAGGACTTAGCTTTCAGAGAAAGCTAGGTGTTTCACTGGACAGCATTGTTATTAAATACAATACTGTCTGAATAAATTCAAGTTCAGGTCTGGGAATTGCAAGAATGTTTTGGTGTAAGAGAATAAAATATAACTGAAAAAACTCCCTCAGTATGGATCTTCAAAGGAGTCTCAAATTTAGTAAGTACCAACCAAAAAAGTTAGTGCAACAGAAAAACATGAATCTGTTATTATACCTATGATCAGTAAAACACAACAAACAAAATTTGGATTTTAAAGTGTTTTTTAGAGCGTCTGTGGCTTTCTTAGTTCATATGCTTTATTTTATTAGTGTTATATTTATGTCAATGAATTGTCATTTAGGTATTCACTGCTCTGTTTAAGTCTGGGAATTGGCATGTTGTTTGGTTTGAGATTTTTATCTTTTTTTTCTGTTTAAGAAAAGGAAGACTTTTACTCAGTCTTTAGTGTGCAGTTATTAAGACAACAATAAACTTGTCATAGTGAAACCATCAAAAATAAAAACAACCGTCAAGTACAGGAAGAGAAAATATAACTCGATAATTGTTTATTCTTTATTTAACGTCTCATTACAAAGGCATGAAGTATTTAGAAATGTCATGTTAATAAGGGCTGCTTTCATCCAGTGTTTAGGATTCAAATTGCTGTTCTAGCAATCATCTTACTTTGACTAGAGAGGAATAAAAAAATGGTGTGTTTGACAGAAATGTCAAATGTTTAGTCATAACTGAACATACCATGGTGTTTTCATCAAGTTTACTCTGGTTTTATTTTTTGTACCCTTTAGAATGAAAGTTTGGCAAGGTTTTTTTATTTGTAAACTTTATTTTTTTTAACATGAATAAGCAGAAACAGCAGTAGAAATACATCATCAGACAGTGTTGTAAAGTGAAAGGAAGATGATTTTGTAAAAGAATGTGTTATCTTGTGAGCGGCAAGTAAATGCAGGACAGAAACAAAAATACATTGTAATGGTGAAGGCCCACAGACAGTAGGTTTGTGGCTCTGTGTCACTTAGTGAAGTTTATATACTCTCATTCCAGTGGGCTGGCTACCAGGGCAGGAAATAAAATGCCTTGCAATAGGCATGTACTTGTTCTCTTCCCAGCTAAAAATATGATTGTGAAAAAGTGTTCATAAGTTTTCTTTTCAAACCCCGTGGGGATGTAAGTTGGTATCAGTAGGTTTGTTTGAGATTGTGTTTTGGTTGCCTGCTTTTGGGGGTTTTTTTTACTTAAAAATGTGTGGCTCTGAAGAGGAGGAAGAAAGATAAGAAACTAGAAACTTAACTGTTTTTAGACATAGCTTCAGATTTCAAAGTGAAACTAGGAAAGGAAAAGGGAGGCTGATGTTTTAACAGGAAGGTCAAAAATTCAGTCAGAGGTGCCAGTATGTAATGTCTTATCTCTTTGGTTTTTTATAAAGCAGAAAGCAAGCTGTTTCCTGTTTCTTGGGAAAATCTATTACCAAGTGTTTATCAGCTTTTTTCAAAATATGTCCTTTGTCTTTTCCAGCTGTGATTTAGATACATTAGTAGTGCTGGACTTATATAAAATAATACCAGGAAGACTAAGATTACAGTATGTATAACTCAGAAATAGACGGTATTATTTCTCCAGTGCTAAGGGTTTTAAAGGGTTAAAGTAGTTATCTGTCTCTGAAATATCATATGTTTATTTAGACTATATGTAAAGTGGACAACAATGAGAAGAAGTGGAAGTACCGTTTATAAATCTTGCAAAATAAATAGCTTAGAATTGATAGTGCAGCTTGAAGTTACAAGTTGATGCATACTGATTTTCCCCTTGTATTTTCAATAATCTTCGACTGAGTTTGGATTTTTAACTTTTGTGTTTATCCACTTATCAGTTAAATTTGATTTTTTGGATCCTTTGTATGGACCCTTTTTGTTGCTGATTTCCAGTGAATAAAATCTGTTCATTTCCATCCATGTGTCATCTTGCCTCCCTCCCCACTGAAGTGAAAATATTGAGGACCTCTAATTTTTTTTGTGTTTACTTAGTTGTTCAATCATACTTTTTTCCTCTTTTGGAGATACTTAGTACTGCCTGCAAAGATGGTATGAAACATATTTCTGTCGCGCTTAGCTTAGTTTATGAATACAAATGATGTACAGTTTCTGCAGTTCTCAAGTCAGGCGGCATCATCAGGTTTCATAAGAATGCTACTGCAGAATAAGAAGTGGAGCTACAAAGACATTTTTAGAGTTCAGCATTTACCATAATCTAGACTGTCTTCCAAATGAAAGACTTGTGCAAATGAGGTAGATCACTGTCGCTGCTTAGTGTATAATTGAGTAAGCATGTAAATTCTAAATATTTACACATTTGATGATAGCAAAATAATTTCATTCCTCCCTCCATAAGAGAAATGAACATTACCATTCCAAAACAAATCCAGTGCAACTGTGCACTGGAATAAAAATAGTGGGTTTTTTCATAATAATGGCTTAAAATAATTTCTATTGCGTTTTGCACACAAATTCCAGGCATGTCTTCCTTGTATTCTTATCTACTGTATAGCCATGATGCCCTTGATCTAACCTCAAAACAAGTTAGTTGTATCCTGAGAATGGGTATTTATTCAGTTAAATTCAGAAAGCTGTAAAAAGATCTGAAGGTACTCTATGATGGTAATATTTCAAGGGGACTTCTGTGTAAAATAGGGTGTATGCCTGTTCAGTGGGTCTTACTGTTGGTTGGGTTTGGGTCTTTGATGTAGATACTGAGTAGACTTCCCACTGCAAAACAAACCCCACTGTTCAGAAAAGTGCAGTATTTTATGTCCTTGTTGTAGATGATGTTAATTTGTAAGTTCTTGGGTAAATTGTGATGCTAGTACCTACACCTGGTTTCTTACTGTTTTAATCTGTCAAATGTACATTGTCAGAAGTACGCTTTCTAATTTAACTTTCCCTGTGATTGTAAGATACACATAGTAAAGTTTATGTGTAAAAAATTCATGTTCATCTTTGTGTTTTGGTAATATTATTTGTGTCTGTAGAGCAATATCATTTACCACTAGAGTAGTATCATTTATGCTATTGTGATTTCTTCAGTATTAACTTGTAGGAGTAGTATATTTTTAAATTTGCAATATTTTCAAGTATTAATAATAGTTTTAAAATACAGTCTAAGTTACATAAAGGTGTCTTTCAAACAACAAGTCCTTACTTTTGTTCTTAGATTTTTAATAACATCTATGTAATTTTTTTTACTGAATTAGTAATGCAAATTTCTTATAGCTGACTTTGTCTTATGTGTCTCTACAGAGGATCCTCAAATTCATCACCAAAGGGTGAAGAGCAAAAAGAATCTTTGATTTATCATTCGAAGGATCATTACCCCTTATCTGATGGAGACTGGTCCCCTCTGGAGAAGTAAGTCACTTTGTAATGTCATTGTCTGTATAGTGATGAATAATTGTAAAAAAAAATTACTGTGCCTTTTTGTTCATTTTCCCCCTGATCTGTAAAACTATTAAACTTACACAACTTCTGTGATATCAAATACAGCATTTGATACTAATTTGAAACTTCAGGAACTTTACTAAATGTATTATTTTACTGTTAAAGAGAGGAAATACAGTTAATAAGCTTTCCTCAGGCTGAGAAGGGTATTGAAAATGAGTATGGTTCCCTGTGATTCACCCTATCATAAGCAATACTTGATCTGCCAGAACACGGAAGTGTTGAGTATGTAAGGTACATCTTGCTGTGTGAAGTAATCTGCATTGCTCAAGGTAAAGCTAGATCCTAAACTTGAATCATATTCCGCTTCAGAACAGGGGATTTGCTGGAGTTCTGGTATCTTTCATTGTCCAGAGATACTGAAATCAGCATCAGTTGACTGTGGGTTCTTTAAAATGGCATAATACAGCTTGCCAGTCAGCTTTTGCTGTGACCAGGGCACTTCTGTTTGTACGTTCAAGTGCATTCTTCAGTTTCTGATGTTCATGCTATTCCTCTTGCATTCAGTTTGTAGATTTTTCAAGGCTCACACTTTGGGTTTCACCACTCTAACCTCAATCTCTGTATGCATAAGAAAGCGCTCTGTGCATATGTGGTAGTATTTACGGTAAATTTCATACTTTCCCTGAACCTTGGACATGCAGGAGAGGGCATATATGTCTCACATAGCATGCTAAGTAGTATCTTGATTCATCTGAACTCTTTGGCAAGTGTCTAGTTTTACTGCTTTTCAGTTTGATGGAGGAATCTGCCTCATAGCAGATACATTCACAAAGTCGGTGAGGATTACTGGTCAGCCTTTTGTGATGGCCATTGTTGCTTGTTACCTTCTCCGTGCACAGGTGCATGTTCTTCTGTATCAACAGGTGGTGCAGAATAGAAGAGCTCAACTTCAGCCAGTATTTTTTGAAGTGTGTATGACCTCTCTGCTTGAGGTGTTTGCAGGGCTGTGGCCTCAGTGGAGTCAGAATGTACCATGCCATGTTTGGTGTCTGCTAATTCCCCCAGTGCATAGCTGGTTAATGAACAGAAGCAGTTGGACAGGAAATGCCATTATCATTCCTTTTCATGTTTTGGGCTGACAACCACATCCTCAGTTACACTTAATGAGATGTAGTCTTCAAATGTTCCCCAAAGGTTTGTGGTTTGTGACTGAAAAGCAGTCACAGTGTTTGACCCTAAGGATTGGTACATTGCTGTGTGGATTGTATCACCAAGATGACTGTAGCATGGAGGCTGATTCTTGTTTTCAGTTTATAAAACTCTGAGCTAATATAAACTAGTAGATTATATCTGGGAGAGATGATTCATGCATCTCTTCTCATTTATGTGTTTAGGGGCAAGTGTGCTGCAAGAATTTGTTTGTGCCTCATGTGAGGTACCTAGGTCTTTCAGTTTTGGGGTTGCTTTTTAACAAAAAGCTACCCAGTCCAGCTTGCAGTTCAACAGAGAAATTGGCAATTTTCCTTTCTGTCTTTGGGGAGGGCATTGAGTAGGGGATTCTCTCACAAGAGCCATCTAGAAGAAGAGAAATTTTGCTTTCTCCTAAGCCATCAAAGAAAGATTTTATCATGTAGCTATTGTATAGCAGAAGAGAAATGGGAAGTTTTAATAACCTCCTTTTTGGAGATCTGAAAAAGCTAACTAACTTGTAGTTCAGTTGGTTGTCTTGCTCTTCAGAACCCTTGCAAGGAGCTTAAGAAAGAAAACAGACCAAGTCCTTTCCATAAGGACACTTCTGTTTGTCCTACTCACTATAATAAGATGTTATACCTGATGCCATCAGTGTTCCTCCTATTTTAACAAGCAATGTTGGCATGACTAGGGCACTATTACAAGTATGGGCCTTTTGGCTAAAGACTTCTGTCCAAGAGTGACAGTGGAGAACATATTTTGGGGGAAGTGGAACAGACCTAGGGTCCCAAAGCCCTGAAATACTCAATCTTTTGCAGGTATTGCTGAGTATTAAGAATTAGGCTTAGAAACAGGTTAATATTCTGCATGGCTTCCAGTTGACTTGTGGTGTAGGTGAAATAAGTTATTTGACATGTAGGGAAAGTTAGTTCATATTCTTCTTGAAAACAAAGATGTACATGTATTTTCATCAGTGTGTTACACTGCCCTTTTACCAGTACAGAAAATGTGATTTCTGTGTGACATTGTTAATGGAGTACTGAGGGGGGAAATAGCAGTTTTCTTTTTATGTCCATGGGTCATGAAGGCTGGAAGTTGACTGAAATGATGAATTACTACTGTAGAGATGTTTAAATGTCCTGCTGTCTTGGATTTTTGAGGTGTCATCTCAGAGCACCATGAGAGATTCTTACTGTTTGGGTTGTGATCTGTGTAGTGTCTATTGTGATCACAGTTTAGTCCTGTAGTTAGTTACAAAGCCTGAGTTCCTCAAACCTTCAGAAATTTTGATGTGTAGTACTGAATTAGGTAACTAATCTTTGCAGGAATTTTGTATGGAAAAAAAATCCATAAATATCTGTAGGGAGTTACTTGAAAATTTTCATTAAATCATTGAACAAGCCAAGTTCGGAGTGACCTCAAAAGTTCATCTGGCCTAACCTTTTATAGGAGGGGGAGCCTCAAAGAGATGGTCTAGCACCCAGACCAGTCACAAATTACAAGTGCAACAAGTGCAAAGACAAGTGTGAAATCCTGTACTGGGATGACACAGCTAAAGAGCCCAGTACAGGCTGGGATCTGTGTGGTTGGGAGCTGCCTTGCTGACCTGGGAGACAGCAAGCTGAGCATGAGTCAGCAGAGCACGGCTGCAGCAACAAAGGCAAACTGGATCCTGGGCTGCACCCACTGGGGCATTAGTGACAGAGACAGAGATGTGATTATCCCTCTCCACTCAGTGCTGGTCAGGCCACACACGGAGGGCTGTGTCCAGTTCTGGTCCCTACATTTTAGATTCACTTACTGAGATTTTTTTATATAAACCCAAACCATAATATGTTATGAATGTCAAAGTGTAAAAAGAACAGCATTTCTGTAATGTGCGATATAATTGCCCTGTTCAAGGAAGGGTAGACAAAACCTTGTGTTTCCTTTAATCTCTAAGATCTTAAGTGCAAAATGATTTTGAAATCACTCCTTTCTAGCATTTTGTAGAGTGTTCTTCTGGCTTAAAAGTAATCCTGGCCAAATTAGATTTCAGAAGTCTGTTTCTGATTTATGGATAATAACCACTGTAGGAAAAAATAGGATGGATTTTAAAGGTCATGTAGTCCAAACATATCTGAAAGAAGTTTTCAAGTAATCTCCTGTCCCTCTCCTAAGTTATCTTCTGAATGTTTTTTTTCTCTGCACTGGGAATTGATGTTGTTTTGTGGACGTGAGTTAGGTTTGCAAGACTTCTATTACTGAAGTCTCTGTATAGCAAGCTGAAATGCTATATTTTTACAGAGGTAAGGAACTTAAAACCATTTTCTGTCTTACTTTTAAATAAACTTTTTAGTTTTGTTCTTGTTTTGTTTGAAAAAATGGAACATTGGCTGAGGGGAGAGCTATTTCTGCACTGCAGATACAGTGGAGGAATCTGTTTAGTGTGATCACTATGTACGTCCTTTAATGTCTTTAATGTGATTTTGGTTTTAACCTAATTTCTCACCGTTTGAAAACCCTGCTGGGCTCCTTGCCATGTTGCCAAATAATTGAAGCTCTGTTAAGCTGTTGAAAACTCTACCAACAGTAGCTGCACAACAAATGCATTAATGCATTTTAAACACTGGCTTTCTTTTTTCTTCTTTTTTTTTTTTTAAATTCTTATTGATTTGGTAGCGCTTTCTCTGAGCAAGTCTGCCCTAAAAGTGATTCAGAACTAGAAGTTAAGCCTGCTGAGAGCCTGCTCAGATCTGAATCTCACATGGAATGGACGTGGGGAGGATTCCCAGAATCAACCAAGGTAAATTTCTTTAATGTCTCTAGCTTTGTAACTGAGTTTTGGCATATTTAAGACTGCCCTAGGAGAGGATTGGAAATCTGCTGCTGTTGTTCAGAAAGATACGGCTGAAATGGGGAAGTAGCAGCCCCTTGTGGCAGGCAGAGGGAGTCAGCTTTGTTGAGTTCAAAACCTGCTCAGCAAAGTAATCCCAGAAAACCTAGCAGTGAAAGTCTGACGTTTTTTAAATTTTTAGTTAAAACCTGAAGGAAACAACTTTAGAAATTAATTTTCTTTACTGTAGAGTAAGTTTTAGTTCATTCCAGAGGAACTGTAGCCTAGATAAGAGTAAATTTGGTATCTAACAGAGGCCCTGAGACATCTGCACTTAAGCTTCGTCCTTGCTGTCGTTTGGTCAAGTCAGCACTTCCTCTATGCCAGTTTCTTTACTGGACTTGTAAATTAGCTCATGAAAATTCTTTTGCAGGGAACTTTGCTAATATGGTGGGACATGTTTTATGTTGCTAAAATACTTGTTTAAATTATTTACTGGTTTACTTGTGACCAGAACTTGTACCACAAGTACAAACTTAGTGTTTAGAACAGAATAAAACTAACAGGTGAAGTGAAAGGATTGACTAGACTTTTGCTTTCCAGATAAGTAAGAAAGAAAAACTGGAGCATTGCAGAACAGCTACCATTACTCCATCAGAGAAGACTCATTTTAGGGTCATCCTCAGCTCTGATGAAGTTGAAGACGATGATGATGTGAAAGATTCTGTCTGTACAGTACTGAAACCTGAGCCAAGAACTCATCCTCTGCTTAAGCAGATGGATGTTAAAGACTCTCTTGCTTCTGCAATCGTAGAACCACAAGTTCCATTGCCATTGGATGGTGATCATCATTCCAGAATATTGGTGGATCCTTTACCAGAAACAAAGCCAACAGCCAAAACTGACTCTCCTTCAAAAAAGAAAGGTATGGAATAAAGCTCTTGATTCTTGCCTTCAGTGTGATCTACCAAACTTGAGGTCATAGTGGAAAAAGTATAAATATGCCTTTTCAGTTTTCCCTATTTAAAATTTTATCTGACTAAAATTATAATGAAACTCTGGAACTTACAAATCATGCAAGTAAGTCTGAATCTTCCATGATTATGTTTGTATTTAACATGTCTGGGTAACTTCATTTTAGTAATCTTAATTTTTAAAATTAACAGGGGTGCACAAGCGAAGTCATCATCAAGGCCCTGATGATATTTACTTGGATGACCTAAAGGCTTTGGAACCAGAAGTTGCAGCACTCTACTTTCCCAAAAGGTAATTTTGAAGTAAAATGCTGTAAATCTGGGGTAATTCTGCAGTTGCATTACCAGAGTCATCACATTTATTATTTATGCACCAGTTCTGATAAAAAGAATCGCACTTCATGTTTCTAGGCTTTTGTGAAGTAATCAGTACTAATCTCATTGTGAAAATTCTAGTTTGACAAGAAACACATTGAAAGATCACATGGGAGGTGACTGCTGAGAGTTACCTGTTTGTGGAACCTCTGTGTTCTGCGGACACAGAGGGGAGTGCATTGAAACTGCACTTGTGTCAGTACTCTTGTTTAGCCGTATTGTGGACTTTGCAGTGGATCAAAGTAGTAACTCTAGCCTTAAATGACAGTGTGACTTTTTTTTATGTCATTTTTCTTTTCTGTTGTACTTTTTCCAACAGACAATGTTCTGAAAACACCAAAAGCAGTGCCTTATTTTTCGTTTTTCTTACTTTACAACTTTCTGGTAAAAATTGAGGAGCACAGTATTCTGCAGAAGCTGAATGTAGAGGATGTTTTCTTAATTTAAATCCAATTTAGGCAAGAAATGTAATTATTGCCCAGTTTAGTGTGATGTTAGGAGAACTGGAAACAGTCTGCCAATATTTTGAAGGGTTGGTGTGGGTGTGTGTCTGGGTTTTTTGTTTGGTTGGGTTTAAATTTATGTTATGAAATGCTGTAAAAATGCAAAAGCAAGATTTTTTTTTTTTTTTTGAGTAATCATGTAGTGTGTTCTGTAACCTAAAATCTGTACATTTTTTTTAAAGTAAAATACTTTTCACTTTCCTTTAGTGATTCTGATCCTGGCTTCAGGCAGTGGACAGAGTCAGATACCCTTTCTGGTTCCCAGTCACCCCAGTCAGTGGGAAGTGCTGCTGCTGATAGTGGTACAGAGTGCATGTCTGATTCTGCTATGGACTTGCCTGATGTTACACTTTCGCTTTGTGGAGGTCTCAATGAAAATGGAGAGATTTCTAAAGGTATATGAAAGACTAAAGCATAAAGGGGAATAGAGCTCAGGCAGCTAAACAAATGAAGTGGCTTGAATGCTCTGATTTCCTCCTCACAAAACTTTAGCTTGTTACTATGCTCACGTTGAGAAAAGGGGATAGAAAATCTTCATTTTTCTAAAATTCACAAGCATTTGCTAAGCAGAGATAGCAGAATTAAACCTCAGATAAATCAAGAACACTTGATGTCTTGAGAAGCTTTCTGTCTCCTTTTTCATACTATATATTGTTTATCTGACCAACTACATTGATTTCTGTCTGCAAGTCCTTGTTTAGTCCTATATAAATCTTAACAATTCATCTTCTTTCCAATTGCCTGATTTTTCTTCTTTTTCAGTTTTTTTCAAGTGATAAAAAAAACCCTCTGTGTTGGACTATTTTTTCTGCTCTTCTTCTTCTGTCCTAAATGACTGTTAACCTCTAGATTGTTATCAGCTGACTGTTCTCTTTTAATGCTTTAGCTTGTTTAATATTGAAGTCATATGTATTTTTGAGGGAGCTTTTAGGAGCATAAAATCTTCATGGACATGTACTGCAGTGTTTTCATATTACTTTTTTAAATGGTCATCCAGTCTCTTAATACATTTAGTGAAATTTAGGTGCTTATTAATAAAAACTCAGGACTGTTCTCGTGGTAACATGGTAGTAATACTGGATTTGATTAGAAAAAAAGGATGTCTTGATTGCAGAGTCTTACACTAAATCATGGATTTCTGCAAACATGTATAGAAACTAGTTATGAAAATGCTAGTTAGTGATAGTAGTTTTTCAAACCTGAAAAGCTGATATCACCCTTCCCCCTCTTCTTTTAGTGTAGAATGTAGGCCCCTTACCTGCCATCACAATTTTTGAAGAAAACTTGTCTAGACAAGCATGGCTTTCTTTTTCCAACCTTTGGACTGAATTAGTTTCTCCTTATCCTTCCTCTTCTAATTTCCTAATGCTCTTTACTGTGACTGTTGAAGTGGTACAAGGCTTTTTCTGTAGGGAGGAGGCAGTCACAGGATCCTTGACAGGTAGGCCACATTAGCCCATCTTCAGTGATGCTGCAAGATCAGCAGAGACTCTGAAATGACGAGAGGGTTTTCCTAGATATAGACTAATCAGACATCTTGGGATTTTTTATTATTATTTTCTAATTAAAATCTCTTTCTATTGCAGAAAAATTCATGGAACATATTATTACTTATCATGAATTTGCTGAAAACCCTGGACTCATAGACAATCCTAATTTGGTAATACGGATTTATAACAGGTAAATTCTCTGTGTCATGTAACTAGGTCATAGAAAATCCCATTTCAGATCTTGTCTCTGAAGTGAGCACATTTCTCAGCTTCTATTGCAATTTGTGTGTAAATCTGTTTGAACCAAAGATTTGCATTAAATTTAGCTTTAGCTTAAGTGAGATTTTTTTTTTCTGCAATTGCCACTGATGTTGAATTGTATATATTAAAATGACTTTGCTTGCAGAAAATGTTAATATTAGTGGTTTGGCAGCAAATACATATTTTCATCAACACAAGGGCAAGTTTTCATGCTGGTATTTATTGATCTGTAGTCAGATTTTGTAATATCTTACCAAAAACGTGTTTTAAAACAGGTATTATAACTGGGCATTGGCTGCTCCGATGATTCTGAGTTTGCAGGTGTTCCAGAAGAGTTTGCCTAAGGTAAATAGATAAATGCATACTTTCTTTGAAAATTTTGTATGCAGTAACACCTGATTATCTCTTTGTTTTTCTATACAAATTAAAAACACGTCTAATTTTTCAGGCCACTGTTGAGTCTTGGGTCAAAGAAAAGATGCCAAAGAAGTCTGGACGGTGGTGGTTCTGGCGCAAGAAAGAAAGCATGACTAAGCAGGTGGCTGAGACCTACTGTGATTTTTTTTTTTTTTCTGTTAGGTGTTAAAAGATGAAAAAAGGTGTTAAAAGGTTAGGTGTTAAAAGATGAAAAAATTATAATTTGTCAGCAGTACCTCAAAACAGCGCTCATATAGCTCAGTGTCACTGATGGCCAGCTGAGAGTTGCATAGCTGTAGCTGCATCTGTTCATTTAGATTCAGACTGCATCATTGTCTGGTGTTACTAGTTTCTTCAACAAAATTTACTGTATTCAGCTGTTGTACATTATTCTTTAAAGTCTTTCTTCTAAGCCATAAGCAGTTATCAAAGCTACTCTTCAATCACTGCAGTATGTTTTAGGAATATACACACAAATAAATATGTATGTGCTGTACTGCATAATAGTTAAGCTGAGACACCCCATTTTAGTCTAAATCAAGCTTTCTTAACCTTGAGTATGGGCCTTAAACTTGCCCACAAAAAAGCGATTTATAAGCTTAAATGATTGACAGCTCCTTTAATACTAAATTCATTGTGTTAATCTAGTAGTTCTCAATTTCTGGCACACAGTTTTGTTTCCTGAAATAATGAAAAGCTTTAATAGATAATTTCTTCATAAGCATCCTTTTGTTAAATAATTTTTAGAACTTATTATGTAGAATGGATGGTTCTGAGACTTAATATAGTTTATGTACTACTTTGGTAGCTGTTTTTCACTTGGATTGGTTTAAAATGCTTAAAATGTCAATATGTTCTTTATTATCGTGTTGCTTTAGATACCAGAGGCAAAAGAGGGGAAAACTGAGACGCAAAGAGCAAATGAACTGCCAGCAACTATAAAAGAGCAAGTTAATAGTAGGTGTGTTCCTGTCTGAAGACTTACTTGTGGACCGAATTGTATCTTCTTTTCCTTTTTTTTTCATTTCTTTTGGAATGAAGAATTCAGTATTAATGTACTGTGGGGAAAAAACATTTTCCTGTAAGCTGCTGAAGAGGAACCAGATGTGTATAGCAAACAATTCAGCAAAATAATGTGGCAGCAAACATTGTAGGAACTACAAATACACTACAATTATTTCCTAAATCCTATTGTGTTTGCTTCTTAAATCATAACATAACTGACAGAACAAATACGTACCTGGTAACCTTTATCAATAGGCCACTGCTCTGTAAATACAGTGATACTGTTTCTGATAGACTTTGTAATACTTTTTTTCTTTTGTGAAGGCCTAATATTGTATGAATAATTTGAACCACGTGGAATTTTTTGTAACATTAAATAATTGAAACAATAAAATAATATTAATCACAGTGCACATGTTGCCCAAGTTGTCGTAGACAGCTGTGAGTGCTTTGCACAAAACTCTCCCATTCTGGGATATTTATTATGCATATTCATATTCTCCTGTGATTTTGCAAAGATACTTGTGAACACTGGTGTCTTAAAGATTTAAAGAACTAAATATATTGTGATGTAATACTTAAGAGAAACTTAATGCTGCTTTTAATCTTCAAATCTCTAATGAACAGGAAAGTAAGTCTGTGAATAACCTTAAAAGGTGAGCAACTTCACTAACTTATCACCCACAGTTTAAATGACATAGTAACTGAGGCAGCTTTTTTAAAAACAAAGCACTGCTACCCATTCAGTGTCTCTTTTCATCTGCAGTTTACCTAATTCATCAGCACAGTATTAGTGACCACTTGACACGGTGTCTTTACTAAACCCATCGTGTGTGGAGCCAGCTAGGAATAGTCATGTTTAGAGCTCCACCAGTACTGGCATTACAAGTCTTACTTGCTTACTGGCTTGTACTGGCTTTTATCTGGGCATTCATTAGGCCATGGACTTCCTTAATCTGTGCTATCAGGTAGTAGCAAATCTTCAACGTAAGCAGAAATTACTCTGGCATAAGCATCTTACTCTATTGAAGGATTTTATGTAGCTTACGTTTATTCTGATTGATGTCATGTTAGGCCTCCAGAGGATGATTCTTCTAGTGATGAAGCATCCCAGGAGTTGAAGGAATCCCTGAAAATGGATTCTGCCCCAGCAGAGCATCCACCCCATGGGAATGTTACATCTTATAAGAAGTCACTTAGACTGTCTTCGGACCAAATAGTAAGTGACGTGCCTGTCTTGTGCATTGGATGCTTCATAACCCTTAAAAAAAAAATCTTCAAAAAGAAATTTAAAGTGTATTTCTGTGAAAAGAGTAGGCAGCTGCAGGGAATTTTTGATAATTTTTTCTTCTGCTGTGTCTTTTTAAGAATCTGTTAGATTAAAAACCAGTAATTTCTTACAAAGTTCTGTAATCAGTTATATTAACATGTTGCCAAAAAAGTGACGTTGTTCGCTTCTGCACTTTGGATATCCTGGGATATGCACATCTGTGTAACAACATACATTTTAAATTGGTGTGCACTGTGGTCTAACTTACAAGTTAGTTCTGCTGCTGTCTAAATGCATGATTTTCATCAGGAAGAATTTGATGAAAGCCTTCACTGAGTAGGAAATACTGTCATATCCTATGGTAAACTGGGAGTTTACCTCAGAATTACCTTCAGAATGCTGCAGTTCTACTGTAATAGCACGAATTAAAGTGGCAGAGTGTGAAATATCTGCTGCTGTAGTCAGTATAAGAACTGTGGACATGCACATGAACCAAGCCTGCAACAGACTTTGACAGCAAAACTGTGCCAGTGTTAAACATGGTTCAGTTTTTGATGAGTTAATCAAAATAGACAAGGAAGAGTATATGAGCCATTTTGTGCAGCTCATTTATGATCCTAAAATCATAAAATAAAAATTTTAGAGGGAGGGCAACTTATATTTTCAATTATTTTTATTTTTTCTGCAGGCAAAGTTGAAGCTCAGAGATGGCCCTAATGATGTTGTATTTAGTATTACAACCCAGTATCAAGGGACTTGCCGTTGTGCAGGAACAATATACCTCTGGAACTGGAATGATAAAATCATCATATCAGACATTGATGGAACAATAACCAAGTAAGTATCTTAGGGGATTTTCTTTCTTTTCTTTGTTGTTTGTTTTTTTTTTTCCTAATCTTACTTTACTGATCCTATCCTGCTTTTCAAAACAAGGTAAAGGAACTTTATTTAAGACAAATACTAAAGGAAGTTCATTAACAATCTTACTTTGATTTTCATTTGTACTTGCCTTTAAAGCAAACTAGAAAATATATTTTAAAAGAATAATGCCAAGATGATAATGTTTGCCACGTGATTGTTCCCTCATTAGAGTTCTCCAGGTTTAGCACCCATAGGTTAACTTGGAACTGACTTGTGTTGTATGACCTCACTAATTGCTCTGTCTGGACTAGTTATTAATTCTCTTTTTAAATAGTATGGACCTTCTACACAAATATTTCTGTAAATAATCTTTATAAATTGTATGTTTGTTAGTGTTTGTCTTTAACAAAACTCATATACCATGTGTCAGGTACCTTTGATTCTCCTTTTAGGTCTGATGCTTTGGGACATATCCTCCCTCAGTTTGGCAAGGACTGGACTCATCAGGGCATTGCAAAACTCTATCATTCCATAAATGAGTGAGTATACAATCTATGAAACAATTAGGATTTTCTGGAATATGGGAATTAATGTACAGGTAATTGGATAGTTGTTAAAAATTACGCCGTTTATTAAAATGTGTTGGTCGAAGTGCTGCAAGTGAGCTACTTCTCTCATACACAAATGTAACTAAATTCTTTCCACAGATACACACTTTTACAGGAATGCAAGCCATCACTTTTACTACTTCCCTTCTCAGACATTTTGTTCTGCATTTTAGCTTTTAGAAACTGTGTGTAATATTTTCATGAATACAAAAGAGAATAGAAATAATTTCTCAAACATGCACGCCTGTTTTCCACCAACTCAGGTTGGTCACAAAGCCTTTCAGAAACATGGTATGGCATAAATTTAAAACCTAAATAGTGTCCTTCCAGTGTATAAGTGTTTTCTGGTTTAATGGGTTTGCTCCCAAAGCCAGGTGAATGCTCCATAGGTTAGATTTTATGTTCTGGAACAATTTATTACTGGCATAAAGGGTAGGTTGGTGACCAGGGTCAAGTTTTCTGTCATTTTGTTGCATTTCTGACATAAGCCAATGTAGTACAGTAGAACAATGGAAAAGTAATGCAGCAAATCAGCAATTTCCCCTTCCTCTCTCTGGATTAGTCAAATGAATGTGTTCACCTTGTGATCTGCAAGGACCTGCAGACACAGCCCATGTGCCCTTCCCCTTGCAGCTACAGTGAGGTGTTTGCTTTCTTCAAAAGTGTCGTAAACTGCACCTTTATAAATGTACTGTTCCTCTAAGAGGTACATAGCCCTATGATATTTGTGTCCAATAACTTAGGGCAGAATAAACCTACATACTTCCTTACCTTTCAGATGTGGTCCTTTGTCTAGCAAACTTTTTTCAAAAACGCAGTGATTCCAGAAATAATACTTGCTTACTGAGGACAATCAACTGTTAGAAACTTCAGGATTAATTTAAAATAATCAACTTCTATCTTTTTTTTTTTTTTTAGTAGTCTTTCTTTCCACAAAAATATTTTGGGGTCTATATTGTTGGCCTTCATGTGGCCCCTCGTGATTCATGGGAGATAATACGAATGTTTATGTTTTGTTTGGGTGGCTTGGGGTGGGTTTCCTTGTTTATTCAGTGCATAATAGAAGAGCAGTTTTGGAATTGTTTGCCAAACTCAGTCAAGTCTTTGAAAATGCACATAAACACTCCAGCCTTTTGTGCACGCAGTAACTGTATACAAATCTGTGTGACAGATGAACATACAGAGTCTGCAAGAAGAATTTAGGGGCTTAATGAATGCTTGTTGTTATCCATCCTTCACTCTGCACTGCAAATTCTGCCAACAACCTGAAAGAGACAGGAGATCTGGCACCCGTTATTTTGTGATGCAGATAATTTAAATAATTGCTGCCATCCTACAGCTGAGCTGAAAGAAGCTGAATAAAACCAATGTGACACTTACTGAAACACAGTCTAGTCCGTCTAATGGTGTCATCTGAGTATTACTATCCCTATTCTGTTTGCACTTCCTGTTTCTCAGTTTTGGTTGTGTATTTAAACTGCTACATGCCTTGCAGATTCTTTTAAGAATAGAAAAGTCTGTCCTTGTGTGTGTGCAGAGCTCTGCAGCAATTCAGTACCTAAACTGGTGCCTCTGGACGTTGCTATAATCATGTACTTACCCTTGCAAAGAAACTTTGGCAGGAATATGAACTAAGTTGGTAATTTTTTTTTCTAGAAATGGCTACAAGTTCCTGTACTGTTCTGCCCGTGCCATTGGGATGGCAGATATCACCAGAGGATACCTGCACTGGGTAAATGACAAAGGAACAATTCTCCCCAGGGGCCCTCTCATGTTGTCCCCCAGCAGTTTGTTTTCTGCCTTTCATAGGTAAGCATGTGGGATTTCTTGTATCAGTTCACTCCTCATTTCAGAGAAAGAGTAAGTTAAAAATACTTGGCATTACAGCTATAATGAAACGTTCCGTTCTGGACTATGTTTGCTACTGAGACTTGATGTCCCTCTAGTGATCATTTAAAAACTCTGTTTCGTCTGAATTTCACTTGTATACTTCTGTTCCTGTGGGCACATTGGAAGTGGCTACAAAACACAACATATCAGTCCAAGAGGAACTTGTTTTCCCTTCATTCATCTAGTCCATGACTGATGACTATTAGGTTCTGTTTATATTAGTACACTTCTGTCTTTTCAAGTATACCTGCAAGGGTTGCAGTGCAGTGCTACTACACGGTAGAGAGAAAAGAAAACAAAGCGGGCAGTACAGACTCACGTGAAGTGATCTTGTGGACGTGGGAGTGCTTCATGTACAGCTACTTAAAAAACAGGATGGGAGTGTAGATATGGTTCAACTCAGTTGATCTTTTGGACCAGCCATAGTCTACCTGTTCTTGATGGGAGGAGCTAATGATGGAAAAGTGTTGGGGGTTTTTTGTTTGTTTGTGAAGGAGGTTTTGTTTGTTGGGGTTTTTTGTTTATTTGGTTTTTATTTTGTCATGGATAGCAATGACAGCAACTTCCATTAATGTCATGGACCTTACTTTTGTAAGACAGGAGTTGTAACAAGCTTATGTGTACTTGATTAGATCTTCTGATTCAGATAGTCAGCTACAAAAAAGCAGTTCACAACTGCATTCACAGCTAGGAATTCCTTCCCATTTCTACTTAGCCTATGCACAGTATTCACCTGTTTCTTTTTACTGTGGATGTTGGAAAAGAGGGAATGTTTGATTGTTTCTTGTATTGTTCTTGGAGAGCTACTTAGCACTGTCTATACAACTACCAGTGCTAGCAACAGGAAGCAATGAGAATATAAATATCAGATAAATGGGGTAAGGAGGATACCTTCTATCAAATCATGATTTAGAATTTGACTGTTGAAATTTTATTTTAGGGAAGTAATAGAAAAGAAGCCTGAAAAGTTCAAAATCGAATGTTTGAATGATATCAAGAATTTGTTTGCTCCCAGTAAACAGCCTTTCTATGCTGCTTTTGGAAACAGGCCCAATGTAAGTGCCCCTTTCTAACTGAAGGGTTAAAATGTATGTACTTGAGAAGCAAAACAAACAGGCTTTTCTTTTTGTGTTTATGAAAATTTGAATATGGAAGCAGGACACTGCTGCTTCTATGGGTTTGATCAGGAAAAACCACATGCAGATACCTTAAATAAAAGTTGCTACAACTGCTTATATGACAAAGGTTACAAAGATGCATTAGTATTCTCAGAGTTTTGTTAAATATGTGGCACCTTTGCAAATTCTTTTGAAGTATTTTAACTGCTTTATCACCTAAGGGTATTAATTCAGTGCTTCATGGTGTTGAATCCCTTTTACATATCGTTCCTGTATTTTCTCTGCAGCTCAGTACTTCTGTAATTGAGTGAGAGAAAGAGGGGTATTGTAAGAAGAATATTGTCACCAGGAGTGGTGTTGTGTGGTATAGACTTTGTGCACGTTTGTGGTCCCAGGCTTGGGAACAGGAATTAAGTGTTTGGAGGCAGGGGGAATATTTTGTTAAAGTGTGCATGTGTATGTTTTGGGGGTGGGGTTTTTTTTACTGTTGTTCAGGGACCTTTTTTTTAAGAAGCAGATTTACTGTAGCCTTTTTGGATCAGCTTTTGTCATTCTTTTGATAAATTGCTTGTTAGATCACATTCAATAAGGAAATGTTGAAGCATGTACTTGTGTTGGTGCTTTTTGCAGGACGTATATGCCTACATGCAAGTGGGAGTTCCAGACTGCAGAATATTTACTGTGAATCCAAAGGGTGAACTGATCCAAGAACAGACTAAGGGAAACAAATCTTCGTAAGCCCATTTTTGTTATTTCAGCCAAAGACAGTGTTTAGGAATGAGATTATGAAATAATTGCATTTATGACCATCATCCCCTGTTACATATGACATGTGCAAAGCCTTACTTGCCAGGGACTTCCAGCTTTGGGTACTTGACTGAAATTTTTCAAGATGAAAACTGGCAAAATAAAGTTGAAAATAGCTTCTGCAGTCATGGGGCTTTCTTTGACTAGAACTTTCTGGTCTAGATTTCTAAAGCTGCTTTTGGCTACAGCTGAACAGTAGCTAGACTGCTAAATAATGGTCTTTCTTCTTCTTTAATACAGGTATTACAGACTAAGTGAGCTTGTGGAATATGTGTTCCCATTGATTAATAAAGAACAGAGTTCTGCATTTCCATGCCCAGAATTCAGCTCTTTTTGCTACTGGAGAGAGCCTCTTCCTGAACTTAACATGGATGACCTGGCCTGAAAAGTACTTCTCACCAGAAGAAGGAATTTCATATTCAGCTACTCAGCCTCAGTTTAAATGTGAAGAACTTTCTTAATGAAGATGTTAATTTATATATTGGTACCGTAAGTCTTACTAAAGAAATCACTTTAATTTCATTGGTTTAAAACAAAGAAAATGCAAAGCTACTGTCTTACTTTTTGTGGGAGGGTGTGTGGATTTTTGTGTTTGTTTGTTTATTGCTTATTATTATATACCTGTTCTAAGGCACTTGAGATTGACCTGTCATTGATGGTCATGGTACCCAAGTGCTTCTGGGCAACTAAATGCTGAGGTAAAATATGACTTTGCATTTTCATCATTACAGACCTTACTGTAAAAATAGATTATTCTTTTTTAAGTTGTCCTAAGTATATTTTCTAAAATGAAGCCAAAAAGTGTATGGAAACTGCCAAATAGAATGTCAGACCTATTAATGAAAAACGTGGTTTAATGTTCAAATGGTCAATTAGGCCATTTTTGAAAGAAGCCAGAGCCTAAGACAACTGTGCTCTTTCTCAGCTAGAATACAGAAAATGTATAGCCCTTACTAGCCTGACAGATTCTGAAGACATAAAATTCCTCTTTAAATGTTAATATGCCTTTTGTTACATGTACAAGACTGAGCTTGTACAAATCACACTCAAACTAACTCTGCTTATTACGTCTTGGGGTTTTTTACACACAACGCTTAAACTATTTCATGAGCTTGTTAAAATGAAAGTTGTCTTCAGACACTTGTATGGCTTTTGTTGTTTTCAGGCTGTGCTGCATCATGTTAAATTTTCATCAAGAAAAATCATGGAACATTTCTGTAAGAGTTGGGGAACTGGCATTTTTATTTCCTTTTTCCGCACAGAGATAATGTGTATGTGTGTGTATGCTGTGTAGGCCAGTAAAATGTATGTACAGATTATATTCAGGGAATTGTAATACTAAAAAAACAATTATGTATTTAATTTTTTAATTGTCTACTGCAGGTCTTTCCAGAGTTCTGTATTGCAGGTTTTCAGTAGCTGGAACAAAATACAACTCAGTCGTGAGATTCCAGCTGTCAGAATGGTTAAATGCTGTAGAGCAGAATAAAACCTTTTTTTTTTTTTTTTTTTTTTTTTTTTAATGTTTTGGGTTATTCACAAACATCATGCTGGTCATTCCTCAGGTTCCAATCAGAGCCTGTGAACAAATTACGTTCCAATTCTGGTATTTATCAGCTATAAAAGCAGCTAATTGTTCTTTCTCCAAGAGTACTTGAAGGCAAAGGTGGCTGCTTTTTAAGTTGAATTAGTACATTTAACTTCTTTTGGACAAAACTATGGTGAGAATGTATCATTTCACCAGCCCAGAGGGCTTAAGGACTACAGTCATATTTAAACATCATTTAAACACCAGTCCTGGACTTTCTGGGTAAAGCCTTTCCTGTCACTCACTCCTTTAGTGAGTTCCTGGGGCCATGTGTTAAAGATCCTTCCAGGGGCAGCATCCAGAATTTGCATGGACTCTGGGGCAAGTTCTTCCCTGTACTCAGCTCCCGGTGGGAGCAGGGCAGAGCGAGTGCTCTCTGGCAGGCGTCTCTATGGCTGCCTGCTCCGTCCTGCACTGGGCTGCTCCTCTGGGAACAGCTGGGCCAGACCCTCCTGCTTCAGCTCATGTGTGCTGCACGCAGGCAGGGAGCTCACTCGGTTTTACTACCTGCAAAAGAGTACATTTAGAGGATTTTACGTCCCTCTAGGAGTATTTTTTTCTCCATTGTCAGGCTGAGAGTTTTAACCCACAGTTCTGATGTAACACCAGCTAACTCTGGACAATTGGTGTGCTGCTCGGGGAGGGGCATTTTTAAATCACTATATAAATGAAATTTTTTTTCCCCCCATTATAAAATTCTAGTGTATTCCTGTATTTATAAAACACTGGATAAAGAGTGGAAGCAAGCAAAATCAATCTGGAATCTCTTTCAGAGCAGGAGGAGGAGAGTGGGATAAAAAAAATACCTGTCACGGTGTGTCGTGCATGTCAGTGAACTGAAAGGCATCCTCATTTTTATACTGTGAGAAAAATACTTTCTGTGGTTCTTGGTTACTAATCTACTCAGTGTTTAAGTGGATTTCACAGGATTCAATTCAAAGGATATTTTATTGCTTTTTTCTTGTATTTTTTTTGTAATGTCAAAAGCTTGCAAACATCATTCCATGTATTTTTTTTGCTTTTCTTACTTTTTATTCAATAGGTTTCATTAGAAACAAAAATTTTCATGATCACCAAGTGCTTTGAATATCAATGTGATTTGAGCTTTTAAGTCACTTAAATACTTAAAAATTAATAAATAAGAATCCAACGTAATAAAGTATTTTAATTACAAGATTAAATTTTCTATCTAAAGATTCTATTTTGCAGAAAGGGAGTGAAGCAGCCTTTCCTAAAACATTCCTTTTGTGGATGTCAAAATTTTCTTTACTATGCTTAAGTCTACTCTTGGTAGCCCTGGTATTACACAGCTTTTCTAAAGATAAAAGCACTTCATGAAATTATGATGAGTTCCCAAGTGGAACAGATTGTTACCAAGGTTTGGCTGTGTCTTTTTTGGTTAATATTTTTTTTCCACTAGTCTTATTTTTTTTTCTTCAACTCCCTTCATCTTTTTAGACAGTCATAAAGATAAAATGTGGATTTCAAAGTGGAGACTTGAGTAAATAGGAAGCATGGAGAAATAGTATTGGGTGTACCTCCAAATACATGTACTTTCAGCTGGTATGAAAATGGGGGTTGTGTGAGTTGTGTAGAGAGCTCCTCATTCTGCTGACATGTCATTTTGCATTGTAGGAGTGTCCAAAAGGTTGCTTAATTTAAAAAAATTGATTTTTTTTTTTCTCTGTAACAGCTACAGTTTTATATTTTTTTTTTTTGATAAAATGTAAATGTTGTCGAGTCTTTCTGACATGAGTAGGGCGGGGAGCTTGGTTTTTCTAAATCTAGCTTGTATTTGAAGCGTCTCAGATTGTTTGTTAACCCTGTTTCGGGACAGAATATGGGGCCTGTCGTTGCGTACCTGTGTTCTTGGGGCTGCTGGGCACTTTACTGACTCTAGAGCAGACATCTCATTGCTGTCAAACTGGGCTTGTGCCACAATATCAGTGTGGAGTGGGGTAAATAAGAATTATGCATTAGCCTGTCCTTTTGTTACCTTAGTGGAGAGAAGTGGCCTGAAACTAATGTTTGAGAACAAGTTGTGCTGTACTGATGTAAAATTAGCGCAAGCTACATCATTCTTTCTGTGAAAGAGGAACTTCTAAGTGTGCCTGGCTGTGGGCACACGCACACCCCTGTTAAGACTGTGTTGTTGAAGATGCAGATCCTCTTAGCGTTGGAACCCCTCAAAGGCTGAGTCAATGACACCTGTCTGGGAGTAAATAAGGAACATTGCAATTCAAGACTTGTTAGTGACTTGGACATTACCCATTTCTATAATGATTCAAAGATCAGCAGTTTTAAGGGTACGCATTTCTGGATTTTTTTTTTTTTTTTTTTTTAAAATTTACTGTACCAAGCATGTTTGTACTTCAAAAGATTGGGCTTTCATTCCCAACAGTATACAAGTGCATGTGCAATCTTGGCTCATGTCTTATTACCCTTCTGTCATCAGTATATGCCTTCCAAAACCCTTTTTTTTCTTTTCAACTGGAAAAGTTTAACACTTGTGTCAACTCTGTTATGGAACTTCTGAAGCAAACTCTGAATCCGTTTATGGTAAATGCAGAAAAGATGAGCTTTCATGTTAATGTTTCATGCAAGTATTTTAGAAAATGCTGTCATATGAATGAGTTGTTTAAATGACTGTAATGCAAATTCCTAATGAAACATCACAGATAGATAGTGAATTTGAGATGCCTTTAAAGTGTCACTGTTGCCTGAAGAAATTTTAGTTTCCAGAGTTAAAATTTGCTAAATAGAATGGAATTATTTGGGACTTTTTTTACAGTGTTAATTCCTTCCAGATGAAAGTTAAAATGTTGTTTATTTTGAGGGTGGGAAAACTCTCTTCAGTCATTTGTTTCATTTTTATCTTGAAGATGTGGAATACTTGATTGTTAAGCAACCCAATCACTAATAAGGTAGTGTGTTTAAAATGTCAAATCTGTGATCATACCAATACAACAGTGGTTTTTGTTAAGACTGGACTGTCTTGGGTACAGCAACCCACACTTCAGTGCAATGTTTATTGGTGTTCGGAACAATGTTATCACAATAAAAACAGACTTAAAGTGAAAATTGTCTTTCCTTTGTGTTTGGTAATACCTTTATTGTAGTGCTGATCGAGTAAATGTGGGGCTATTAAAATTGCATTTATATTTAACATGGAATTCAAGTTGGTCTTCTAAGGACTACAGTACATTTGCATTCTTTCACACTTGATTTACTTTTTTTCAGAGTATTTATACAGCTGATAAAAAATTGCTGTCATCAAGATTAACCTGTGTGCCAGTACCAATACTGGGTTACAACTATAATGAAAAGCAAACATGCACTTGGTAATATAAAATATCAGGTAACAGAGGCACGACCTGGGAATGTAGAAGCTGCCTTGAAGAAAATGTTATAACTGCAGTTTGAGCTCTTGTAAATCTGCCCTAATTTGGAGATTTATCCTATTTCCATCAAAGTTAACTTTTCCCTTTCAACGGAAAGAGTATTTTCTTCCAAAGCAGTTGTTAAATAGTTTGAGGCTAATATTGTGAGGCTGTCTTGGAAAAGGGGCCTCAGGCTTTCAGTAGAAATTGATTTTCCTGGTCTCTTGGTGCTCGTGGTAAATGCAATCAACTAGCAACCTCTCTAGAGAACCTGAGTGTTCAGTCACATTGTGACACATCTGCATGAAAAGGTCAGTGATGCTGTGCCTTTTGGTCCTTCTGTGGTGGTATTGGTGTTTTATCAGCTCCTGTGTTCCTGCTGGGTTTCCCCCATGACTGTGCTCGCACACTGCGCTCACTCCTCACCCCACACTCTCCTCACTGCCCATTTTCACACGTTGCTCTCACTGCTTCTTTGGTGCTGCAGTGAGTGACTGTGCCAGTGCAAGCAAGAGAAGGGTGGTGTGTCCTGTGTATGCCAAATGTTTGGACCTGTTGTGAAAACATTTCTGAGCTGCCCTTGTTTCTCCTGTGTCCATCTTACCCTAATGCACTCCTACTAGGGTGGTCTTGTTTTTGGTGGATGGATTTTCTGTCTTGGAGCAACTGGCTTAGATGTGTGAAGAGCAGAACCACAGTTTCCAGGAACAGGCACTTCCCTCTGTGCAGGACACTGCCTGGAGTTATGTCATACAATTGGTGCACTGCGGGCCTGCAGGCCTGCACTGTTTTGGTGGGAAATACATGTATGCTCCCACTTGCTGCCAGCTGAGCTCTCGTACCAGTGGTGAGGTGAGCAGGGAGTCAGCTCAGAAGGGTTTTCTGAGCAGATGTCCCACATGCTGCACACATTCAGAGCTTTGCAGGTTTCACTGTTGGGCACAGCAAGGGTTTGTCAGGGTCCTCTGCCTGGCAGGGGTGGCCACTTCTGTGCAGTGTTTCCTAAGCAGTCCCTTGCTGCTTTTCCTCCTTTCCCTTAAATTAATCAAACCCATAATGGTGTTTCTGTCCCACTTGAGAGCTGGTGCACCTCCTGTTTTCTTTCTGGTCATGTCTTTCAGTCAACCTTTCTTTGCCTTCTCTTTTTAATTCATCTTCCTACCTTGCCGGTCTCTAATCTTAAATTCCCCACCTCTGATGATACTTCATGTGTCTGTGCTCTAGTAGTGACAAGCAACAGCCTGAACTGCTCATCCTAGAACTGGCTGAAGGGCAGGGCTCAAAGGGTTGTGGCGAAAGGGACTGCTTCTGGCTGCTGCTGCGTGACCAGTGGTGCTCCTCTGGGCTCAATTCTAGGGCCAGTTCTGTTCAATATATTTATCAATATATTTATCAATGTATTTATCATTCTGGCTGCAGGAGCCAAATGCACCATTTGCAAGTTTGCTGATTATGCCAAACTGGGAGGTGCTGCTCACTCCGGAGGGACAAGGCCTTGCAGAGAGATCTAGATGGATTGGAGCTTTGGGCACATCTGCTTGCAATGCTGTCGTGGTTTGGGAATGGTATTCCCCAATTTCATGTTCCCACTGAAATACCCCAGACCACTGAGCTTTCTCACCCCTCCTCCAGCTCCTTCCCTTCCCTTGTGGAGGGCTGGAAATGAGAGCTGGAGGCACACAGAGATAGAGATCACAGGTTGAGATAAGAACAATTTACTAGAAACAGCAATGAAATAAGAAACAGTAGCAACAGCAAAATGACCAGCAGAGTGTACAATTCACATCTGCTTGCTCACCTCTGCTGTAACACTTAACTCTGTCCCTACCAGAACCAGGACAAATGCAAAGGCCAGTGATTGGTAAAAATGAACAAACAAACAATAAAAACATCCAACCAACCAACAACCCTGAAAAATCCCCAAAGTGTTTCTGGAACCTCTTGTGTGTAAGGCAGCCAAGTGCACTCCCCACATGCCATTGGACACTTCCTTTTCCCTGGAACCCACCCTGGTTTCCCCATGCTCTTGAACTTCAAGCTGCTTTGATAGACCACAAAGAAGGGTGTCCCACCAGGGCCTTAGGAATGGCTGGCTGCCCAGTCTCTCAGTCACTGGGAAATATACCACATGCCAGCAGAATGGACAGAGGGGAATGCAGCCCCGGGGTGGTCTGTGCAGCTGCTCAGCACTCCCGGGCATGGACAGCCCGTGCTCCATCTGCTTGTGAAGCACACACAGCCTTGCTGCAGTGGCCGGCTGAGCCCTGCAGATGCCAGGTCCTGAGCCTGTGGGCTCTGCCCACTGCCATGCTGGGGGAGTGGAGGGGCCATCTCAGGATCCCCAAGCCTGTCAGTGTTTAAGAGGCATTTGGCCAATGCCCTTGACAACATGCTTTTGCTTTTGTCCGGCCCTGAACTGGTCAGGCACTACTTGTTGTAGGTCCCTTGCAACTGAAATGTTATCTTTGCCAGGAATCAGGGCAGTGACTGAGACAATAAGATGGACAAGAATTGTGTTGGCAGAATTTCTATGTACTGCAAAGCCTATGTAACAGTGCTTGACACTGAATAAACATTTAAAATATACATGCAAGCTTGACTGAGAAGCCAGAAATTGCAGTTCTAAAGGCAGTGGAGAAGAGAGCAAAAATTTTGGCTTACAGTGCTGCTGTATTCCCTGGAAAGCAAAAGAGCATTGAAGCATGACACAAGAGGTAGGCTTTATTTGGACATATCTGCAGTTGTTTTCTGTCATACAGTTCTCTTTATGTTGCTGGGTATTACTCTCTCTCCCCATTTGAGATTATTATATATATATATATATATGCATGAATATATGTATAGACATGCACACCAAAGCATAATTTGAAATGCACTGTTCCTTTTGCTGAAAAATTGTAGTAATGTTCCTTTTTTCACAATTGGGACAGGAAAATAAATGCCAAAACCTGCTTATGCAGTAACATGTTACAAGATGTTGTTTGAAGTCTCCCATATACCCAAAGAATTGGCAGAGCTGCTGTTCTGCATCTCAAGTCTGCTGGGTACATTGCAAAAAGGTTGTGTTGGCTGGAGCACAAGTCTGTCTTGTGATGGCAGGAGACTGCCCCCAGGTATTCCTGGTAGCTGAATGATTTGAACTCTGTGCCATTATCCAGAAGCAGCCAGCAACCTGCAGAGCAAGTCTCAGTGGAGTGCACATTCCTCCCATCTCCAAGCTGAGGCCATAAATGCATTTCTGGTTTTAGTGAAACAGACCCATAACCACTAGTGGGCTGTCATGCAAGGACTTACCTAATCAGCAATCACTTCCAAATGCATGCTGTATTGTCAGGAAACAGTTCAATCCTGATTTGAATATCCCAACTGCAGTTGGGGAGCCCTTTACCTTGCATTCCCAGTGCATTTTAAAGCTGCATGAGGTGGTGATGGGCATGTTGTTTCAAGTTGCTTTCTTATGCTTTCCACCTACAGCTTGCTTGACTGTTTGCAATTTTTCTTTGGGCCAGTTGGCTACACCAAACCAACTAGAGTCTCAGTGACACTGCACAAAGTTGCTGCAACTAACCTGGTGTACACTGAAAGGAAATGTGATAGAATACCACAGAAAATCCTCATTGCTTTGAGTGTTCTCAAAGTGGACAGTAGAAATGTTTTTGCTGTCTCAGAGGTCTTAATGGCAAAGTAATGAGGTA
>NW_008238834.1:4099967-4134358 GCF_000691975.1 Corvus brachyrhynchos | reverse complement strand
AAAGACTGATTTATATGTCACATTGGGGCTCTAGGATATGCTTGCCACATTTGGCCAGAGCCAAGTCTCTCTGGCTGTCAGCATGCTGGCTTGGCTTCAGATATTCTGCTGCTAAAGCCCTGCCTCTGGGAATTCACCTGTCTCACAAGTGATATTGCCCTGGGGACTCACCTGGTTTGGATATTTGCAGTCCCTGGGGAACCACAGTGCGTCGTGCCTGGCTGAGGGACTGTCAGACACTCATCTGCCTGCACAGCTTCACCTGGTAGGGGTTGGGTTTCTTCCTGTTTTGATGTCAAATTAGAGCACCTGGCCCAATAGATACTGTATTGTCTAAGAGTCTTGCAATTCTCACATAATGCCTTACTAAACTACCTACAAAGCAGTCTAAAAGGTAGCACTGTGATCTATGAAACAGGCACCAGTCCTGTCTTAGAGCTCCCACCTACTGGATTTTTTTTAAGGCTTTCTCAGTTAACAGATGCTTCCCATTTGAGCTTGTGGATGCTCCTGGATGTGGCAGTCAAATCATAAACCCACAGTGAGAAATGTTCCTTTCAGTGCAGGTATTTCTGTGTTCTGCTGCTGATTCTCACCAAAGATGTAAATGCTCCATCAACAGGCTCAGGGTATTGTGGAGCAGGGCTCTTGCTCTTTCCTTTGAAGCTGGGCTGTTCTGTGTGGGGCCAACCCTTGTCAGGCCTTTGCATGCATTTGTGCTTGAATCTCTTCCAGCTGCTGCATTATTAATATTTTATACAAGCACTGACTGGAGCAGAGACCAACTCAGGTTCCATCCTCCCTCTCCCTATTCATGGGAAATATCTGTACATCCCTGTGGTCTTCCCAGCTGGGTCAATATTCCACCTTGTAAGCTCCAGGAAAATAACCTCATTAGGAGGAACCGAGCCACCTACTCTGATTACAGCAATTACCAAGGAAGTGCAAATTAAGGGTCAAGTCCCCCTCAACAAAGGCGGGAATCTTAGACAGAGGTTCCTTGTAAAAGGTCATAGCTTTAGCCACCCACACTGCCAGACATGAATGGGAAGCTACCCCTGAAAGGTCTAAAGGTGTCCTCAAAATAAGCTGCTGGGATTGTGCCCTGCTGTGACACAATTTAGGGAATGCTCCATAGCAGGGTACAAATATCAGTTATGCTGCATTATGAGGGCTTAAACTATCCCAGCACTGCAGCAGCAGATCCTGGGTCTAAAGGGAAACTTTCTGGTAGAAGATGGCCCTGTCCCATCAGCAGAACTGGGCTTGTGAAGATTTGTGGGTTGGATTTTGAAATCTCCTGGAGCAGTTAGGTAATAATTACATAATTGATACAACTTCTGCAACTCTTAGCTCTAAACTTGCCCTGCTGATTCTTAAAAATTTCTCACTTGGAGGGAGGTGGGACAAAACAGTTGTGTTTGCCAGCTAGGTCTCCCTAAGCACTCAGCTCATTTTGTTTGTTTCCATGAGTCATTTTTAGAACAGGCAACAATAATCTTGAGTCACACGTAGTCTGGAGCCAACTTCTTAGACAACACAGCTTTCTTGAGGAGAGTGAAAAATATCCTGAAAGGAAAAGTGCTTCTCTGGCTTTTGTTCGTAACAAGAAATTAAGTTTTTAAAACAAAAAAAAAAAAGCATATGATATGCTTGGCTTTTGAAAACACAGAAAACAACCCTTCCTCTCTGTCCGTACAATTCTGAGACCTAGAAAGGCATGGGACAGAAAGGACAAAAGAAAGCTAAGCCCCCCTTGAAGAAGCGTGCAGTTGCTGACTGCATGAAAATGCACAGGTCCAGGAAAATGCAGGGAAATGAGGCGGGGGCGGCTCCTCCTATCAGGAGTGCAAGTTCACTGTACATCTTTGGCTACTGACTGCCAGCTGCTCTGACAGAAACAGCCTTCCTGCTACAAACACAGCCAGCCCTAGCTTCTGCTTATCTCTAACACCGTCATTTTGAAAATCAGGTGCCAAGAGATCTTCCCAAACCAGGCAGGTGCTTTAAAACTCCACTCACCGTTTCCTTCCTGTGCCCACAACTCCTCCCCCAGTGCAACCCTAGCTGCCCTAGGACTGACTCAGAGGTCCTCTGTGGACAGAAAGTTTTTTCTGCCTGCTTTTTTTAAAAGCAGTTCAGCTTCCAGGATGTGATAGTTTGTTGTGGGAAGGCCCCATCTCATTGCCTGGAAACACAATTGTTAGGGAGCATCTGTTCCAAAACTAAGTAACAAAAGCACAAGTCTTCCTCTGATCTTCTCAGATGGGAAGGGCTTCAGCTAAATACACTGTGCTGCTCTACAGCACAGGGAGTTCTTCCCTCACCTAAAAAAATTGTTTGTTCTGAGGCTACAAACAGCTGTTCTGCATTTGTAATAAGGAAAATACACTACACAAACCACTATGATAAATACAACACTGTGTGGCATGAACAGACTATTGAAAAGATCAGTTGATATAAAGAATGTACAGGTGACAAATGTATGTACATGTGAAAAATGAATGTACAGTCCTGCTCTCAGTTAAACGTGGCTGGATTTGTTTTCAGCCACAAAAGTGATCAAAATGCTAACTCCTAAGAGCCAAAGCATCGCTTTTATTACCTCCACTGAGAAGTGGCTAGTGTGAGAAGTAAAATACTGCTGCCTAAATTGTGTTTATCTGTTTAAGCTAAGGAAGCTGCTCTATCCATATAAACAGATGCTGAGTGTTAAAACAAACCTCATTCAAAAGCACCAATGCAGGAGGCTGTCACAAGGACTCTGGCAGACAGTTGGTTTGTGCATTTGACAATATTGACTAAAAACACTATTTTCCTTTATCGACCATTTTTTCTCTGATTTGTCTTCTACCATGCACTGAAGACAAAAACTTCCCTTCTAATGCAAGTACTGCTGGAGTACCAGAAACAAACTCTATAAAATTTTTTAAACTTTTCAAAATCACCATTTTTCTGGCTAAGCAATGATGATTCTGGTTTATCTGACCTGTTTTATTAATTTCCAGGAGCAAGCTTTAATCTCAAGAGCATCATGAATAACCAATCATCTTTTTTACTCTATAAATAGACAATAACTGTTCTAAATCTTTCAGTAGCAGCAACTGCACCTTGAGCTCACATCTGCCCAGTGGCAAGCTGAGGCAAGTTTCTCCCTATGCTGCTGCTTCCACCTGACTGAATCACTCAGCTTGTCTCCTAGCATTGTGTTTGGCTCTTAAAGGCAAAAAAGAAAACTGATGCAGATGAATATAATTTTGCTTTGCACCACAGTGGTTTGCAATTGCACTGAACAAACTGATTATGCCAACACACGTTATTAAATAATACAAGGAGTAAAAAGTCATCAACCATATCCACTACAATTTCACTTTCTTGGCTCTGCTTTACTGAAAACATGAAAATAGCTGACCACAACTGTAAACTTGAGTGAAGATGTAAACTTTGATACACTAGGGACAGTTTGAAAAACTAGGGAAGATATTGCAAAGGCAATTTAATGGGGAACAGCAGGAGCACAATGGAGAAGTATCTATTGAGAACATACTTGTTTAAACAGTTGTTCTGCTTGTACAGGTAAGCAAGGGCTTGGGAAGGAGTTCATTTAGCTACAAAAATGTGACTTTTGTAGCTATCTCTGGAAAAAAGGGACAAGGAAAAGGTTTCTGTATAGACTATAAACCCATCACTGAAATCAAATATATAAACTGAATATATTAAAGCTTTGAATTTTATTACACTTAAGTTCTTCTGAATATCTTACCCTTCTGCCCTGTTCAAGGTAAACCTAAACATGAGAAATGGAAGGATAAAGGAGAACTCCACTAAACGTGGAGTACATTTCGTCAGAGTCTGTGTAGGCCAGCTTGCCTCCCGTTACAACAACATTTACTTCATCTCCTGCTTTGAGGTGAAGAACAAGGTGGAACGTCCCAGGACCACCACAGGTCTGTTTCCCCGAGTAGGGTTTGTGATACTCCAGCAGTTCCCTTCTGTACCCAGCAGTGTGGAGCTGAGCCACACTGGCGTTGGAGACGGACAGCACCGCTTCTACGTACTCATCCCTCTCCGGGGCCAGCACGGCCGTGATCAGGTAGCGCCCTTCATACGGTGATGTGAAAATGCCTGTAGAAGAGAGACAGACTGGGCTCAGCACAGTAACTCACAGTGGGGACACCTGACTGCTCTAAGCACAATGACAAACATAAAGCCACATGGGTCACCCACTGCTACGTACACGTAACTGCAACAAGGTCAGCCTGGGCAGGGGACCAGCTGATTGAAGTCATGAAAGCAAACGCCCACCTAACACCTCAGTGCTTGAGAAGGAGGCAGCCCTCACTTAGGGCCCTTGGGGAGGCAGTATGAGAACCTCCCTCCTCCTCTCCTCTCCTCCAGGTGACCCAGCCACAGTGAAGTGGATTAGTAAGGAACCTCACCTCTGCTACTTGGGCTCAGCTGGCCTCAGGTGGGCTGAGGATGCACAAGCAGCTGTGTAGTGGTGAGCTGGGCCTCAGTAGTACTGGGCAGTCGTGGAAAACCAGCTGTGGCAAAGCGTCTGCCTGTCCACACCCACAGGAAGCTTTTACCCCAGTGTGTCTGGCTTAGATGGACTTCGTTCAGTGTGCCAGCAAGGCCTGAGGTATCATGGAACACTGGTAACCCATGCTACTGCCTGTCTAGCATGTCTGTGGCTCCATTCTTTGGCTGTTACCTGTATTGGGGTTATAGTAGTCCCCGTCATTCACAAGCACTTTGTTGAAGTGAACCACGCCAACATCGCTGGAGAAAGGCTTTTGTGTGAGCCCAGCAGAAAATGACACCAGAGAGGGCACAGCAGCAGAGGCAGGTCCTGAAATGGATAACAACACAAGTCAGAGTCACATCAGGATGACAACACAGCCTTTTCCCTATGATGCTTTATAATCCAATGTCTCTGTTCCTGCACATACTCCACTTGGACTAATCCTGCCACTTGCAGGATGCCAGAATTAGCAGAACAAATTGCTGGCCCAGGCCCCAGGTGTCTCACCATAAAATTTATGGAGCACCATAAAGTTCCTGCCTTGGCCACAGGTTTTTTTGGGTTTTTTTTCCCTTCTAAGGAATGGCTTGTAAATGCTGGCAGTGGAAATCCTACCACCTTTCAATTCAACAATGCTTCTGCCAAAGACTTTCTTCAGGACGGAGGCTGACTTCCAAAATCTCCACTCTCCATCACTATCACAATGGCCATAGGAATGCTAAAGATTATAGCTCGTGCCAGCTTTCCTTGTCATGTTGAGAAGCTGTGCACGGCTTAGATTTCCCACTTTCTCTGCCAAAGTATAGTGAAAATGGCTATAAGAATATATAGCACTTCAGTATTAATGCAAAGAGAACCTCTTGTCTCTCTCCAGCACTTCTCTTTTGGGGGACTTTTCACAATTTTTTCTTCTCTCATCAGATCAAACAGACACTTAGGTATTTTATAGTGGCTATCCAGTTACTAGATAAACACTGCTGTTAGACTGGGCTGGATGAAATATAATTTGGACAATTAAGACAAATTTTTACTTTTAACAGACTGACTTAATGGCAAGTGTGCAGTGCTCAACCGCTTACTAGTCCCATTCTAGTTACGTTCCCTTTAAACATTTTCCTTAAGGCAGTACACGCTGCTAGAAGTAGTCAATTCTTGCTGCTTTGTCTGGGCAAGTAGCTAAACAACAAATGCCCTGAAGTCATCCACAGCTGCTGTTTCACCCTGCTCCTTCTGCCTTCCTTAAAATTAATGTTTGGCCTCTCCCTCTCAGAGATGCCAATCAGCAACAAATGCAACATTCATCAAATCATTGAGCATCTCGAATTGAAAGAGACTCACAAGGATCATTTAAGTCCAACTCCTGGCCCTGCACAGGACACCCCAGCAATCACACCTTATGTCTGAGGGCATTGTCCAAACTCTTCTTGAACTCTGTCAGGCTTGGTGCTGTTCCCACTTCCCTGGGGAGCCTGTTCCAGCACCCAACCACCCTCTGGGTGAAGAACCTTTTCCTGAAATCCAATCCAATTCAGATGATATTGATTAAAAGTTTAAAAAGTCACATAATCTAAAATGTGGATATACAAATGTTCTGCTATCCATTGTTTTTCTGAATAACTCAGCTGGGGCAGGGGGGAGGAGAAGGCAAAGGGGAAGACATGCCTGCAACTTCAGAACTGGCAAATAACTACGCTGATTTCCCTCAGGGGCTGGTAACCAGCTGCCTCATTATCTTTGGAAATCTTCCTATTTAGCATTTGGTCTCATGCTCAGCAGATAGACAGAAGCCCTTTTTCATTACTCCTACCTACCAGTGTGCCTGCAGGTGCTCCTGTAAGCTAAAATGATGTTATTTGAAAAGAGCAAAATTAGTTGCAGAAAGTCTACTTACTTAAACAGCTTCTGTAGAGCTCCACCACCTTAACACAACGCTACTTACAGAAAGCTCCTCTCAGCTTATCTTGAGGAGACTCAAATTAATTGAAAACACACCTCAACTTGTTGGCTCACTCAGAAGGTGTCTATCCCCTGCAGTCACACTGCACAAATGGAACAAACCATGTGCTGCCTGCCCAGAAACACTGCCAGCTTTGGAGCAGCTACAGTCCTGTTTGGGTTGGTGTCATCTGAATAAAGGAGTGACTCCTGCCCTGGCTCTCCATGGCTTCCTTCAAGATTTTCCTTCACTAATTGCTAGAATAGTTACTAGAAATACCTATTTGTTGCTATGCTGATGAAATTGCTTCAGATCTGCAGCCTAGTTTAGCATACCATATGTATCTATTCAAAGGAGAAATCTTAAACCTGTCTGACTATCCTCTCGATCAGTTCAGGGGTCGATAGAAGATGCACAGTAAAGATGCAGTGTGTCTGTGCTCTCTTCCCCTCTTCCAGCTTCCAGCTGGAGTTGTGCCTGTTCGAAGTGTTCGTAATTCCTACCAACAGCTCAGCAGTGCTTTTGCAGAACTTTACAGAGGGCTGCACCACCTTCTCTTACATGTCCCCTCTTGCAAACACTTTTCTTCATGCAAAGATCAAAGTTCAGCTTCTTGAGGGAAGGTCCAGGCTTGGACACTACTGTCATTTGAGCAGTCAGTATTATGGAAGTATAAACATCAGAAAAAAAAATTAAAGGATTTTAAAACTGTGAACCACAGGCACAGCTCTGATGAAGAAACTGCTAGGCAGACAAAAACTTTCACAAAAGATTTGACCACAGTTTTACTCCCCCTTTTGGGGGAGGAAGAAGCTCTTTTGCGTTCAGATGCATTCAGGAAGGTTTCACTTGAGATATTACATGTAGATGTAAGCAGGAGCAGGTAAGTCTGTTCTTGGCAATCAAAGCTACTGTAGTGCATTCTGGGGAGTCAAAAAACCACAGAAGATGCATGGGTGGCTCTTGTTAGGTTACGGCTACTTCCACCCATCTGCTAGTTGTGTCTCTGGTTCTCCACCTCTCTTTTGACTTCCAAGCACAGTTCATGCCTCCCACAGAGCCCAAGGGCCAGAAAGAAGGAAAAGAAAAAATATCACTAAGCAAAACAAAACAGCACACAGCATAGGCATTTGCTATCAAGATGAAAGGAGAAAAAGCCAACAGTGTGACAGTGCTGCTGACAACTACTCAGCAACTGGAACGAGGAAGAACCAACATAGAAGAGAGACTGTAAGTACATAATTCATTTGTCAGGAGGCACTTATGATTCCCTTGGATATAGCAGGAGTAAGGAGGATTTATCAGATTTCCTCTGACAAATGGTCAATACTCCTAAGTCTAAATGAGGGCAAAGTGTGTGATTTCAGTTAGAGCAAATGAGACAAAAATACCAGCAATTTATCACCGCCCTGCCTTTTTTTTTTTCTTTAAACTCTCCAATTTGACCTTAACATCTCATTTTCAGAAACATTCCTCCTGTCTATGGGTTGGCCAGACAGCACAGCACCCCACTGATTTCCATGAGCCAGTGCTCAATGAAGCTGCTCTGCTAAGTCACAGTGATTCTAATGTGGATGATAACTCGGCGTGCTATGAAGGCACACATACTTTTCTCCTGAGTCTGTTGGTAACACCTCTGTCTGCTCTTACAACTTCATCCTTTCACACTGCAGCAAGGGAAGATTTGCTTCAGCAGTTACCTACTGCTCCTTATACAAATATCCAACTCTTGCTGTATTAAAAAGGATTAAGCGGATGTACTCAGGTCCTGACACTTAACTCACACTCACCTTTGCTGTAAACTCCTTGCCTGTATGAGCTACTATGTAATATTGTATCTTGTACTCTCTCATTAACACTTGTAAGTCCTCAAAGATCTTCACCTACAACTTAATATTGTGGGATGCCTGCACATATTTAAGGAATCTGAAAAAAATCAGGAAAAACTCTGGTACTGAAAACATGCAAATCATGCCTCAGCATTCAAGAAAAGCATGAAAGTGGGCTATTTTAGTCCCAGGAGACAGAATTGGAGCCCTTGACTTCTTCCTGGACAGTCCTTTTACATCACAGAAGATTTTCAGAAACAGAAAGAGAGTACTCAGAAGGGCATCCTGATAGTACAAGATTTTTATATTAGGAATTATAGTACAAGAACATCTGATCATCTTTTAAATTTGAATTTGAGTACCACAAAATGTACTGGGTGAAGACTGCCAAGGATATCATAAACAGCTGTCCTGAACTAATTAGACAGTAAGGATTCCTTGATGCCTTATTTACGCATTAAGTTCCTCCTCCAATAAGCCACAAATCTTCCCTTCCCCAGCTGTTAATTTCCACAACAATGTTAACTGCTGAATGCTGTCCCAGAATGCTCTCTTCACCAGACACTGACAATTAGAATCACAGAATCACAGACTCAATTAGACTGGAAAAGACCTCTGAGATTGAGTCCAACCTGTGACCAAACACGACCATGTCAACCAGACCATAGCACTGAGTGCCACATCCAGTCATTCCTTAAACACCTCCAGGGACGGTGGCTCCACCACCCCCCTGGGCATCCATTCCAAAGTTTGATCACCCTTTCTGTGAAGAAATTCTTCCTCATGTCCAGCCTAATCCTCCCCTAGTACAGCTTAAGGCCATGTCCTCTTGTCCCGCCACTTGCTGCCTGGCAGAAGAGGCCGACCCCCAGCTGGCTACAGCCTGCTTTCAGGGAGTTGTAGAGAGCTGAGCCTCCTTTTCTCCAGCCTAAACAACCCCAGCCCCCTCAGCTGCTCCTCATAGGACATGTCCTCCAGACCCTTCACCAGCTTCAGTGCCCTTCTCTGGACTCTCTTCAGCACCTCAGTATCCTTCCTGAATTGAATGGCCCAGAACTGGACACAGCACTCGAGGTGTGGCCTCACCAATGCCAAATACAGGGGAAGAATCACTTCCCCACTCCTGCTGGACACACTATTTGTGATAGAGGCCAGGGTGCCATTGGCCTTCTTGGCCACCTGGGCACAGCTGGCTCAGGTTCAGCTGCTGTCAGCCAGCACCCCAAGGTCTTTTTCCTCTGGGCAGCTTTCCAGCCACTCTGCCCCAGCCTGTAGCACTGCAGCAGGTTATTGTGGCCAAAGTGGAAGACCTGGTACTTGGTCATGTTGAACTTCATCCAGTTGTCCTCAGCCCATCAATCCAGCCAGTCCAGATTAGGGACAGTGGATGTAAATGCTCCAACTCCACAGAAGTCTTAACAGCTTTTTGTACCATCCTTATCTCTCTGTTTTCTGACTATCTGGCGTTGAGGTTGACAAGGCATACTGTGGGAACTTCAAGGACAAATCAGCAGGTATATCTTGTATTTAGATAGGTATTCAGGGGCATGGATCAGGAAAATGAACTCCTTGGTCAAGCCCTCCTCCCTCGGGATCCCAGGGTGGTAACTGTTCCACCAACATGTTCCACCAAGCAGCAGACAGGCACACTCCTGCTTTACCCTGCCTTTTCAACACTTTTAACATCCACCTACTGTTTCACACAGCTTTAGCATAAACTGATTAAAATACTGCTATCTATAAATTGTGATGGGAAGAAAACCCCCAGGAAATACATTTATCACAGAAATCTAGACATCTGTATTGGCTTTGCTGGCATCAAGATAAATGAATGTTTCTTTACTTCTTATCCTCTTCCAGAAACCTCATCTATTGCTGCCTTGTTCTTACCACTACAATCCTCAAATGCAGAATGATTGCTTTAAGGCTATGATGGAATTTTAATTAGAAGGTATAAATATCAGAATTAGAGCATTAATTCTTTACAATTCTTTGTCAGTCCCCAGACCAGTCTTCACGAAGTGTATTTGTGATTTTGTTATGGCCATCAAACTAAGTCCTGGGGGCATAGGATTTTGGATTTCATAAAGCCCTAAAGTTTTACTTCCATCTATTGCCCATATTTCCTCAAACAAATTTAGATGAAATAGCTCTTTTTGAAGAGGGTGTGGAAATATTTACTTTGATTGAGGATACTATTCCCCAGGGTTCGATAATATCTGGAGTATGAGACTGCAGGGCTGGCAGCACCCAATCAACATATTTATCTAGGCCAGCTAGCATGTCCTACATAAGTTTTATACCTGTTCATCATACAAATTCATAAATAAATTGTGATACTAACAATTATAAAAATGTTTTTAAAACCCCCAGCAAACCAAGAAAACTGCATTTTGAATTGTTTTAATCAGTGGCTGTCAGTGGCAGCACTTCTGCTTTCACTGAAGTCAGGAACACAAGCCCTGGTGATGATAACAAAGCCAGAAGTTCTCCCAAGAGGAGAACAACCTCATGCACTAGGCTAAGACACCAGCAGTTCTTCAAGGTCCTAGTCTTGGCCTTATTCATATTTTATTAAAGAAATAATAAAATAACGATAAATATCTATTTATTTTCTCATTTAGAAGGCAAATAGAAAGGTCCATACTGACATTAGCTAGAAAATACAAACTCTCTGTATTTAAAAAACACACAGTGAATTAAGTAGCAAGAACCCAAAATTATTTTTCAAAACCTAACTCTTCTCCCCACTTCCATATTTTCAAAAGATACAGATTACGTTTTAATGCTTAGGTATAGCAAAAATTGGTCAGATTTTCCTCAATGCTAAACTTAAATACTAAAAATCAACACATTTTTTTCTCTCAGCCATGACCTTCCAGGGACTGAAATGAACATTAAGTACCTGTGTGAAAAGTTTCTAGGAAACAACTGCCTTACCTTGTGAATCCGTGGTAGAAGGAGATGACTTTGGATATCCTACAAAGAAAAAGTAGTATGTGTGACTCAGTACATAGCAGAGTACATTATGACCAAAGATCACTGCAGACCTCTAAAAAGCATCCCTGATTACTGAACAGCTACCTACCAAAATAGCTACTAAATAGTGTCTCCTATGGGATGCTCAATTATTGTTAAACTGGGGTGCTCATGGCAAAGAGAATCAAGTTATTACTCCAGTGTACTAAATCCAATGCAAGCATTATGGAAAGAAAAAAAATTATTTAAGTTTCCCTAGTGGCAAAGACTGCTGTAGTTACCAGGGATTTTACATCATCTCTGTTGACCTCATGCTTTGTGCAGCCTTGGAAAGGCAACAAAACTGGCACTGAATGTGTTTCCCCTACTTCTGCAGCCAGCTGGAGGCTGCAGAGGCCCATTCACAAATCAACTCTGCTGAAAACCCATTCCCAACAGCAACAGCCTCAGTGGGTGTCCATTAAAGGCCAAAAGGGGGCTGGTAAAGCACGACAGATCTCAGTGACACCTCTCCAGCAAGACCTGACATAGCCATTACACCCAGTCAGGAGGGACTCACTACCAGTTTGACTCTCTCACCTGGTGCTCCAGCATACCCTTCAGCAATAGGCATGGTACTTTGGCCAGCCTGACCATCCGCACTTCTAAGACGTCCTCTCCCAGACATTAAAACCGTGCCAGGAGGCCCTGCCTCCCCTGTCTCCAAGATGATGCCGGTTGTTCCAGGCAGAAGTGGCACAACTGCTGACCCTGGCAGAGCTGGACGTGGAGGAGGTCTCAGCTGTGGTGGCAGGAGGGGGATCCTCTGCCGTGGGGGCTGTATCCTGGGCCTTGATGGCAGCAGGGATATGCCAGGCTGGGGCTGCACGGGTGGCCTTGGTGGCAAGGGCTGCTGTGGTACTTCTGGTCGCCCTTTGACATGATGAAAGAAGAGGAAAAATACAAAATTATTTGCCTAAAATAGAACATAAGATTGCATAATTTTGCATAATAAATACTTCAAAATAAAACAGGACTCAGTTGGAGGCCACCTGTTCCCTCAGACCCAAGACTGCGCTGGCTAAATGCCATTCCACTCCTGAAGTACTACAGACTCCACTCTTTACAGCCTGTATGACAGAGGGAAAGGAATGAAGACAGCCTGGAGACAGGACAATCAGCAGTCAAATAATCCATGAACATTCATTCAGTTGCTAGACCAGCTTGGCCTTTCTGCACCAAGCAGGCTGAGTGTCAAATTTATTCCCACTGGTACCCTCATTCTAGAGCGTACTCTCTCTTTCTGCTTTCACTTCAGTTCTCCTCAACCCCTCACACCCATCGTGCTTGCTTTTGACTCTGTACTCACACAACTCCCAGCACAAGGCTGGACCTTTAGCACGATCATAACGAAAATTATCCACAGCAAAAAACATCGGTAAATGAACATGACTTAAGTGGTTTTTCTCCCTTACTTTTAAAAGCAATGGACTTAAATTTCCAAGTACTTCCATTACTAATATTTTCTGACAATGAAGGCAGAAGCCCAGGATATGATCTATCACTAAATTCTTTATTGTTTAAATAGAAGAGATACCATTAAAAGGCTTTTCCACTAGGGCAGCCAACCCACATGACATCAGAGTTGAACAGCGCTGACATGGTTACATTTGTGTATCTGGTCAAGTTCTAAGCCCTTTATAGGAATTATGGTTTATTCATAAAAATGAAGTCCTAGATGACACTTAAGGATGCAGCGTCCTCCCAAGAGTAAAGCTGAATTACATCTACACTAAGAACAGAAATTTACAAATGTGTAGATTTTAGCAGATGCAATGACAGCTTTTACACAGAATAAATACAATTTCATGCTAAATTAAAATTCAGCATAGGTTGCTTTGGTTGCATTTTGAGACCAAAACATGTCTTTAGGCACAGGGATGGATGTGAGTTTCTGTGGAAATGGGCAAACATCCTGTTGCAAATTTATCTAACACAACCCATCACACACCAGACATACTTGCCATGGTCCACAGTGGAGACCACCTCTCTGAGTGGTTCAGAATGAAGCACTTCAGTACAGTCCAAAATCAACCAAGGCAAATTCACCAGTGGCTAGGGCTAAGCCAGCTGGCTGTGCCGAGAAGCAGATGTGGTGTGAGGCTTCCCCTGGCTCGGCTGTGTGTCTGGGGACCCCAGGAGAGCCTTACTCTGCGCCTTTGGGGAAGAGCATACAACAAAGTTGTGCAGGTATTGTCCCAAACGCATGGCTGGGGTCCAGACAATGTCACTGGCAACCCATGTGCTGTTTTGTGACAACTCAACAGCTGCACTTTACCCTTGTGAATCTCATTTCTTGTTTTCAGTCTCATAAAAGCTTTAAAAGCCCACATAAGCCTTCCAGAGTACTGGGAGCCTGTCTGAAGTCATAGTCTCACACCACCTGCGTTCATTTGCTAGATATGGCTGCTAGAAAAAAAACCTCCCTGAGCTTTGCTGGCTGGCTTTTAACTGTGAGGAGAATTGAAACTCATACAAGCAACGCACCACAAAGCTGGGCTGAAGCTCACTCAGCCCACGGGGCAGAGGCCTAGAGAGTGAAATGGTCACTTTATACAGATTAAAATTATTTTTCATTAAAACCCTAAGATTAAAAAAATCTTATAAAATCTTTCAAAAAAAGTCTTTAAGTATTGAGGTGAATTGTTTAACAGAATTGTTAACTTAGTGAGACAACTTCTGTCCACAGAGGTACTCATTTAGACCTTCAACTAAAATCTTCAGATTAACCTCACTGAAAAAACAAATGGACAAAATACTTTACCTTGGGATGCACGTACTTGTCATTTCTTGAGTCAATTATGCTGAGCTTTATAAAGACAGTTATTTGAAATGACACTGGAAAAATGAATATTTTTCTCTGCTTGTTTTTCTGGACCTTTAAATAACCATCAACTGCTGAAGTCCCATATCCTGAGGAAACTGCTTCCTTGCATGCAACATAAATACTGCAATATTCAGAACTGTCCCATCTCCACAACACTAAATCCAGAATCACTTGCCTAAAGCTCAACTTCAAGTGGAAGCAATCAGATACGTGTGTGTAGAGATCTGCTTTAACTTTGCTGAGCAGGCCACAAACAAAATCTTCCCATCCTCTTCCCATCTATCTGGGAAGGCAAAGAATAGAGCTGAGATCATTATGCAGCCAGGAACAGCAACACGGTTCTCAGCAGCAGCAGCCTTGCTGCTCTGCTTGTCATCACTGTTGTGAGTGGCAATGTGGTTACCACATCACATACCAGCATCTTCTCATGCTCTCCTCAGCCCCCAAATCACACAGGAACAAAGTGCATAAAGCTAACTAGCAAGTAAAGGAATCTGTGCTTGCTCTCACAAGTAGCCAAAAAGACCTCACTTGAGTTTTGTTACAGACACCAAGGGGACTTTACAATTCTGTTAGAAAGCAGCATTGTGCACAAGCTCACAGGGAGCCCAGAGGAACTGACTATATGACTATTCACACCACCACATTAAAATTTTATGTTGCATTTTATCGATGCTGTAATGCAGAGCACACATTTGGTTTCTTAGGCCACAACTTCACCAGACAACATTTTGCTGTTGGTTTCAAAGCCCTGCTACCCAGCCAACTACCATAGGAATGGCAGGTCAGGTCAAATAACCGTAACCAAAGCAAACTGCACTCCCAGCATGGTATCTGGCTGCAAGACCACACTTTTGGTTCCTGGAAAACTTCATGGATCTGTGAATCCTGCCTATACATGAGTAGGCAGTAAGTTAAAAGAGACCACCAACTTTAACATGTCTTTCAGTTTCGTGCCATGTGAAGAACAAACATACCCACAGAGAGGAACAGAGTGCAATGAGAGCAACTTGGACTATGAGACATGGAGCTGGGGGAAGGCACCATTTAATGGGAATGGAAAGCTGCTGGATTGCTTTACCTTGGAGAGCACATCGTGCATGGTTCCCTAAATGCTTCGAGCAGACCACTGCCTGCTGTCACCACTGCCTTGCGTGCTGTAGACATTTCACTACCTTCACCAGGAGTTGCAACAAATAAAATACATTTCTGGTCTCTGGGTTCATACCTGATGCACAGTCAATCACTACGTTGCCTTGTTAGTTTGAGGATTGAGGCATTTTAAACCTCTTAATAAAAAATATGGGAGAAAATGCAGCCACGTTTTTAAGATGAGGGTCATTTGACTTTGCTGGGCTTTACACTGCTTGGTAAGATTTTACATTTTATTTCTTGCAACACATCCTTGCCTTACTGCCCTTAAACAACTTTATTAGTAACAACTTGTTTCTGTTTTCGGCCCCTCTGAAGTCAGATGACATCGTTTGAATGCTATGATATGCTGGCAAATTGTGCCTAAGAAATTCTCCACTGATCCAAGTCCAGGTCTTCCTGTCAAATAACATTGGTATGGGAGACAATGCTGCAGATCACAGATGTAAAAACAATTAAAGCCATACCCCAACTCATGTAACAGGGTTCCCAAAATCACTTCCAAAAAAGGCTCTTCTGCCAAAATCTTTCTGCTACTCCAGCCATCAAAACTTACTTAGGCTGCTGTGCCAGACAGTGTTATTGTAATTGGAAACATTTGGGAACTGCAGTGTATGCTTCACAAATCCTGCAGAGGCCAGAGGCACCCCAGAGCAGCAAGGGATGCTCAGAGCTCCTCCACCCCAGACCCAGCAGCAGCGTCCTTCCATAGCCTTTTATCACCCAGTGGTGGATGGAGCAGTCTGCCCTGAAAAGGTATTTTATGGAAACCCAGGCGTGCTGAGGCTTTTTAATGCTTTAATATATTGTAACAAGGGCTGATAAATGCAACCCATGAGGTTACTTGAACACCTGCTTCAAATAGCAGAAGAAAGATTACTAATTGTGTGTATCTTGGACCTTTCTCCAATGTTGGTCCCTAGTGCTAGTTAATTCTGGGCAAGACGGATGAGAAACAGGATTATACAGATACATCATGTTCCATTTTAATGGAGACTGGGTCTGCTTCTGCAAGGTTTAGGGATAGAGGTCCTAACCCTGTTGAATTTAAGTCAAAATTACAGTAAAAGAATCACCTGAAATTTACAGTCCCTCTTCACTCCATTTCCTCCTTTAAAGGAAAAGAAACTTTTTTTTTTTAATTCACACAAAAGCTTCTCACCTCAGAAGGATTTTTGTGTCAAGCGCTGCTATGCATTTGGTTTTAAACAACTAAACAAAAGAAACACATCTATCACAGGTTTTCAAGTCTCTCTACAGAAATTAATTTCAGACCCTTCAAGAAACACAACTTGTCCATTCAAGAAAGAACACTCAAGAGTCTTGCATCTGATCTCTCCCAACCACCATCAGTTGCAACAGCCCACAGGCTCTTCCCTCAGCACCTCTTCTAATTTTAGGCCAGTCAAAGAAATTGGCCTCTTATTTATCTCATACATGCACAGAATTAGAACCAGACGCATCAACCACCTGGGGAGTGCAGCTTCAAAACAGTCTCCAATTCCTATGATTTTGTGTCATGTTAACAGAAACGGGAAAAGAGGAACTCAGCTTCCTCCTGTAAACTTCAAGTCTCAGAAAAACAACCCATTGCTGAAATTTTGAGCAAGAACTGCAGAGGGAACTGGATGGCATTGGGCAAGGTCTCTAAACCTTCATAGCAAGGCTCACCAACATGCTGAGGTTACCATTTCCCAGCATTTTGAGCCAAAGGGAATGTGCCCTGGCTTCTCATCTGCTCTGATGCAAACTTTAAACTACCTGTGGAGGTAGATTTGCACCAACATGTTGGACTAACAGAACCAGCTGAGGTGTTAGAACACTGCCAGCTGGAATGTGCCAACTACTGCCAACAACCTTGTGGGAATGGAAGCTTCTGGGAGAGAGATGAAGCACTAGTCTTATATTGCCATGCCAAAATATGCCAGAGCTCACTTGTGAAACTTCTAGATCAAAGAGTTGGTGCTGAATTATAATCATTAACCATGCTAAAAACACAACTTAGAGGAAATCTTTTTTATCATAAATTTGAATTCATTTGACTTCAGTTTTCTCTATTTACTGTTCAATTTTCCCTGAGAAATACAGAATAATCATCAACAACAAAATTAAACAAAACAAAAATTAAATCAAATGAACTGGAATAATACAGACAATTATTACATAAAAACTCACTTTAGAATCACTATTCAAAACCACTACTTTTTCCCACTCTCTTTATTCTAGCTCGAAGTAACATAAAAACATGTAAGACTTCTTTTTTATTTTTTTGAAGGGTACTTTTAAAAGCACTCAAAGTACTCTGTGGTGTTCTGGAGCAAAGAGCCAAAATTAGAGTCACTGTAAAAACAAAGTAGATATTGTGTAATATTAAGTTTTTCCTCCCTTGTTTAGTTCTTTTCTAAGCGTTTCAGAAAGGAAAGCCAGATGAAAAACAAACAAACAAACAAAAGTAAAAAAAAGAAAGCAAGGAACTTACTTGTGTCAGACTGAGATTTCAGCACGCCTTCAATGTCTGTGGTGATTTTGGAGACCTGACTATGAAACTGTTGTACAGACTTTTTGAGGCCAGAAATATCAGTAGAATGAGATGCTATAGTTCCATTCATTTCACGGATGCAGTTCCATAAGCTGCTCACGTGCTTATTCAGACCGTCTTTTATATTCTGCAAGCTGTCTGAAACAGAGTCCAGCTTGCCACAGACTTTTTCAACATGTGAGACCCTGCTCTCAACATCTGAAACACCCTCCTGGACACCTTGGGTCTTTTCTTTGCACTTGCTAAGATCATTCAGGATATGGTCATTCAATTGTTCTAGTCTGTCTTTCACTTCACCACAGCAGTTCTCATTGGAATGAGCAGTTTGATTTGCAAATGTCCTCTGCATTTGATCAATTTTTCGGAAGACACCTCGTTGTGTTTTTCTGCATGTCGAATTGACACCCAGAAGCTGCTCCCTGCAGCTACTCAGGCCATCTTGAAGATTTTTCATATCTTTATCAATGGCATTTAGATTGTATCGGAATACACGCACATCTCTCTGCATTTTCTGCATATCACGTTGGTTACTCTTAATTAAGCTGAGTTTCTCATTAAGAGAGCTATTTAGAGACTGCAGGAGAACAGAATTATTCTCTGTTTTCAAAAGCAAGTGATTGTACTTGTCATTACAATTTTCTAGCTCTTTCTGAAGGCTCTCCATACCTTGTGGTGTAGACTGACATTTCTGCCCACAGACCTGTTCAAGTGACAGCAGTTTGTCCTTCAGGAAATTCATCTCTGCTGTAAACTGCTCATTTGCAAATCCTGCATCGCTGGGCAAGATGGGCCCAGGATTAACAAACATTCCATCTGGGTCTGTGGTGTTGGCAAGCTCTAAAATAGTGCCGCCCAGCCTAACCTCCAGTGCCCGCAGCTTTTGGTCGAACAAGTCTCTCAGTTCGTCCACCTCAGCAGCGATAGCACTGCGGAGAGTCTCCTCGACATAAAAACAATGCTCTTCAGCATTTCGTTCCGTAATATTCATCCTCGCATCCAGCTCCTCCAGCCTCTCACCAAACACATCTTCTAGATCTGGAGTTGACAATCGAATGATTTCATTATCTATTCTGACATTCAACATCCTCTGTGCTTCCACAATTCTGTCAATCTTCTTATCTAAATCTTTCATCTGTTGGTCAAAGTCATTTCCCTCGCCCTTCTTGCAACAACTGGAGTCATTTGATGGAATCTGAGTGCGGAGCATATTTATTTCTTTTCTCAAGTCATTCTCTTTTCCTTTTATAACACTGATTATCCCTACACAGCTATTGCCATCGTACTGCTGCTGAATATCCTCACAGGAGTTCTTCAGATCTGCCACTTCCTTTTCAAGTGCTTCCATTATTTCTTGCCTGAGGGACTCAAATTTTGAGTCTATATATTCCTGATATATATTGTCACGGGGCATTGTTATTGTAGGTCCTCGTGCTACCTCCTGCAGTTGTTTCAATTGTCCTTCATAACCTTTTACCTTTCCATTCAGTTCCTCCAGCTCATCATTCCTCATCTTCAAGGCTTCTTTGACCTCAGCTAGCTCAGATTTTATATCTTCCATTTCAAAATCAATAAAAGGGTCTTTTTGATCTTTATTGTTGAAGAGTCCTGGCAGCTGAATAGTGTCTGTTGCACCACCAACTGCACTGTCAGGCTCTGGGCGGTCGTAAAGGTTGTTCAGCCAAGTGACCAACATCTTGCTAGCATCTTCTTGTACAGTCAGCTTCAGGTTTTCATTCACACCTGCCACAGACGACTGAAGTTCAATCACAGACCGTGTAAGTCTAAACAATTCGTCCTCAAGAAACTGCATTCTCTTCTCATATGGTGGAGGCTCTGGTGCTTCTGTTGGTTCTGCATCTGTTTCCCAGAAATAACAAAATGTGGATGTAAATATTCCTAGTGGTATCTGTTTCAATCAGCTGCAGTTAACTTCACTTTTCTTTACAATGAAATAATGATTTAAACTGCCTAATGCTTGTTGTCTTTTCTGTCCTTATTTTCAGTTGTTTATAATTAATACGTTATCAAAACCGTCAGAACTAAAAGTTTGAGAACAGTGACCAATTCCTTCCAAGATACAGTGGCCATACATAAACTGGCAAGCAGAATCATCCCTTTTGCTCAGCAATGGATTTGAGCTGCAGCATATATAACAGACCATTATAGATCCATACACATCACAGCCCAACCACCTTAGAACCACTGCATCTCCTATAACAATAATTTGCCCCTGAATTCCCACTGAAAACTTCAGTGGCAGTCATTTATGTGCCTGAAGTAGGTTTGTGCTTCAGTGTTTTACTGAACTGGGGTCCAAATATACATCCCATATATGACATGAGGTTCTGCAAGACACTCCACTTATCATACTTGCTTCACAAATACCTAATTATTTGACATATATTTAAGCAGGCAATAAAACCATGCATAAAAGCATAAGTTCTACACATTCAAAACTGTTAGATAAAAATACCTTATCCTCATTGAATGAAAATCAGAAAGAGAAGACTTTTAGCTGCAATCTGCTTTTTACCTATGAGAAATCAATTAATGAATCTGAATATTGTCGTTAGTAGCACCACATTTACAGAGCCACGTACAAATCTGGATGTTCAGTTTCAAGCAAAATATGTAACAATTGCAGAAAATCCAGAACCACAAAATAAAAAACAAACATTATCAGAGGTCAAGAAAGGATAAACTGCAGGAAAAGGCAAAGTAATTTTTAATTTTGTCTAGAAGAGGGGAGAAGGGTACAGATACCATGATGTTTTATTATCATCATTTGGAATTAATATTTTAGGCTGGCTAACAAAATATTTTAAAAGCTTGTTTTTAAAGCAGATATATAATCTATGGGACTAGTCTGAAACCATGTATTCAGTCATTCAATACATTCCACTACACAGAAAACACATGTGGAAATCTGACTAAGTGCTGTATGTGACACTAATCTCCAATTATGTCGGAAAAAGTCCTTCAGAAAGAAACATCTGTTTATCATTTTTTCTTAATGGAGAAAAGGTATAATATGGCAGTAACAGAATTCCTTCTTGCCCTTTCAGAAGACAGTATCCTACACAAACAAACATCATTCATTCCTTAAGATACTTTTTGAGAAGTTGAGGCTTATCCTTACTTATTCCCTTACTCATTATTAAGGCAGGTAGTCTAACATGAATCTGTAAAATCTTCACAATCTTGAACAAAACATGGCGAAACTGCTAGGAACCCTTATATATGATTAAAATTAGTACCTGAGTTTTTCTTTTGTTTTAATAACAGTTCTTCTTTTTTAATTTTTTTTTTCTGAGCACTGGAGAAACCACAAAAAAACCCCCTGTAAAATTACAAAACCCACAGTCTTAACACAAAGATTTTCTGGAACCATGAGTAGGCAGCTGGCATTTCCAGCCAGTGTTCTACAGCCCATTTTTCTGTTACTCTTCAGAAAATTCCCTGTATCAAGACTGCTATGGCCTGGCTATTATTTTCCCACCACAGAGAGTCTTTCCTATGGCTTTTGTACTTGGCAGTAGTTGAGTTTAATAGAAACCATAATGATTCTTATCCTTAGAAGACAAAACAAGAAACCAGACATGATTGTGCATACAAACAAGAAGTTACCTGTGCCTTTCTTCACAACAGCTTTTGCTGGTGTTGTGGGACGACGAGCAGTGTTTGGCTTTTCTGCTGGTCCTTCCCTGCAGTCCTCCCCTTTGTAGCCAGGACAACATCTCCATTCCAGCTCTGTTACTGTCTTATAGGCAACTGTGTACCGAGGTCTGAAACTCGTTCGGTATCTGCGAAAACAGAAAGTGTTTTAAACAATTCGTAACCTAAGCTGCTATTTAGATTAAAGTTAAAATTAAAATAGGTTTCAGGGGGTTTTATAATGAAAATCAAACACTTACAGCTATGATTCATTTTCTGCTTTAAACATCAAATGAACAAATGTTTCTGTCTAGGTTTTAAAGCTGCCTCCACTCAACACAGTCATGATAGGGAGCCACGGAATAGGGGCTTTCATGTATGAGCAGAGGGATAAAATGTGGCAAGTGAAGGTACAACTCATCAGACACCACTGAGAGTAGCAGGGACCACCAGTGTATTACTCTATAAATTCAAAATGGTTTTCCTCTAACTTCTCACTGCAACCCTCCCCCCAGGGCTCTTCTGAACATCACAAAAATGCTTCTGCCTGCTTTGTCCCACTTGTCTTTCCACAGTCTCCACTTAAACCATTCCTCAGAACCCATATGAACAGAGCAGTCAAAGCTGGGAGGGATATTCCAGTGAAGGACAAAATGATGAAAGTGTGAGTTCAGATGAGGACATGAAAGGAGAAGTCAGATGAAACACTACAACCAACAAAGAAATCAACTCTTTCCTACTTCATCAGTTAAGTTGAAGAGGTTTTGGCAGACAAACCTATGCACACATTATGTACATACAACCTTGAGCTTCCCTGATTAATAACTTAGAAGTTAATAAATGACAAACTGATTCTGGTTGTGCAACTTTCTTTAACCAAAGACTTCTTCCATAACGTCCCTTCAAACACATCCCCTATGCTATTGGATAAAAACTACATCAATTTAAGGTACAGCTTATTTTGGGTTGAGAGATGAGGAAAATGAGTAAAACAGGGATTTGCCACCTGAGCTCTATAAAATGGTATTCTTGGAACACATACAAACAAAAAAAGTCATCCCAATTTCTCAGGTGAATTCTTTTCTCTGAGTAAAACTAGCATCACATTACTAATTTCCCTATGGCTTTTTCAGACCTTTTTCCTTAAGATTATTTCAGATTAGAACAGTTTGCATCCATTAATGAATGACAGGCTCACTTCACAGCTGAGGTGCTCCTAAACAGTAACACCAGCAGAATAAATGCAGAACAGTAGCAAAGGAATCTACAGGAGCTCTGCAGTAGATTTCAGCCACAGCCTGGCTGGGCTCACAGGGGCTCTATCCTGGGACAGAGAGAATACAGTACAGAACACCACCAGAAGCAGCCGTGCTATCCCACAAAAATCACGTATTTCATTGAACGTGGCCTTGTATTAATATGCAAAATTCCTTACTGGTCCAAAAAAAAAAAATCAGTAATCAGCTACCAAATGGAAAGAAGTAAATCTTACACAGACTGTGAAACATTTCCTGCCGAAAGTCACAGAGAGGGACTTAACTTACTGTTACCCTTCAAGGCTTCTCCTGCCACACATGCAAATAGTTGCTGAAATAATTCTAACACTTTTTTATTCAGCATATTTCAGATACATAACTTTAATATAATGTCCCCCCATCTGACAGCCATTTGCTGTCCCTTTTTGGTAACAAACTTGCAGTGGTGTGCTTAAAATACTAACTGCTAATTAGGAATTGGTTTCTTTTCCAACTGTATCTTTCCCAATTCTGCCACAATATAGTCTAATTTCTGCACTCGGGAAATACTCAGTGTTGTTTCACATTATTACTTTGTCTACGACTTCTCATTTAAGGGGAAAAAGCTGCTTTCACTAGAGACAATCATATTTTTTTGCAACTATTTCTAGGCCAAGAGTAGTTTATACTAATAAGCCTCTCTGGAGGCCTCTCCCTTCTTCTGTGAATCTGCATAGGAGGGCAGGGGCAGGCTGCGCTGTATCTCTGTCTATGAGCTGCTCATAACTGCAGTGGTTTGCTGTGGCTGTCAGCTTTTCATACTCTGACTTGGAGCACATAAACTCAGAGAGGGTTTCCAACCCTTTTATACCTTCTGAACACCATATATGAAACAGCTGTAGACTGCACTCCAGCTCATCATTTCTTCTACAGTTTTCACTTAAACATCTGCTGAATCCTGTTTACAAAGTACAGAAATCCCCAAGGTCAAGTGCTTTAAAAATTAAATACAGGAGTGCAACGTAGAGGGCACCACTGGGAAGAACAATATCCCGGCCACCCAGGAACTTCCTTTTCCTTCTCCCTTATCTAAAGCATTAAACTACATCTTGTGTAGATAATTTGGGTTTGAATCCTTTCCTTCCAGCTAGCTGCCAGAATCAGGAGCACAGGATTAGCTAGATGCTTTAGTGTTTTGAAGTGGTTTTGAGAGTCATTACAACCTCTCTCACGACCACCACATTACTGAAGTGCAAACTTGGAACTTCCAGATCAGTTTTCACATGCCGGAAATGGTTGTACATATTTCTGTATGATTTCCATAAAACACTTAACTGCTTCTAACTTCGTGTGTGTTCCTCTTTATTTTCAGGGCCAAAGCCCTTCCTGAAAATTACAGTATTTTGGTTATTTTCAAATGCCACATCTCTCTTTTTCCCTAACAAAGCTTTAAGAATATAGCTGAAATTAATTTCATAAAATGAATAAGAACTATTTATATGCAAATTGTGTGCTTCTTCACTCAAACTACAGAACAAGGATTTTCCATCACATTTCTGACAATTTTCTCTTTGAACACCTTGTCTGTAGTCATATTCATCAAGATAGACACTTTGAGATGACTTCAACAGTCAGACAAATCATAAGACACAACCAAATGCAAAAGAAGAATATAAACAAATAAAAAGAAATCAAGCTTAATATTTTTTCAGCGTCAAAAATTTAAAACTTTTCCAAACTCCATCTTAAAATTAAAAAACAGGCATACTTGACGTTCTTACTCTTTTTTGTTTTATTGTTTCCTGATCCTAATAGGCATAAAATGTTTAAATACTATTTAATTTAAAAAACTATTTGAAATGCAGTCCACTTCTTACAAATTCTTGCAAGTTTGAGAACTCAAGCAAATACACAAATTGGATCTGTTTTGTTTTCGGATATGGTACATCAAATACAGATTAACCTGAATCCTAAGTCACTATTTTCCTAGAGCCAAAATAAGCTAGAATCAGAACATTTCAAAATCTGGATCTAGAACAGCTTTCATATTGCAGACTTTGAACTGTGGTAACAAGACAGTTATACTCATGGAAAGCTCAAAAATTCAGTTGGGATTTACTTACCAAGAACTACTTCTCTATACTGCCAGTCCAGCTGAATGAATCACGGAGAGCTACTCCCATTTCCTCCAGGAGGGCCAGTCATGTAAGGCTGGGAAACAGGAACTTACACTAGCACTTCTCTAATTTGAATCCAGTCACATAAAAATTTCTTTAAAATCACAACTTCACTGCTACAGCTTCTCTACCAATGACATTCTTCATGCACAGCTGCTGTGCAAGCTGCCCATGAAAGAAAAGGTGTCACGGTGCACTGGCAAATGACAGTCACCAGCATGCATCCAGCCCCAGGGAGATTCTCAATCATACAAGATGCTTTTTAAAGTCAGAACTTTGCTCACTCAGTGAATTTCAGAGGAGGAGCTGGAGACTTCCATGATTTTGCTAGGATATAGCAGTCTAACAGCACTGAACACAATTCTGTTGTTGCTTACAGTTCTAACAAAACAAACCATAATTTTATTCTAGGGACTGCATCCTGAGAATAATTTGTGATTCTATGTATGTGAAAGACATAGGACTGGGAACTATCAAAATGTACAAATTAGACATGTCTTTATTTAAATCTGCAGTATTCTGAATCCAACTACTCACTCATAGTCATAGCAAACATATAATATGCAATCACAAGCACACAAAACACATAAAATGCACTCAGGGCACTCAGAGCAAAATGTTGCTTCTCTATGAAGCTGGATAAAGATACATGGTTGGAATATAACATCAAGTTTCACACTGTTTATCTGGCAGGTGTGAATCTTTACAGAGTTATCTAGTGAAGCAATTTTGTCAAAAGGGTCCACAAAAGTTTCCTAAGTCTCTTAAAAATTGAGGCTCCGCTTTTACACCTATATATGCTGCAATGCAACTAAAACCAGTAAAACATCAAATCTTCCTCTGTTTGACTTGGATTTCTGCTATTCAAATAAGTGTTAACAAACGTTAATTATTTTTACAAGTATACTTCAAAACTATTTTAAAAAATAGTCATTTCTTATGTGGTTAGAAATTACATATAACACACCAGCAATTACTGTGCCGAGTCACTCCATTCTCCTGTGGACTTCAAGTCCAAGATGGTGGTCATAATCTCTTGATGAACTGAGCTAAATACTGAAATCATTCTTTTATAAAGCATGAATAAAGGTTAATATCAACTACCTCTAATCTTTCATTGCAACAGAGAACATAAGAACAGCTGTTTTGCAGGAGTTTTTCCACAACAGGCTTGTAACTACCCACACCTACTACCTTCATCATGAACTCAACATGCTGATCAAATGAGAAAACACACCCAGACCACTAACACAAACCTCCACTTTTAATATCTTAAGTGTTTCACAGCTGAAATGAAGTTGTACAGGGTGACAATAGCATTCAAATATTCCTCCTCTTTGAGAGAGAAGTACTTCCACAGGAAAATGCTTGATTAAAAATACATGTTTGCTGTAAATGCTAGACATTTTGACTAGGGAATGAGCTATAATATTCTCATGGTGCTAAGCCACAGAAGGAAACAGTTAACACTGATATTTGGAATGTCACCTAATAGTGATAAAACAAATCAGAAACACTTGGGTGAAATTGGTGGGAAAACATATGGCTCAGCTCTGTAACTAGATATTAGCATTCAGCCTTCTGGGAAATGCAATGAGATAAGTGCCACCACATCCTCACCGTGAGGAAGGGACCACAGAATCAGCATGTTTCTACATAAGCAGCATAAAAAATGTTTACTCTGAGCACAAAGCCTCAAGGTTGGTCCAAAATTCTGTAGTGATTGGAACGAGTCCCATGATTTCAGCAGCCTGCAAATTTCTGTCTTTACAAAATAGAAGATACAAAATCTACACTCTAACATTTTTATTGCATGTAGACACATTCTTCGTAAATTGCATAGTCTGGTAGTTATATTTATACAGTTATACTACAGTTATATAGTCCCAGTCATCTAAATCTCCAATATATTGCAATGGGAGCACTTAAGTGGCATATAGACACCACTCAAAAACACTACCTAGAAGATGTAATTAAATGCAATCATATTTTGACCAAGCATTTTTTTATTTTGTAGGCTGAAAATACATCTTATTGGCTGTTTATACTACACAAACACTGAACTAGAACCAGTTGATCCTAAGTTTTCTGCTTCTCGAGAGCGCAGGCTTAATTGTAAGCCCTGAAAATGGTGGTAGAGATCCTAGTTCCACTGAAATCTTCGGAGATTTTAGCAGTTGTCAGTAACAGTGAGTTTCAGCACACAGGGATTTCAGGTGCCTCCTGTGTAGGTAAGGACAGGCTTTAAGGGTCTGTATTTCCATGAAGGCAAACAGAAATAGTCAACACAGCCAGCAGAGTCAAAACAGGGCTGCATCTCACCCTAAAGTCATTATTTACATCCTGTTACCTACAGAGTGTGCTGGACACCACTGACTTGCATTTGAGTCACCATCACTGCACGTCTAAGCTCCCACGCTCAGTTTCATCCCTCTGCATACAGGGCAGACAATTTAGGTCAGGGTGAATCAAATCCCACCTTTGTTTTTCATTCTTTTATTACCTTGCTACTACACAGCAGCACTGGCAGCTAGCTTGTATTCCAGCCCACAGATGAGCTTAATTTGAGAAAAATGTGTCTTTACTAAGAATTTGTCCTAAGGCGTTTATAGCAAGCAGTGAAAAGATGTTTTGACAGGAACAGATGAACCTACAGAAGTCTAAGTGTTCAGTGAAAGCAGCAAGAGTGTTTCAAAATTTTTTGTGCTGGAAGAAACAAAGTTTTGAGGCACTCCTGTGGAAAATATAAAGTTATGACAAGCATCACTAGGGCATATGACCAAGGAGACTCAGCTTCTCCAGGCTCGCACAGGCACACAAGGGAGTTCTTAATAAAATTTGCCCTCATGTATAGCATGGCCAACATTTGTACCTGATCTGTTCTGAGCTAAATCCTGAACAAAATACTGCTGCTGGCTGAGAGCATTAACAGGGACACAAACTGAAGGAAAGAAAGGGAATGAGTCAAAACACTCTGCATCCACAGGAACACAACTGCCTGCTGTGTGCACAGCCAAGAAATCACCCATCCAGGTCACTGCAAAGAGTGCTTTAGTATCTGACTACAAAAGCACTGTAATTACACTGAATGTTTCATAGAATAGGAATGAGCATTGAGAGACTCAGTACTTTCTTCCATCGATTATTTTTACTTGGTGTCTTCACGCTACCTGGAAAGCATGATGGGAGAGGATGGCCTTCCATCTGGAAGAAATTGCTAAGTGGGCAGAGACCTGGCACAGGTGATTGTATTACTCCTTCATACAAGGAAGGAAAAAGTTGTTTTTGTCTATCCCTAAATAAAACAGTCATCTCATCTACTGGTGCCAGGGAAGAAGCCGAGAATCATGGTGCCCCAATTAGCTCACTACAGCCTGGTCGCTGGCACTTAGTTGTCTTCAATACTGAACACTATTTCAATGCATCTGAGAGAATCTGGCTGAATTTTACTGCAAAGTTCGTGTTTTGCTCAGTAAGAAGGACAGAAGATTACAGGAACTGGTAGAAGACAAAAACATTCAACTATTCTCAGGCAAAACCACATGGTTTCATTTCAAAGTCTCCAGAAGTGCCATTGTTTATTACTTTTACAGTGGATTTTATGCCACTCAGCTGGAATTCTTCTATCAAAAAAAGATGAGATTCAAACTACAATTTTCTCTCTTGGGAGAGAAACGATTCTTTGTGGGAAGAAAGAACCAAGCACATTCTGAAATGTCAGCTCATGTCACATATTAGGTATTTCTTCTTGTTGTATATACATCTTCACACACACATACACAAATACCTACCTACCTGTCTAACTCTCTCTTGGCTGCCAAGGGTCTTATTTTCAAAAAGCTGACCATTAAAGTCCAGCAGGAAATGCCCAGAACTTTAAGATGTTATTATGCTTAATGTTCATAAATTACCACTAGGTAGGCATCCTTTTCTTATGAACAGCAAAACCAAGACATAGGATGTATTTAAGTAACTTAGAGCCACAGGCAGCCTGTGGCTCAGAGCAGAACTTCAGTCTTGGGATTTACAATGTTGAAATGCCAGTCAAACACATGGTAACACACCAACAGGAAGCTACTAAAATCCCACCTAAATAGAATGGGATAGGAGAACCCTGAAAATACAGCCCTTTCAAAAGGATTTCAGGAAAGTTTTGTAGAGCCGCAAAGTGATGTACTCTTAACAGTGATGGAACAGGAACAACTTTGCAACAGGTTATATGTTAACAACATCATCACCTGCCTCTCCCAGCAGTAGGGATCAAGTTTCTCACTTTACACGAGTGGAAAGATGAAGTGAGGATGCAGAGCACTGCTACTGATAAAGCTGCCTGACAAACTGAGCTCCTGCTCAGTCTCTCTTCTGCTTCTCTGCCCATGAAATTCTAGAATGCTCTAGAAAGAGCTATTGCTGGAGATTATTTGAAAATACACCCAGATGAAACAAACAAGCAATACTTTCATGAAGGCAAGAGCTAACCTGTGGGATTAAGTGGGACCCCAACTTCAAGAATAAAATGGAGCATTGTTTTGAGAGCAGTTACTTTCCAAGACACCAAGTTAAAAGTGAACCAGAAGGCAAAGGAAAGATGAGATGTGAATGCAAAACTGAAGTCAGATGGGAGTCACAATATCCCCAATGTGTAAAACTGGCACTGCCCACTAATGGTCTAATGGTACAGAATGTTCCTTGGTTATTTGGGTATTTACGATGAAATACACCTTAACTGGTCAGCAGCTCCCTGAAAATAAAAACTTATTTCTTTGGCAACAGTTTGGTGCTTAACAGAAGAGGCCCCAGACCTCCAGGTTACACATTTCTCAAATCAGAAGAGCATGAAACTCTAAGTATTTACATTAATGTGAAGTGAGGAGTAGCATGGGATTTTTTTTTTTTTTTTTACATTATTGCAACAAACTCAAATGATGCATGGAATGAAAATTCCCTGTCCAGTTCACGGAGAAAAAAGACTCTGCTGCGTTCAGTGCGTGGAGACAGAGATGCACAATTTCAGGCTTAGGGAGGCAGCCAGGAAAACTTACCACACCCAGCAGGATCTCAAAGATTTTCAAACAAGCACTCCAGGAGACTGAAGTTTTTTGAGTTTCCTTACAGTTTTCAATGCACAAGCCCCTAGGCTAACCTCCCTATGTAGTCAGCTAGCTGGAGCCTGTACAAAGAGATTCTGCTTCGTACAAAATACACAAAGTTGGAAAGAAAGTCCTGAAGACCTTTATAGATACTTGGAGGGGAAACATTAAACAGTTCTTGCTTTCCCTTCAAGTCTTTGTGCATCCTGAGAAGTTTTTCTTATGAGATATGTATTGCTGGAGGCCAGCAGCAAACAGGCTCAGTCCGTGCTGACTTGTGCATCTGAGGTTTGATCCTGCCTGGTGCTGAGAACTCTGACACTGATCTGCATGCTTAATTTCTAGCAACAGAACAGTCTCAGAGAAAACTACTTTGGGACTGTTAGAAGGTTGAAAATTACATGGGGATTTCCTATATATTCCTAGACTGGGGCTGATGTGCTCCACCCAGGTCGTTCTGAGGTTGCCAGATGGATGAAAACATTCAACTTGAACTGGAGGTCTCCTATGAGGGTTTTCAGTTATAAAATTTCCACTTTTACCCAATAATATATTGTTAATAAATGCTGAATGCTGCTTACTAAAAGTAGTGTTTTACTCATAAGCAGTAATCTGTTCCGATATTTATGAATGCAGAAAACTTGTAGCAACATTCTCTAAAGTTATTTCAATCTTGTGCTTTGAATCTTCTTCTGGGCCATGAATAAAGTTGTGATTAGTTTGGCACTGGGCTTATTTATGATCATCTGAAAGTATAAAATGACAAGAATTTGGAAAATATTGCTCAATTAGAAATTTGGAGAGGCTTGCTAATTTAGCTATTGATTCATTCATCATTTTCTTGGTCATTTTATAAATGAAATAATGGGCTTAATGCATCATTAGTGTTAAGATGAGAAACTTACACTAAATCATGAAATTCACTCCTCACAAGCTAAAGAAAGATGACCTGACTTGAGCACAGATATCTTTACTCACATGAGCATAATTAATGGGGGCTGGTACATGAATTAGGAGATCTGATAAAAACTCCTTTCTTCAAGTCCCTGAGCAACCTTATCTAAATTTGAAGCTGGTTCTGCTGTTAGCTGGGGACTTTGAGGAGACTGCATGACCTCCCGAGGTCCTTACCAATCTGAATGTTTTTCTATTTGATTTACTACCTCGTAGGGAGAAGTCCTGCTTGCAATTCTCTAGCAAAGGCAGAAACCCAGAAAATATCCCTCTGCCCCAGCCACTTCAGTTCACTTCAGACTTTAAAATCAAAACCTTACTAGTGCTTTTCCCAAAAGTGCTGGGCCATAAATTGGTGCACCTCTGGTACAGCCAGGTGTACTCACACGCTCTGCACAAACAACTGCTATGACAACATCCTACCCTGAACCGGCTACAGTGACCAGAGGATGTCCCAGACAAGACACAACCCTAAAGAGTGCGTAGGATCTAACCAGACAGGCAATATGTTTTTTCTTTCAGAAATAGATAATGCTACTAGTTACAAATTGCTATTATTGCTAAGTAAGTAACCAAACCATTCATAAGAAAGCTACGAATGGAAATTCATGACGAAAGAAGCAGTGAGGGGTCGGTTATTTATGAAGCAATATTAAATTTCAAAACAGCCAAGTTCTTTTTAGTGAGTATAAACACTAATATTTTTGTACCTTTCAGTCCAATGACCCACTAATAACAAAGTTCCTCCTTCCTTTGCTAGTCACAGTTTTAAGAAAAATAAATCAGGAGCCCCCAACACTTCAAAGGGAACATACTTCAAAGGGCATTTCTGCTCTTTCTTTCTACTCTCTCTCTTCCTATCTCTCAAGCAGCCCCACTTCAACTCACATTCATCCCTGACACCTTAATCAGCCAAAGCATTCACCGACTTTTCAGCAAGGAAATGCACTATCGAGCCCAAGTACCTATAAAACAGTTAAACAATGAAGTGTAATAATTTCCTGAATTTCAGCTTAAGCTTTCAGGAAAAACACCATGCAGCCAAAGTGAATTTACAGTTAACAATCCTAGAAGTGTAGTCATTCCAGCAAGGGTCTTTGGGGTTTTTGTCTTCAGACAAATTATATTTTAATAGGCCTAAAGGGTAGATAAAAAGGGTTCATGCATGCATATAATTTTAGGCTTAATCACCAGAGCTTTGTATTTCGAAGGCAAATCAGGGCTGACTATAATCCATATATGCAGCACACACGCTCTTGTCTGTAAAGAGCATAAGGAATTCAGGAGTACACTGCAAGTTTAAGGTAGTGAAATGCTCCCCTATACACTGCAATCGAAGTAATTGTTAGGCATAACCTAGACTGTACCTAAACACTAGAAGGGCTCTTTAAATCTAGTCTTAAACTAATATAAACCAACAGTAAATCCACTGACTGATTTTAAAATAGACCTAATAGTACTTAAGTACTAATAAAACACACACATCCATGATACAGTTAAGGAACTCTTTGTTTGATTTGGATCTCACTGTCCCCACTGTCTGCAGCTGAATGAGCTCTTAGATAAACCATGGGTATCAAGAGGAGACTACACAGGGACTGTACTTTATTCCCATGAATATCTGCTATTTAGCTCATTTTAAGTTCTCTGTTCAAGTGTATAAAGGAGAAAAAAAAGAGAATAATTTCCACTAAGTCCTCAGTCATTTCTTTGTTGTTTTATAGCTCTTTCCTATCCTATTTTTGTGAACATTGGCTAGTAAACCTATAAAAACACATTTTGTTATTCAGACTGCTACTCTTGAATTAAACAATATTTTTCACAGGAAATAAGTTAGGGGTTTGCAGGATTTGAAGCATGCAATTCAGACCTTTTTGGATTAGCACCTTTCTTACTCTGCCACTAAGAGACAGTATATATGCAACAGACACAAAAATAAAATGACAACCTATAAACAGTTTTGAACACAAAACAATTTCAAGATTTTGATATTCCACCTTCTCTCAGTGTTAATCAGCTGGTGCTGTGACAAGACAAAAATATTTTATGGTAAGAATAAGGAATATTTCATGTTAAGAACAAGGAATTGTTTTGCAGTTGCCATTATGGTTATGAAGAAAACAGTGATGTTCACCAAAGAAAGTCAAACAGAGGAAAAAAAGTCTTATGATAAGTATCTAATTCCATTCTCAAAAGAACAAAAAAAACCCATGAGACTGGACATGGCTGGTGAGACCAAATGTCTGTTCAGTCCCATATTCTCTCTCTGACAGCAGCCAACTCCAGATGTTTAGAAGCACAAGGACAGACAATGCCATTTCAGAGAACCACAGAGAAATCTGGAAGGGATGGGACTGCTGGAGGTCATGCAGTCCAGGCCCCTGCTCAAGCTGGGCTTCCCCTTCTTACTCCTGACAACAATCTCACACTCTCAGTGCAAGAACTTTCTGAGCTAGAAGCAATGCCTTTGCACTTTCTTCACTATCTACTAGCAGATAGCCCATGAAAGTCCTAATTTACTGCCTCTGAAATTCTTTATCTTAATACTTGGTGATTTATGTGTTTAAAGAGCTCAGCTTCAACCCCTCCTCTTGCCTCTGTAGCTCCATTACAGAGACTTCTCAGGACAGAGGGCACACCCCATTACACATCCATAAACTCAGTCAGAAGTCCAAAATCACCAGTTCAAGACTCCAAAGAGAAACAAGGGAAGTTACACAAGACAGTGTTACTCAGCCGTCTGCTTTGTTTCTTCCCCTCAAATTCTAGTGTTTATAGAGAGAAAAGATGGGTTTTTAACAAAAATAACAACCCAAACAAACAGAAAGCAGCACATTTGAATGCCAAACATTGAACACCTATTGTCATGGGCCCCAGGGTGGCAGGCGCCATCAGTGTCTGAAGTTCTGTTTCAGTAATACCCAGGATCTAGCAGTATCTGTCTCATCCTCACTGTTTCATGTCAAAATAAAAACTAGTTACTGTAGTTTTATTGTAAAACAATCTTCATCATCACCTCAGCCCAAGTCTGAGCCTATGAAAATCTGTGGGTGTCTTTTCAGTGACTTTCTGGCGATGCTGAAGTGGTTTCACAGAGTGTGTATCGCCTAGAGCTTTCAAAGAGAAATGTGTAAATATTACTGTTTTTCAAGTGGAAAAGGGAGGAAAGGAGATTTGCCTGCGATTACCAGCAGGTGAGTGAGATCCATCTGTCCCCTGATGCCTGCTGTACCTGCTGCACCACACCTTGCCCTAGGAGGCCACTCCACAGATCACCACGTGGTCACACGCACGAAGATTAAAATCAAATAAGCAACTTTGCATTACCCCCCGTAAAAATCTTTGCACTGGCTGCTCCCCTTGCTGGATAACAGACAGGGGATACACAGACTGTAAAGGGGTTGGCTCCCGTTCCTGGTTCTCCCTTTACGCGCCGATCCAGCAACACAGAGCAG
>NW_008238834.1:4099467-4099726 GCF_000691975.1 Corvus brachyrhynchos | reverse complement strand
CGGCAGCGGGTGGCCAAGCGCTGTCCCTGCCGAGGTCGCCCCCGGCGCTACTTACACCAGGGTGGGCTCGCAGGGGAATTGGTTCCAGGCACACTTGTACTGGGCCTGGACGTAGCTCTCCGTCCCGTCCAGCACCGAGCAGCTGACGTTCTTGTTCACTATGTAGGCGCACCAGTTCCTGGGGGAGAAGGACAGTGTCGGTCAGGCACCCCGGGCTCCGCAGCCCGCCCGGCCCGGCGGGGCCCGCAGCGCGCCCGGG
>NW_008238834.1:4083193-4099097 GCF_000691975.1 Corvus brachyrhynchos | reverse complement strand
TTTCCCACTGGAAAGCTGGGGGGAGGAGGCGGCCGGGCCGCTGGGGAAGAGCCCCCCGCCCCCGGGGGCCCGGGTTCCTGGGGCAGGGGGCACTGCGTTCTTCAGCTGGGGCCGGTGCAGACGTGCTGAGCTCCCGGGGTGTGCGGGGAAGGCTGAGGCTGGTTCGCTGCCTTGTGGCAGCCCTGGGGTCCCGCCTGACACCGGTGCCATGGGGTGACCAGTGTTCCCTTGCGTGGCCCGACGACGGCTCATTTCGCCCACTGTCATGGGAAGGCTGCTGGCGGCTACCTCAGCGAGGAGCGTACAATAAGCCTTTATTCGTAAGGAGACGTGTTCACTGGGCAGAGAGAGAAATGGGCATTCAGCTTCACCTGGCTGTTAAAATCCAGCTCAAGCACCTTGACTGAGTGGTCTGCTCGTGTGAGGCCGTCCCACCGAGGGCAGGACCACAGGGATGTCCCTCTATCCTCCTCAGCTCCTGCTCTTTTGGGAGTTGGATTTTTGGGCTGAAGTGACACTGAAAACAAAGCATCGAGGCTGGACCTGGGCAGGATGCTCCCATGAGTGGGAAGGAGGGGAACGGAGAGAGCGATGTTTGGGTGGAGAAGAGTTTGGGTGGGAGATTTGGGAGCCGTGCCTGCCGCTCCTGCTGGGCCTGACCAGCTCCAACTCTGCTCATGCTTTGCCAAGGCCTCCCATGGCCAACAGCAGCTGCTCAGGCTTTCCTAGGTCTCACATGCAGGCAGAGCCAGCAGCAGGGCAGGGCTCTTCCTTCTGCTGTAGGCAGCAGCCTGCTGACCTCATCATTTGTCCCGATCTGCTGAAACAGGCAAATTTCATCTGCCAGTCTTACTGTGAGTCTCACCCAACAACTTCACTCTTCCTCCGAGTCTGCAGGGAAGCAAGCTCTGAATGCTGAGGTCAAAATCATGCATTCAGACTGGTTTTTAGAAACTGTTTCATTGGAAATATACACCAAAGCTTCCTGTCCCCAAGAGAAATGTGTGCCATTACAGATGCATAGGAACACTTCACTGGCGATAAATAGCAATGGAAAAGGATGAGATGTTGCTTCCACCTGTCCCATTTCACTTGAAACCCTTCTAATGCTCTGCAGATGCTTTGAAGAGGTTAACACCTCACTGTCTTAAACTATGCTTTAACCTTCTCAAGGGTTAAACAATTTCCTCTGACACTGTTTGCATTCACAGAAGCATGTAATTCAGTTTTCATTACTTGTGCTGGCAGAAATTATCTGGAGTTTCCCAAGCCTGTAGAAAGCAAGACTAGAGTTCAGTCCCTAAAAAGCAATGAAGAAGGATTTTTCTTCCTTTTCCCCCTCCTCACTCAGCCGAGGAACTCAAAAAGTTGGTCCTTTTCCAAAAGTGATGAGCAACATGGAAGAGCTGTACGTTGTCCCACAAAGGGAAAGTCATTAAATACTGAAAGATTGAGGTCATGCCTGTCTTGAGAATGACTGCATAGTACAAAAATTAATAGACTGATTTAAACAAAATGAGCATGAAGCAACAATATATTTCTGCATGCTGAACACTGAGCTTATATTTTGGTGAAGGAAGACAAAGCAGATGTTACCTGATTTTCCATGAGGGCACCCTACTTACCTGTGAACCTCAGAGTCAATTGCCTGACCAAACATCACACGGGGGCACCACTAGAAGGAGAGTTGTTAGAGCCCCTGCTTACCCCATGGATATGACAGATAATGAGTCAGGAGCTTCCTACAACTTCAGGACTCCGTCTATGTTTGTTCACTCTAGAACTATGCAAGAAAATCTCTCCTGATTTCTGATATGTAGTTGTCCCTTTTCTGTCCGGATCAACAACTTTGTAAATATTATGAAACAAGGCTTTGACAGCGTTGGCTGCCATTTCTCTAACAGGCTATGTGAGACTTCTTCCATTGCAAAGCACAGTGCATTTTGGAGTTTGTTTCATTTAAAATAAACCATAACAATGAAAAACAAAGTCCTGCAGGACCATTCCCATCTTCTCCCTGAAACTAGAGATCTGTGGGAACTTGAATACAAGTGGTGCTACAGAGAGGGAAGTTTTAGCATGGCTTCATGGTGGCTCAGTAAGAAGGATCAGCAGAGGATGACTTGTGTTAGAAGTATTGAGCTGAATAGAAATGGATGAACTTGGGCAGATGCATAGATCTGACCTCAGCTCCTCTGATAGTCACACTGGACCTACAATACCAGCTGATTCAACAGTAACCAGTACAGAAACTGGGCTTAGCCAGGAGAATCTTCAGCTCAGGTGCATGCTGAAGCTGTGGTCCAAGCTCTGTGCATGGCTGCATTTTTTCTGTGGGTGTAACTAGTTTTATTTCACAGTGTAAGTATGAGGGTTAATCGTGTTCTCAAGGAGACAGAAATGTTCACATTTTGTATTTCTGTGCTATGTCCTCTCATCTCTAAAATTCACAGAAATCCCAAGACAGATGATTCTTACAGTACATGGAAAGCATCCCTCCACCCCTCCCTACGAATGGAGCATGTAGTCTGTGAGTGCAGAGAGGAGAGCTTCAGTGGCTGGCGAGCTCAGTACAGATGTCCTTGGGAGATGGAGTTCAGCAATGTGAGTCCATAAATCCTTTGAAATATTTTAAAGTTCTTGTTCCTTTACTGAGCAGTCTGGCTGTGTTTCCAGCACCAAGATCAACCACACTTTATTACTTCATAACAGGATAATGATGGGGAAACAAGGGCCATGTGCAAGGGCCTGCCAGAGAGAGAAAAGTGCACAGAGCAGGTGGGCAGAATAAATAGCAAAAATATTACTGGAGTATTTTCTGCAGAACTCCAAGAGAGAAATGTGTCTGTAGTGGTGTGGTGCGTGGGGTGGAAATGGCATTTTCCCTGCAATTTACCTCCCTTATCTATCAGTTTGGGGTTTTTTTCTGTACATTTCAGGAACAATTTGCTTTGTGAATTCTGGGCTCCTTTTCTTCAGGTTCACATTGCCAAAATAACCTGAGGTGGATGGTTCTCAGAGAGGTGTTTGTACTGCCTTGATGCTTCTCTTTAATGAAAAAGATTCTCTCTCTCATCAGGAAATATTGTCTGTGGCACAGAAGGTCTTTCAGGTACTTCTCAGCAGCCATCAGATGTGAGGAGCTGGCCTACAGCTGTGAGTAGTCTGGGTTTACATTTGGTGCTGTGTTAACTCTGTCCATGAGTCAAAGCAGGTCACAGTGTCCCTCTGGAAAGATGGAACTAGTATTAGGGAACAAAGAAAAGTTTGAAAGGAAGCTGTAGGGAACTGCAGGCTAAAAGAGGAAAGCTTGGATGGAGGTGTATGACACACACTGGCTTGGATATACCAGGAAAAGCACTCTATGGGGAAAGAGGGGTTTGAATCCTGTTTTGCAGGGACATGATACAGCCCTGTCCCATTCACTTGACCTGTATGTCATCACATAGTAATCTTAACATTAACATAAAAATTCAATTTGAGTCTAGGACGGGTGTTTTTCAACTTTTCCACTCTCGGATCAGAGCGTGAGCTTTGTTTGCAGTATCTTTTAAAAAATCGTTCCCTGTTGCAAGAAGCAGGTTTCAATTTTTAATTTTTTATGTGTAATCACCTCACTAAAGTCTGCCAGACACATATTAGCTGTGAATGTTTAATGAAAATTAATGACTGAATCAAAAGTAAATAACAGATGTTAATAAAATTACTATTTACAAACAGGTTAACTTGTATTAAAAATCCAAGCACTAGTCAGGGATCAATCAATAAACAAATGAGAGAAGGGAGAGCAGAGTATTTTGGTTTTGTCTTTACTGGAGAGCCACCTTGGAGGGCCATAGCAGTTACACAACCACAAAGCATTTGGTTAATTCCACAACAAAAGGTCTGCAGCAGAGACCATTCTAGGAGCTCTGGAGTATGCAGAGAAAAAGCCCATGTGGTTCTGACCAGTGCTTGGCTGCATCTCCTCACTGAAGCGCTGTATTTGCCTATCTAGGCACTGACAGTGTGGTGTTGGGGATGTTTCAGTGTATGGGTGGGCAACCTGGCAAGTCCAGCCTTTCTTCCTGGGTGTTATTTCCTTTTTGGGGAAAAACATTTGTGCTGATTTTATTTATTCAAACAGAGAAACAAATCGGTGTATTACAAAGAGCCCAAACATTGCCTAGTGTTCGTGTTGAAACTGATGCTCTTTATTGTCACAGGTATGGTTTTGGCTGGAGAACAAAAGAAACAAGGGCTTTTCCCTGGGAGCAGCTCTCAGTTTACAATCTGTACAAGGCCTTGAGGCAGGACAGCAGAGTTCAAGATACATTATTCACCTGGAAGAATGATCTGCCTGAGTGCTGGAGCATGGTAGCCACAAGTATGCCACACCTGTGGAACACCCTATCTAATTTATAGTGAGTGGTTGTGACACTAAAGGAGGAGTGGGATTAAGCTCTACACTCCTCCCATACAAAAGTTAAGTGCTCTCTTATATTACTTATTATATAATGTGGGAGGGGGACTGACACATCATCTGCTGTTACCTTGGTTTTCTGAGCACAGCAAGTCTGGACATCCAATATGGGATGACAATCAGAAGAAAACATTTTATTGCTCCAAAAGACCTTTCAGTGGAAAGTCTGAGGCTGGCTGACACATGCAAAGGTGGAAGTTAATGAGTACTGGAATAAAATCAGAGGAGATTGGCATTTATTGGCAGATGGGATGTTGGTGGGAGGGTAGAGAAGATAGGGAGGTTTCTTTTGTGTCTGCTTATCTTTGATTTGGTGAAATTGCCAGGTGACTTCAAGGGAGAAGATGCACAAGGTTCTTTTGTTCTTTCCACAGCTACTGCTTCTCTAACCTGCACATGCAGTAGGACAAAGATGGTTTGTACAAAACTATAGTTGCTAACTGTGCACAGGCTCTTCAAAAACCTGCAGGCAAATTGCTGAAACATATTTATAAGGCTGAGCCTGAAATTGTATGCACTGTTTACCATTGCTGTAAAGTGTTTATTTGAATCTTGCTTCCTATGAAATGAAGACTTGTCATACTTGTTTTGATATTTCACTTTTGATAGTAGTGCAATATTTCAGAAAAAGAATAAATCCAAGGGCATTAATTACTCTGCAGTCCTTACCTCTAGTACAGGGCAGCTTCCAGAGTTTCACAGCGTGCACTGCCCTTCTCAACGTGCTGCTCTCTGATTGAAAGTGGCAGATTTCAGCTTTCATGATACTTTAGAGATGAGCTGGAATGGACTGCAAGGGAGTGGCACATGGCTTTACAGTGTTTGAGACAAAGCTGTCAGCAGATTTTTAAACAGTTACATTGCTCTTGATAGAAAATCACATGATTTTGAAGCTTAAATTCCTTGATCATCAATTTGTCCAGTCAGTGTCTTGCTGAAGCTCCTGAAGTTTGAACTAAGCAGGAAAGTTATGTGAGTCTAACTATAAGAGGTGCAAGTTTCTATGCAGACATTATAATCTCATTTTAGGCATAATTGATGTTGATTTATTTAAAGGAATTTATTTAAAATGCAGTCAGTCCACTTAAAATAAGGTCTTCCTGAAAACAAGAGGCGGAAATTCTTTACGTCGGTAAGACCTCATACTGTGATTCACAACATCAGTCTTGCTTCCTTGGAAAAAAATAACTCCTGGCTTAATTATTTCCCAATGAAGAAAATGAAGGAAACCTTCTCTACTTTTCTTCCGATTCTTATCTATTTTGCATTCAAAAAAGTTTACTTAATAATTACCTGTGTTTACAGATTTTGCAATAAATTATTCTTGATAAATGTTTTGCATTGTATCCTAATAGTGTGTCCAACTGTGTATTAATCAGACTGTGCAAACCACATATATTGGATTTCTCAGGGCTGCAAATAAATAAACTGGTGATAGCAGTGCTCTGGTTTGATCAGTTAAGCAATCCAAATGAGCTGAGGCCAACATCCTCCAAGTAGGTAAGTAATTCACTCCCACCAATGTCAGTGGGAATTAACAGCCCTCATCTCTGTGAAAACTAGGGATTGAGCACCCAAGATTTGTTTCAGTCAAACTTCTGCTGGATAACATCACTGGATACCATCTCTGTGGATTTTCTGCCTCATTCTGCCACCTTATCTTGAAAATCTCAGACAAGAATCAGTAGTTTATTTAAAAACACCAAATATTCTGTTGTTCAGACATGCTGGTTTGAAGTAATTCCATGACTTGGGCAGCAAAGTCCTTGGAGTTCAGGGACATACAGAAGTGTTTTCCACAGACAATGGCCCAGTTGATTGCTTCTTTCCAGTACTGGGAGAGACTGGGTGGGTTTAAATATATGCCTCCTAACAAGCAGTAGCCATGTAGTTAATTGCAATTGGTAGACAGTGAGGAGTATTTAAATATGTATTCAAATTCACTCACCATGACATTTCCATTTTGTATCATAATATCCTTCAGTTAACTGAGTGTTTATATATATCTTGCTGATATTTTGATTTTAGAACATCTCAGAGATTTCAGCATTATCCTTAAGCTATCTATGAGATGAGTCCAGATTAGTCTTGAATTTCCTCTTTCCCACCTGAGATCAAAACCTCCTGGTGAGGATGGTGACAGCATTTCCTCTGATTCTTTCAGATCTTACAGTTCAGCATCCTTCCTGTTGCAGGCTGTACAGACGACTGTTCTTGATCAGCCACGGACCTGGATCCTCTTTAATTTGTCTTTTATTGTTAAAAGGAAATATCTGTTGCCAAAAGAGGGTGTGGTTTTATATTGTCTTGGAAGAGCAATGGCTACAGGGATGATGGTCAGGGGAGAAGTTAAAGATGAACGTTGCTGGTGTGTTTCCTGTGTGATGGACTGGGAACTGGTGGATCAAATGACAGTAATAGTTCCATTGGACAAGACTGTATGCAGTAGTGGTAAAATGAATTCATGGTTTTAGAATTTACTTCAGTGAACATAAGATATGAAGAATTTATGTATAGGAGCATGTGTTCAAGAATGAACTCAGTCATGGACTCAGTTCAGGGCATCTGGCATTATTTACAGCATTCGCTTTTACTTTAACAAGCACAAAATTTCAGGCCTGTAGAATGTTGTTTAAAATATTTTTTTATGACAGTTAAAATAAAATCTAAACTTTAGGATGAACTCTGTTAGGAGCTGTTAGTACTCTCTGCTCCTGTTGGTGTTGGGCTTTTCTTTCTCTTCCCTTTAGCCATTTACAGAACAACACGGTGGAGTCATCACAGCTCTAGGATGAGAAATGATTAAGGAAGGAATCCTGTTGTTTTATAGGTACCTGTCAGTGATGCTAGAGAATATGAACAAAATCAGAGCTCTGTTGTCTTCATTGTTACACTGTCTCAAGTTTTGTGCCAAGGCCTGGTCTCTACAGGGAATTTTGCCACTCCAGTTACACCAACAGTGTTAAAGCCAGAAAAAGTCTGTAGGTACAGGTGTGGTTATTGTGCATATGCTGAGATAGCCTATTTTAATTTGGGAAGTGGTTAAACTGTGCCAGATGAAAATCCCTGTATTCCAGTAATAACACCACCCACACTAAGTGTTGTAGGGCAGCTGAGGCTAGGATGGAGGCTGAGGGAGTGGGAAGAAAGCAGAAGAGGAGCAGGGGATTTTTTGGTCTTTTCTTTTGCTTTGTGTTTCTCTTTCTGAAAGAAATAAAATAATTATATTTGTCATTGCTGCTTAGAAATACATTGGCTACTGTTTTGCTCCTTTCAGTTTTGATTTTGGAGAAATAGTACAATCTTTACAGTAAGAAGCTGCCTTGCTTCTTGCCAGCCTACACAATCAGTTTGAACAGTTTTCCAGCATTACCAACAATAGGCCACTTGAAGGCAAACATTCAATTAGTAAATCACAGCAGTTCATTCCCACTGTTCCCTGAAGTTTTCCATTGATAGAGAAATAATATCACAGAAGCTGTGACTGTAGACATATTTTTAAACTACACTAGGGGAAATAAATTGCCTGAAGCACAGTAGGACATTTCCTAATTGGAGGTCAGGGAAGTCACTGGAAATTATTACACTGTATTTTCACTGCAAATAGAGTACTGCAGAAGATTAACACGAATTATGGGGACAGTTCTTCTTTACAGAGAAGAAATCCATAGCCAGAGCAGAAACATTAGGCCAAACGTCTAGAAATATCAACTATGTATAACTGGAGAGATTTAGATAACTCACAAAGAGCCACTTCACTGAGTGTATCCTGAGACAGCCAAAACTTCACTGCCTCATGCATGAGTTGTCCTTTTTCCCTTGCAAAAATGGGAATGCTCCCAAGACCTTTATTCCTAGAGAGGTCTGCTCAGTTCAATGGACTTTACAAGTTGCAACAGGGAAATCTCGACGGGGAAGGAATGACTTATCATTGTTAGATTACGGGATGTATTTTGTTACATCAGTGTTCTCTTTAAAAATTGAGGCAGAGAAAATAATTTCTCTACCTACTGTGCTTCATTTGTCCTTACATTTTTTTTAGTATTGCAGCATCTACATTTTGCTTTTTCATTTAAGTTCCAGTTCCTGGAATTCCAGTGTGATTTGAGCACTTCAGATTGTATTGCAAGAGAAAGTTAGTTCTGGCATTCTTTTGCAGAGAGCAATTTGAAAATTTGACTCAAATCCATCCTACAGACTCAGAAACAAAAAGGAAAGTACATATAATGGTATCATTTTCATATCTGACTTTTAAGCCAGTCTCCTGAATTGTTTTTGGTTTTTTTTTTACTGTTAGAGCTTTGCAGTAATTCACTGTCTTTATCCAACTGCTTCTGACTTTCAGCAGTCCTCTGGAGTTGCTGTCTGAAGCTGGAAACACAGATTACCTTAAAGCACTATTTGCTGTGTGGCATAATGAAAGGCAACAATGACTTTAATTTATTTATTTTTAGATTCTTTATCCAGCTATGGAATCAGAGTTCTTCACTCTTCTATCAACCTTGCTTTGCAATTACTTTATTTCATTTTCCTTGTGTGTAAGCTTTCTGTGGTAAGGGTCATATATCTGGATTGAGTTACTGGTGTGGGACTCTTCCCTTCTTTCCCCTCAATTCTGTCTGTGGTAACCGGGTATTTGCATTTCAGTCACCCCCTAAACCTACAGACAGCGCTTCATGCCTGACTCATTTCTCGATGACTTGGAAAACTCTTCTGAGACATGTAAGTGTTGATAATTTTTTCCAGGCTTTAGCCATTTAAGTGTGAGGAGCTAGCTTAAAATTCAGGCCTAGATCCTTTGCATGGATATACTCTTTTGTTAGCAGGCAGTTAACAAAAAAAAAAGGCAAAAAAAGGGGGAAAAAAAAAAGAAAGCAGAAGTCCACAGCCAAACATTGCAACAGAGGTTGGATACACATCCAGGGGTGGGAACAAATCAATCCTTTTCTACAGACTGTCTCTAGGGTCTGGTCCTGTTTTTAAGTTGGCAAAAAGTGGTTACAAAACATTTTACACTGAAAGCAAAACCTCGCTGCTGTTAAGGACAAGGTTGGCTTAGGCCTTTTGAAGGTGAAAGGTGAAAATAATGACTAGGAGCATCTGCAGGCTCCTGCTGCTGCTGCAAACACAGACATGTGCAGCATTCAGAATTGTACACGTTTAAACGAATGATGGTTTCTGCCTGTGAGTAAGACTTTTATCCAGTGTAGTAGAGGATCATACTATTAAAAAATGTAAGACCCATCTGCAGATGCTCTCTAGTCATTATTGGAACCTTGGATCTTCTGCTGATATTTTAAACAAAGGGAGAAAGCATTTGGTTATCAAAACTTAACTCTGAGTGCAGGTTACTAAATGACATTTATACCATCCAAATGAGCCAGATTTGGCAGCTCTAACAGTCAGTGATAAGCAGATCAAATGTACTTGCCATCACCATCATGGACACAAATGGATACTGAAAGAGCCACAATGTTGTGTTCTGAGGGTGGAAATCTAATGGCTTGATGTCTAGTACAAAATAGCCAGCAGCTTCCACAGAAGCTTACTGCTTCTCTGCCTGAAGGAATGAATCCTATTTAATCATCTTTATTTTCTATCCCAGAGAAATTTATACCAGCTGACTTAACTGGAATTTTAGGAAGGAAAAAAAAATCTTATGAAGTGACATCCAGCATTTCATCTTCAAAGAGTTTCAGATCCTTTGGCAAAGATAATCTGATAGCTCTCTTTTTTCATACTAAAGATTCTGGTTTTCCTTTTCCTTTTGAGAAGAAGCTTACATTTACTACTCAGAAATCTTTCTCAATCTTTACTAAATATATATAATATATATAGAAGACAGTTGTTTTTGAAAAAGGTAAGCTGACAGAGGAAATAATACAGATGAAAGCTCTAGTTGTTATGGATTCTAAGATGGCATTATTTATTTTTCACCTAAGTGAAAATTTGAACAGGATTTGACTACTTCTGTATCCCTCTGTGTAGTTGCTTTGTCAAAGTGTTCCAAGAGCAATAACGGGCATTGCCTAAAACCTGAGGAATGTTCCCACAAATTTCCCTCTTTCCCAGGAATCAGGAGAACTAGAAAGAGTGGAGTGAGATATACAGTTAGTGTCCATGCAAAATATGGCAAATGCATTCCAAAGACAGAGCAGGCTTAAAAGAGATAGCTGTGATTTTGAAACATATGAAAACTGAGAACAAGAGAACAATAACAATTATTAAACTTTCTGATTCCCAAAGTTCTACCTGTATTATAAATGCATTGCAAAAAATACATTTTAATGCAGAACACTGAATGCTTAGTGCTTTTCCAACTCAGGAAAAAGAGCCCAAATTTCTTTCCAGTTCTTGTCCCCTCTCCCCCACCCCCAGATGGCATATTTGTCATTATTATTTTTTGCATACAATCTCTGTGCATGCAGGAGAGTTTTTCAACAAAGGAAAGGCTCACATTTGAAGTGGTGTCATGGAAAATGTTCCTTATCATCAGGTCCTTGACACATCACACAGATGTGTCAGCATGTCTTTATAAGGATCTGGAACAGTCAGTCTTGGCAACAGAGCTAACCAGCAAACTCTTTGACCCCAAATTCCTCTATTTTGATAATGCTATCATGCATTTGACTCAGGGTCACTATTACCCTCTTACATACAGGAAACCTTCATAAGAGAAACTGAGTAACTCTTATTGAAGAGAAATCTAGTTTGAAGTGACAAACTGGAATCTGAATAAACCATGCTAAGTACAGATAATTCTATTTGCCAAAATTCTAACAAAAGCATCCATGTTCAGCTCTTTCTCCAAGCCTGGAAGAAACTCCTCCAAATCCTCAGAGAATGCAAGAGTTCAGAAGTTCACTTGTTATTTGCACTTCAACACATTTGGTTAAAATAATGTTTCCAATCTTGCTTAACACCAGAAGTGGTATATATTACAATTCTAAGGTAAGAGAAAGTAGAGCAGTTCAGGGAAAAAAATCAACACAAATATTTTACATGTACTTATGGCATTTAAGAATCAGTGTATCCATATATAAGGAACAACTAATCTCCAGAATACTTGGCATTTTATATGTAAAGCTTATGAAGTATATTGGTGTATATCCAAACCTGCTTATTTTTCTAGAAAATACACTTAAGAAACATTAACATCAAAAATGACTTGGGCCTGCATAGTCTAGAACACACTGAATGCTGTGATCCAGTGGGTGGTTGAGTAACTGGGAATTGGATCACTCTGGGGGCCACAAAATACCTCACAAAGATGATACAAAATCTAAAAAATTCAGAGTGCTTTCTTTCTCATTAAAAAAATAGTTTATTCTACCACCAAACCTTTTTTTAGAAGTTAATTCTGTTTCCTTGACCTTTCAGCAACTTGGGATCACAATGGTGAGGAAAAATGGCCCATAAAATCTTTTGGAACAGGGTATTTGACATAAGTTCCAAGTCTACTGCAAAGAGGTTTTGCAATGCACATCCACTAGAATCCTGAATCCGTGCCTATCTGTCAGTGTGGAAACAGAAACAGGCTTTAGGAGTTGCACTGGTGAGGCCTTCCATAAATCTGCCATAAACTTCTCTCTCTCATGCTGGTAGATGTGTCCATCTCTTGGGTCAGCTTTCCTGCTACTCCTTGCACACTTATCTGGCATTCTATTTTTGGGAACTCCAGCAGTTTCTGTTTTTCTGCTCATCTTCCCTGTGCCATCAGCATCCATTTTTAGGGAACTCGTATCACACTTCTGAGTCTCCTGGGGGACGCTCTCAAGTCATGTGCCATGGCTAGTTCATGTCTAATCCTAAACTGCTTCAGTCTTGGAAGCATCCAGCAACAGAGGCCTAACAAGCTCTCAGGTCTCCTCTTGGGAGATGTGGAACTTCAGACCCAAATTTCAAAGCCAGTGATGTCTGATTCCTTATGCTCTTATCGCTTCCACACTACCACCTCCCCTACACACACTCCTCCATTCGGACTTCTCTGAGGACACTTGTTCATCTTTGAAATATCTTGGCACACGACGGTGGCAAAGATTAGTAGGGGAGGGAGACTCTACCAGCATCACAAGCTTATTCCAGTTACAGTTAAGAGGAAAAAGTAAAGGCCCTTTTGGCTTTGTGCAGCATGAGACAAGTACAGCGCTCCACCAGCACTCCTGCTGGCCTGCTAGTGTTTGTTTCCAGAGTAAGGAAGAGGACAAGAATGGTTAGATCTTGTACGGGTCAGATGCTCTGACATGGATTCCTGGATGGGCTGAGTTCTGCAGGTAGATAAAATCTCCACCCAGAGTGCAGCTGGGTAAGCCTTTCTCAGTCTGACCCACCCACTTTCAGAGGGACTTTTTTCCTTTCAAGCTCTGCATGACAACAAACTGCCTTTGGCATCCAAAGGCTCTCCACTCGGAATGTACTTAAAAAATTCAAAACAGTGGTTAAAATGCCAGTGAAGGACATGATTAGTTGCAAGCTTGCCCGTGTCCGTGCAACACCACACTGCAACAGCAACACACTGTAACTCACTAACTGATCTAGCGAGAGTTGTAGGAACCCATTAACATATATTGTAAAACTTGTGGAATTTATGTATTTACAAACTGAAGGTGCTATTCTTTCCCCCCATTTTTACCGTGCTGCTGCAGCAGTTTGACTCAACCAGCCACGTTGTATGCTTTAGGTCAGCTCAGGTGTGGATGATGCAAGATGAAGTTGCCATACTGAAGACAGCTCTCTCTCAACCTATTTATCTGCCAAGATTGCCACTGGCAACAGACGCAAGCTCAATTTCAGCATGTGAAGCCTCTCACGTGTGACCCAGCCCTCAGTGTGCTTCCACTTCAGCAGCTCTGCTTTGACTTCCCTTCACTGCTGAGTTAGCTCTGCTATGCATTACCAAATCTACTCTCATGACTGCTTCTGCCAGAAGTCCTTAGTATTAAGAGGACTTCTAATCATCCCTTCTCACTTTTCACAGGACATTCTCTGTCCCAGAATTGCCCCGGGGACTCTGCTGAAGAAAAGAAACTCTTGAGCAACTTGTAGAATGGCCTCCTCCATTGTTTCGGAAGAATTCTTTTCACCGAATTCCTCAGGCTGTCATGAATCTTCCTCTTGCTCAACCAGCTCTTCCAGCTTGAGCAGAGCTGGACCTTTGATCGGTATCTTCTGAATCGGTTTAGGCTGATACCATACCAGCACACGGGAGCACGCACGTGCTGAGAGACCCTTGGAGTTACAAAGACAGGCATGACAGCATGACAGTACACCTTGCCCTTTTCTTACAAGGCAGTCTTTAGCTACTAATTTTATGACATTGCCATTTCATTTCTCTTCTATATTTTGTTTATAAGAACGCGCTAAAAGCAGGAGCTGTATTTAATGCGAACCATTTGTTTTCACGAGCTGTTTACTGGTGAAAGTTAACTTCTAGTTTTTTTGGGATCATTCCCATTTTCCATTAAACAAAGTAGCAGCAACTTTTAATTCAATAGCTCAGGTTTTTATTCAGTAACTTTTTAATATTTTTTTTTTTTGAGAAAAATGATGAATCAGTGGTTGCTGCAGTGAGTCAGTTGTTCACCAGTCTTCCAAATTTCTAAGTACACTGGGGGAAAATAAAGTAATTTTTCCGTTCTTGAAATTAGGCTTGAATGAAATATTTGTTGCATTATATGGTTTAATTGATTTACCAAAGTTACAGGCTGAGGGATAAAGAGGGAGTGGATAGTAAGAAATGAGAGACCACTGAATGTCCTTTAAGTAACAAGAAAGTAACATTCATTTGCTAAAAAGGGTGAACATCACATAGTTTAGGCAAAGATTCTTGGACTGTGTTATTAGATGAAAAAAATTCTTTCCTAATTTGTTCCTAGGTAGGACTGTAAAACACATAGTTCTGCTGTTGTATAAAATATTTTCAATTTTGGCAACTTGAAGGAAGGTCGTTGTGGCACACTTCGCTTGCAAAGTCCATGTGTGCTTGATGGTGTGCATACAAACAGGACCTAAATAGTGTAGTCATAAAGAGCTAGGCTACTGGAAAATAATTACCTACAAAGTAATCAGTGGGGATTTCTTTAGAGCCCTCATAAACACTAAGTCCTATAAAAACTAGAGTTGTAAGAACCTATTAACATATATTGTAAAACTTCTGGAATTTATGTATTTACAAACTGAAGGTGCTAATTTTTTTTGCCTCTAGTAACTGGAAATTTTCCTTACTTTTATATATAGGCTGATTTAAAATAAATTTGCATTCAATTAGTTTACATACACCCCTCTTTTAAGTCAGTTTTGTTTGCTAAAGCTGCGGCTGCTCTGCTCTTAGAACCATTTCACAGCAGAGAAGACATGCCACACAGGCAGAGATAGGGCATGTGAGCAGCTAAAGCACATCCCAGTCAACACAGTAGCACTCTTGGAATTTTTCCACAGTCACAGTGGGTGTGGAAGAGCTTGTTTATGGAAATATGGGGTAATAGAAGAACTATACGTATGCATGTACATTATAACTTGGTGTGTGTATGCACATACACATGTCTATACTTTTTATGAACCTGAAATGATGTCTGTTCCTGTGGGGAGATGACCTGGTGTGGCAGGAATGTCAAAATCCCTACACCCTGTCCAGAAACAGGCAGAAAAGGAGGTGAACAGCTGCTTCTTATTGATACTGCTACCATCAGTAAGACATATTCTAGTTCCTAGATAATAAGCAAATGGACTTCTAAAAAAGAAGATATTAAAACTAATTTGGGCTTCTCCTATGCTGTACTGCATTCTGGCAGGTGAAAAGGAATTTACTGCAGATCTGGTCTGTGATGGTTGCCTATCCTTGCTGTGTGATCATGAAATGTAACTTTAATGGGCTTTGTTTCCTAAATATTTAAAAAACCCTAAACCAAACAACTTGGGAACAGAATTTATTGGGAGAAAATGTTGGTGCATGAAGGCAGGTAACAGCTCCTTACTAATGCTTTATTAAATATCCACAAAATGACACTAACACAACCCCAGCAACGTACTATAAGCATCAAAGTCTTTAAGAACAATTGATAACCTTTGCTGTTAAAAAGCAAGCAACCTCCCTCTCTCTCTTCCCATTGTGACCAACTGAAGTATGAACCACTCACCAATGGTGACTGCAAATCTCTTTAAAGGCTTAGCGGAAATGGAGTTCAGAATAGCAATATAAAGCTAACTTAATCAAATATGCACCTCCTCTGGAGGCTTCAGCAGAAAACTTCCAGTAATTACACTGCTATAGTCTCACAGGGTGTCTCAATGGACATTTGGAATGTGTGTGTTTTTCATTAATGTTGCTGATGCAGCAGGTAACATAGCAACATCCTTCAGTGGTTCCCTGCCTTGCTTGCTGCTCTGCCTTCCTTTTGCTCCCCTGGGCATCATCGTTTCCTCCTCTGCTCTCACTGCTCTTTC
>NW_008238834.1:4013608-4083175 GCF_000691975.1 Corvus brachyrhynchos | reverse complement strand
TTTCCCTGAACTGGAGCTCTGGCTGACAAGGGGATTTCAGCCCTGGAGGAGGCAGAGGAAGTCCCAGATGAGATACCCCTGGGCAGAGAAGTACTGGTGATAATGGGATTGTAGAGATGTAGAGTCAGGGCCATGATACTGATGGTGGGGCTGTAATACCACAAGTGTGGTTTGGCAGAAAGTACTTGTCATCCAACCTAAATCACTGGGCTACATGGGGTATCCATCCCCACTCACCTGACAGGCAGTCTCTGCATCCCTGGGTGCTAATTGAAAAGCAGGCCCAGACCAGAACTGCAACCACTTTCTCCCAGTTTTCCTGCATGGTATTCCACCAGCTCCTCATGAAATCAGGGAGGACAATACACATTGCCCAGCAAGGCTGAGGTCTCTGCTCTGCTACGAAGTAAAGAGTGGGTAAAGGAAAAAAATTGACACTTACCTTCAGAGCTCCATTCTGTTATGACCAAATCAGCTGCCAAGTAGTAACTTGCACTGTAATAACTTGCCATCACTCTGCTGGAAAATCCTCCATGTTCCCTGGTGAAATTTCCTGAAATCTCTGATAGCTATTGCACAACCCTGGAAACCATCCTTAATTTTCTGTTTGCCTCTTTTAGCAGGGACATACATCACATGATGCTGGTAGAGCCTACACTGACTACCAAAAGCAAAAGATTAATTCCAAAAGGAAACATTTCTGCTAGAATATGTATTTAATCCAACAAGATTCAAGGTTGGAGGCTAAGGCTAGGCAGATGTCAGAATTAAAATAAATGTATTTAAAAGACATATTATCAAGTAACTTGGTGTGATGGGACAAATTATTACATGGCAAACCCTTCACTATGGCTGCCTGGTTCAAGTCTTGATGTCTAAATTTAGAGAGGATAAAAAAGAAAAAAGGGCTAAGGCAGGGCTACTTTAGTTTCTTGCTGGTGTTAGATGTTATACTTGAATACACTTATTCAAGTATTCAAGATATATCAAGAGTATGCCAATTTAATGCTTAGCCTATCTTTGAGACATGAAGCTTTGGAGAACCTTCCACCACAAATTGCACTGCTTTATTTCCCCTTAATTTGGAGAAATTTCATTTTATTAGAACTGTCATAGAGATGTGCACCAGCAATCAGCATTCTAAAACTTCTAGCAGGATGCCACTATGTCTTTTTAAGTTTAAAGTCATTTTTCAGAAGAGGAATATGTATATAAAATGCATGTTGCTGAGAGTACAGATCAGTAGATTTGGGGTCAACATTCACTCTGAGGCAGAAATTCTTCGAGGTAGATGTGAACCAATATGTCCACACCCCTGAACACTGTCTCCTATGTTCTTTATTTACACAGCTTCAACTAATAGTTCCGTACTTTCTCAAGTTTAGTTTCCTACTCTTGCCCTTTTTCTTTCAATCAAGTCCGTTTCCAGCTGCTTGCTCTGACCCTGGCTGAAATGTTATCTTTAATCACACCTATCCTTTTCTGCCCTGTTCATCACTAAAATCTTTGTGATGCAGATCACTAAAGGTGACCTTTGACTATCTTCCTCAAGACAGCCTGGGATGCTTATTAAATTAAAATCTCATTTCATCACACAATCTATTCAATACAAGTGATTGTATTGTCAGTGCTTTGTACTGAAGCAATTTTATTGAAAAGATCATTATTTTCATAAATAAAAAAGAATATATTTTAAACTTTTTTTTTCCACACACAAACATAAAAACTCTGAAAGCTTTTAGAAATGAAAATTACCTATACAAAAACTGGGCTATCAGTGTTAAATACTTAAACTTCTGTTACTACTAACTGAAATACATTTATATCTTCTATCAGTATAAAAATCTTGAGAGTAATGGTAATACAACATGAGTATTTCCTTTAACTGAATGTATTCACATTTTCAATACACAGCTTTTCCCAGCAAGTCTGATCAGTCTATGCCTTTCTTTTTCGTGGAGTTCCATTAAGTTCTGAAGGGGTCATTTGTAGCACTGGCTGCTGCTGCTGCTTTCCAGAAGAGATCCATTCTTCTGAGCTGAACAAAACATAGCATAGTGGCTTATAAGCAAAGCTTTTCTTTTTTATATATATGTATATGTGTGTGTGTATATATGTATATACATACACATATATATAATATATATAGCACAGAGTTCCCACAAGTGTAAACAATATAAACCCCATATTTGTACAGATTCTTATTATTGTATTTATTTTGTTAAAATGAAGAATAGCATCAGGGTAATATTAGTTTAAATACATAACCACTTCCGTTCTATATGTAGATAAAAATTAAAATACTAACAAATATAAAAAATAAAGAGACATAGTAATATAGTGAACACTTGTTCTGAGAGTCAAAGAACGCTACTGGGTAAGATTTAAATAATCTCAGAAGGATGACCATAGTTCAGCAAAGACAGTAATGTAGTCATCAGGAGAGACATGAGAAATGGCAAAGTCAGTTCCATGTCATTTTAAAGATACCGACTATACAGATTTCCCAAATTTGTGTGTGTGTGTGTGTTCAAATGCTCATTAGCACAGAGGGAATGAGAACAGATGCATGGGTAAAGAGACAACTGCATTAAACACTTTACCACCAGTTCACCTCAGATAGTTACTTAGAAAAAGTAGTGTAAGAATGATTCTATTCTGTAAGAAAAAAAAAAATCTGTGTTCATCTGTCCAGTATTTGACAGCAGACCTTAAAAGAGTTTACAGACCAAACCATCTCAAATAGTTCTGGGGTGTAATAGTGTGGAATATACCAGAAAACAAGGGGAATGTGATGCACAAAGATGCCAATCAGTTCGTAAAGAGAATTAGAATTACCAAATCTTTATATGAGGCTTAAATAGCAGCAGAAACTTTGAAGAAATTAAAAATTATCCTGAAAATCAGCTTTATGCAAACTGTTCATTGTGGCTTACTAGATACAAACATGAATTGAAAAATATGCAGAATAAACTAGTTTTTATTTTGAATTCAGATTATGGGAAAATAGTGACTAGATTCAGAAAATACTTACCTATACAATTTTTTCACTGTCTCTCTTCGCATTCTTTTGGGAGGAATGGGGGTGTCAGATATATCTAACATTATAGGTTGAAGTAATGATTCAGCACCTTTATCTGATAAAGCAGGAGTCATACCTATGAAAAAGTTGCAAGAACCAATAAAAGAAAAATTAAACCTCCTGGTTATAAATGGGCTCTATAATCAGAGTTAAACCTTTGAAGTAAGACTTTAGAAATGTCATAAATTTTATAGTTACCTTATATCTGAAACAGAGTTCAAAGATTACAGCTAAGACTATCTGCTTTATTTATAACTGTCACAGAGTAAATGTTGATTTTTAAAATATAGTTTGAAATATCATAAAGTCTTTGATATTGACATAAAAAAATTTGTAACTCAGACAATCCTTGCAGACTTAGGGGTGTTTCTTTTTATAGCACAAAGTTTTGATTGTGTTTCCTTAGCAAAAGCAATTCAACTCTTTACTACGCAGTGATTTCAACAAGCATGCCGGTGTTCTGTAGCACGGGGCCAGCCACACTAATAGTTATATAATCTCTTACTAGTGAGATCATAGTTTCATGTTCACAAGACACTGACTGACCACATTCTTATTATCTGATCACAATACAGGGCAGTGCTGCTCTAGGCAATATGCACAGCATCATACTACTACAGACAGTTTTTCTATTCTTTCCTTAAAATGTGACATCTCTAAGCTATTAATTAATGTTAACAATCTTCAGTCATAGTTTGAACTTCTTAGTTTGTAAGAGCAGAATACATCTGGTTGCAGTTAACTGTTCTCCTCCTTTAGGACACCAAAATTATAATACAATAACCTACCCAATTTTTGTTTTACTAGCTTGAGGCTTTTCTCTTGTTCAGCAAGTTCCTGTTTTTTCTTTTGCATTTCTGGAGTGTTCAGTGACTGCAAATGTAAGTCAAGGTCCTTATTCACATTATCAAGTTTAACCACTGCTGCACGGTATTGCTGAAGAAGATCTAATTGAGGAATAAAACGATAACCCATGAAACAGTAAATAAATGACCACTTTGATTAAGAATGCTACCAAATACAACGTATACAATGTATAACTCCACAAGAAAACCTATCTTTCAAAAGCACTACTTAAAAAAACATCCAAACTTATAGTGGATTGGTACCTGCTCTTAAAATGACTGGAAAAGGTGCCTGGAAAAAAAAAAAAACATATCCAATATTTTGATTCCTCTTTTCTTTTTGAGTCCATATCTTAGATGACAGTAAAGCACCCGCAAACTCTGAAAATTATGTGGGAAACTGGTATCACTTTACACAGCTTGTTGTCTGTGTTCTCCAAGTGAAATTCTCAACTGCAGATGACATTAAATGCTTGTACCATGTTGTGCTTTCAGTGCTACAAAGCAGAAGGTTGTATTACTGACTTGAATTGTATTCCACCTTGTGGACCAAGTGAACATTTACAGAGTTTCACTCTGTCCCACGATGGCAATCTAATCAAGCAGACTCAGATAAACAAGGGTGTATTTTGTTGATGATCCTTTTTCCTCTTTAAATGTATGAGACAAAAAATTTTTCCATGTCCAGGCACTGAATAAATATGTCAAGTAATAAAGTAAAGGTTCAAGCATGTTAGCCTGGGCTCATTCATTTTACTTTGAGGTGAATATGAGGTATCTTGCACAAAGCTTAACTGAACACTAAAAAACCTTAAGTTTGCCATGGGGTGAAAGCTCTCACACAGAGAGCTGCTGCAGACTGACAAAAGGCACTGCAAATTTTTAGTACAGCTTATTTTACAGGTACCTTGCCAGTGTAGTAACAGATTAAGCAACTTCTACGCTACAAGCATATAAGTAAAATGGAATTTTACTATGATTTTCCTTTAAATGTCTAGTATTTATCTAAGTGAAATTAAACCATGCTGTTTTCTTCTACCATGATTGCTCCAGTACTAAATTACAGAAAATTCCAATATAATTTGTATTGGGTAATAACTGAGTTCAAGAATTGAAAACATGCTGATAGACAAAGTGTGCTAAACGCAGCGTATTTCAGTCTGTGACTGACATGCTTACATGTTTTTCATACATGTAATATATTTTTATTAAAATGCCAGAAAAGATCATTTTAATCCTTATTTTTTTTCTTACTCAATTGGTCAGTGGTAAGTAGTTTGCTTATCTATATGGCTACTCCAATAGGTACATGTGTTCTCTCCCCACACCTCTCCATTGCACTGTCGTGGATAAAATTCATTCCTTTCTTTTTAAAATTAAGTATTTAAGAACAATCTTGTTTGTAAATAATACTTTTCAGTGTTTTACCCATCAGTCAGGTCAGTTGTTACAAGTCAGAAACTGCATCTTCTAACTTAATTTATAACCTTTATTCTGAAATGAAGAATCCAAGCACATAAAGAAATGGAAGTGATCCCACAGGATAGCTTATGAGATGTTCTCTCTTGAGAACATGAATTTTTCTGCCACTGTTTCATAGAGCTCACTTGTACAGTAAGAAATCCTAAATTGATTATGGTGTTTCCAGAGTAGAAAGACCTAAAACTTAATTTTCAGTGATGCTGGAATTCAATCAGCTCAAGCTTCCCATGCCTGCTGTTTGAATGATTATTACTGCTTATACTCCATCTTTAATAAGACTAGGAGAAAAGGGGATTATCTCATTATTATTATTATTATTTTTTATTTCAGGAAATGTAATAGCTGTAAGCTTTTAAAAAAGGCAAATTTATAAACAGAACACTGTACAGCTCCTATTTCTTAAAATAACTTCATGCTAAATTGAAGTTTTCCTTTCTATATTACGTAAGAGAATAAAAAACATAGATAAGCAATATATTTTGTAATTATAATTTAATTTTGTAATTATAATTTTGTAAGTTTTGTATTTTTATGACTTCATTAACCCACCTATCTGTCCAGAAAAAGTAGAGTAAAGTTTTGGCATTGGTGCTCCAAATACCATTCCTCTGAGTTTGTCCATTGGAGGAGCTTTATTCTGCAGGCCTCCAAATTTTCCATTGCTGCGAATCCTGTCTCCTTCCCTAGTCAGCAAGGTAGGGCAGTGTGTAATTTTCACAACCTACAAAGGTATAAAAATTGATAACAAATTAGTAACTCCACAGAAAACCTAGGTTTTCAGCAATGCTGTTGTGAAGCTTTGTATTTTTCAACTGCAGTGCCGCTTGCTCCCTAATGAAAACATATTTTATGAAATTACATCATGACCTTGCTTTCAAGCAACAGAATGCATAATTAAAATTAAGCAGTATTGTCAAGAATTATGAAGACCAGGTTTTCTGGGTTTGTGTTCTCACATTTTACCAGAACTCTGAAGGCAGAATTTAGGTCTATACCCAAAAAAAGCTGATTATCACCATACATTAGGAAGCAAGGCTATCAAGTACAGTTCTACATTCTTATGCTCAATCATTATTTTGATTCTAGAAAAGTCCTAAGCTGAAAGGAAAAGTGCCCAGTGTCAGGATTTCCTCAGAGACTCTTGCCTGCTAAAACGTGTACCATTAAACCTAAATAAAATGGGTCCCAAAGAGATCTAGCAAGTTTCATATCAAGTTTTTAGTGAAGTGGACCTGAAATTTCTTCATGTGCCTTAGACTCCTGTGTTTTATTACACATAGAATGACTAGGAAAGTACAGAAGAACTTGCATTTAATACTAACAGCAAAACTGAAAATGCTTGTCTTTGGAAACATGGTCCCATATGCCATGGCAACATTCTCATAATGGAATTTGTTGAATGGAGATCATTTTGTCAGTGCCAGTAACAGAGATTTCGTTCATTGTTAAGTGCTTTGAGAACCGCAGGCAGTAAGCACACTTACAGCTAACACAGCATTAAACTTGGCAATTACTCTAAGTTTGTAATGTATTAAATACGTAGCTATGCAATATATCTGCATCATAAAATTTAAAGAATAATTGAAACATACCTCTTTTCTGTAGTGGTTGGCAGCATCCAAGTTATCTATAATGATAGTGTCACCCAAGAGCATACCAAACACTGAAAAATAAAAATTTTTGAACTATGGAATTTCTCCAGAGCAAAATAACTTGAAGTTTGAAAAGTCAGTTCTGAGGCATCATTATTAAATCTTTTAAGTGCAAGGGAAATAGCATGTATATCATTTTTGTTTCAATAAAATACTATTCTGAGGTTGAGATAGACATGAAATCTTCTGCTTTCATCAGAGAATTCATGAAAAAAAATTAGTATGTTTAATTGCCTTTTGGCATAATTGCCTGTGTTTTCCAATAAAATTCTCTCTCGATACTTTACATTTATCGAGACACACATAATAAAATCCCAAGTTTCATGAAATTATATAAATGATAACCTCTTAAAAATCTTCTTGGAATGTTGAATTTTGTTCTCAGTTTCTTAATGTGTTTTTTCATATTCAATGGCTTATCAAAGAAAAAAACATCACAGGCTAACGATCCAACTGAGCTTAAGACTCTCCTGCTCATGAAGGTCTGTTCCATTCAAAATCCATTCAAATGCATGAGATATGTCAAGCAATGTGGTTTTTCAATACCCCCAAGGGACTCAAAGAAGAATTTATAGTTAAAAGACTCTCAGTATCTAACTTTCTGAAACCACACAGGACTAAAAATTGGTCTTTATTGACAGTAGAGAGGAATCCTTCAATAGTGGAAGTTGTGAGATAAAATGCAAAAATTACTGAAGTAATTACAGATTCCAACTCTCCACATAAAGGAGCAGGTCTACTTACTTAAAAAAAAGAAGTATAAAAAAAAAAGGTAGGGATTGCTACATTGTTAGAAAGAGTGAGAGTATGATAGTTCCCTAAACTGAAATCTACATAAAAATTGAAATATTTCTTAAAACTATTAAACTATTTAAGCATAACACACATAGTCATGTACAGTTCAGTCTGCATGTACTTAAATCTATACATTACACATTTCTGAGAGGAACAGAACTGGAAACACAGCCTAACAAAAGGAGTAACTTCTGCAGTATGTATAAAATTAATCCTGTGATGGTCAATTTCTGCTTTAAAGAGCTTGGGAATAGGATAATGCTGCAGGAATTTAAAAAAAGAAAAAACCTGTAGTACATCTAAGTAGAGAAAATGAAAGTAAGACAACAAGCAGAAGAAAGTGGTCATTGTTGAAATTTTTAAAACTTCTGTTTAAAAATAATTAGTGCTAAAGCTCTCCTATTTTTACCTACAAAACTCAGGAGGCATGTACACTGGTATTTGCAAACATACCAATGAAGATTATTGAATGGATTATAACTTATGATGTTTCTGTATTTTATTTTTTAAAAGAAAGAAGTTATTAATGATTTCTTTCATATCATTTACCTGTTTGACAATGCTCTATGTTATCTGGAAATGTTAACAGATCTCTGGCAAACACTGGATTTCCAACAGGTCTGAAGAAGGTTCTTCCATTTCTTAAGTGAGGTAAAGGTCTGGTTAAAGAAAGGGGAGAGTGAGGGAAAAGAAAAGAAGAAAGCAATTTGTCCTTATTCTAGTCAGAAATTTCCAACTGAATTGAATGCATCTTAACACTTCCACATTAGGTAAATGATCCCACCATTATCTGAAATGCCAGTTATATTAAAGATGTTTTAGTGAAACACTGATTTGTTATGAGACATTATTTCCAACAAATTCATATGACTAATTTTATGCACAAGTTTTAATGCACTGTATTCTTTATTTACTAGAAACACCTTACTAAATAAAGAACATCACACAGCAGTTAAAGACAAAGCTAAGATTTCAGCTAATGTTTCAAGTGATATTACTGTTGCTATAATAATGAACCCAGAAATTGTATACCTCAACTCTTTAAATGGAGTAAAGTTTAAAAATCAAATTAGACAAAAAAAGAAGTTGAAGAAGTATTTAAGACAAATGCAGAACTTGGATTGTTTTTTCTCTACCTGCTCCAATCTGGGAGTGTCTTCTTGTAAATAGAATCAAGGGGTAACACTTGTTGTCGACCTTGAGTTTCATCAAAGATAGAACGAGCGGCTTCCGTGGTCAGTGTGACCACACAGTCCATGTCACTTGCCAGGTGCCAAGAGATAACTTTTGCTGCTTCGTTATCCTCAATTTGAGCTAAATGTGCAATCTGTACCACAGAAGTTACAACAGTCAAAACAGAAACCAAGAGCACCTCCCCTTTTCATAGTAATCACAATAATCCTGCAACTTCAGACAGACATTTAATTCTTCTGTTGATGGCTCTGTTAGAGGAGCTGGTCATCTGATTTGAAAATGCTATCTCTGTTTTAATACTACTCAAGAATTACTTGCCTAGTCAGTTGGCTAATTGTTCATCACTCCCACTTTCTGGAACCAACAAAACTCATTAGACGGCTCCCTGTGAGAAAACTCACCTTGCCTAGAATATCCTGGTTGCCTTTTGGATAGTTTGGGAGGGTACAAGTTCTCCTTGGCTGCTTCATTACTCCTTCTTGTTCCGACATCTTTTTTTTAAGAAGAGAATCCACATACTGAAGCTGAGAATGAAAATTTAAAATCAGCAAGCATCTACCATTGGACTGAGCAGCAGTAGTAGTTATCTCATCTGTCATCAATTAACTTTCTAACAATAAACATTCAATAATCTGAAACAGACTTTTAATGTATAAGGGACTACTGTGCACAATCCCAGAGAAGAGCAAAGGGAAAGCTCACTGCAATTGTGACTGAGCTTTTTAATTACTCCTTATTTTCTTTTTTTAGTTTTTAAAGACTTCAAGGAACATTTCACCAAGAACTATCAGTGCTCGATTAGAGACAAAAGTTTAAAACAGCAGGAAGAGACAATCATGAATGTACAAAAAGAAGCCATTTCAGAAGGGGACTATGTCCAGGGTTGAAAAATCTAGCCAGCAGGGGGAACTTCAGTACTATGACTGCAATTTAATTTTACTGATTTGTGAATAATGACTGTAACTTGGTTTTATATGATCTAAAGATAATTGTTTACTATAGGGTTTTTTTTTGCCAAATGTTACTAGTTTGAAAACCTTTAAAAAGTTTCTTTAAAATATAATTGGGTCTTTATGGGAAATTAGCAATGGGGTACATTGCCCTGAATATTTCAAAACTTATTTTTACATGAACTTTGGCAGTAACATATGCAATTGTCTGATTCTCTGAAATGAAGTGTTTTCCTTTGTCCTACTTATGCCAGAATATATCCAACGTATATTGATCAGCCTGCAAAAACTTGTTATAAAATCTAGCAGTACTAGTAACACTGGTAACCTTAGCAGAAACACAAAAACAAGACCAGGATATAAAAGAGAAGGTTTTTGTTATTTCTCTAGCAGTTTTTTAAGATATCCTCACACTAACAGAAAAAGAATAAAAAAAAAAAAAATCTTAAGTTTGACATCGATCCACAAATTTTCCTACAGTTTAAATTTTCACTGTTTTGGTAACAGGTATAATTCAGCAATATTATTATTGATATATTACTGTTATCAATTTTAGAGACTTTAATGGACTTCAGTAAGAAATAAGCCATACTATGTTTGTCGGTGGTAATTCAATTTGGTGCTTCTTCAGTTCGCTCCTCAAGAGAGCTTCTCTTGTTTCAGCTTCTTTAACCTGACCTGAAACAAATAAAATCAAAAGAGAGTGAAGAAATAATAGAAAGCAATGGAACACTTACAGAATTTCTTACAACTTTTCAGAATTATGCCAGCTGCAACTGATCCTATCTACTTCTTAATCTCAGCACAGAATATCAGAATTTTTCCACACAGATCTTGTGATTTGTCCCATTTCTAAGCAATTTCAGCTGGCATCATGCCTTCAGCTTCAAGAAGCAAAGGGGCCTAGACCTTACATCAGTCTGAGAATGTCAGCTGGTTTACTTTTCATCCTCTATTATCATTCTAAATGGTTCTCCAACAGGTGAAATGGCAAGACAGAAGAGAAGAGTGGTGGCTGGCACTACCTTCTTTTGTCTGTTACATGGCACACCACTTTCTGGACACTATTTCCTCAGCTCTCATATCTTAACTAATTTAAAAAAAAATGAGTAAACAGGTGAGTTGCTTTCTACTCTCTATTCAAAACATGTTTATATTTGAAAAATGTACTTAAGCATAAAGTATAATGCTGTACTCTAACTTACTCTCTACAGATGTGCAAGTACGAAACAAACTTTTATGCCTTTCACACTGGAATTCAGGACTTTCCATTCATAATGGAAATATGCAGTATTAAAATTACAAGAAACAGCAACATCTTCTAATGCCAGTCTGCTTTATTTACACTTAATGATTACTTAAAATAAAAATTCAAAATGCAATTGTTAAAAAAACCCCTTACAATCAACAGGAAGGATGATTCAAACAACAACAAAAAAAAAAAAAGCAAAGAAAACATTTCATTCATTTCTTCCATTCCCATAAACCAGTGCCCTCACACTACTCTGCAGTTTAACAGAATGAAGGATTACATTCATACAGGATTACATTTTCTGAAGAACATAAACAACAAATAGCTACACAACACTTCTGAATCACGTATACAGGGTCAAACGTGAAGGGGTAAAGTAACATTATGAAAACATAAGACTAACTTTTTTAAAGAGGATTATCTATAGTTCATTCTCCTCAAATTGTTTTTAGGCAAATGTTGAATTCCCAGATGTATGAGCATGCAAAGATGGGAGTAAAAGGCAGTCACGGATAAAAAGAATCAGATCACCAATTTCAATGTTTCTTTTCTCCTTTTGATAATTCTGACATAAGACATTCTACCTCAAATCAAGACCCTTTATAGGCAGGTACATCCAAGTAATTAGATGCTTCCCTGCAAGATACACACACCTTCTGCTCCCCTCTAATTACTGTCTCTCATGATTTCAATACTGAATTTTCTTCCCTTCTCTATACTCTCAAAATTATTACAGGAAAAAACTTTAATTCCCAGAAAAACTTACATATTTGATTGAACTTACATTTCATTTCAGCCACGAGCTGGTTGGTAGTATCAAACATCTTTCTGTAAAGATCTATAGACTTAGATAATTGGTCTTTCTCCCTTGTCAGTGTTGCCATCAGCTGCTGCTTCTTGGAATCTACAGAAATAAGCATGTATATATATACTTTTAGAAGAAAATAGGCTAACATACTTAACTAGTTTAAGCATTAGCAAAAATCTATTAAGCTATTACATAGTTCTGAAAATGTATTATGGATCTAAAAATAGCTGATTCTAAGGAAAAGCAAATATTTTAGAGTAATTGAAACATACCATTGTAAAACATAAATGAGAGACAATAAGGTTCCAAAGGTGTTTTCAAAGCTGGCAGGTGTGGCTCAAAGACAAGAATATATTCAGTGCTATCTCTTCCAGGACTGTCTTCAGCCAGCACTAAATTCTATTAAAACAAACAAACAAATCTAAGTTTTTGCCTATGCTTGAGGTTACACACAAAACAAGCATTCTTCAGATACTAAATCTTCTAAGCTACCTAACATATGATGTCTATACAGTATTACAACACTTTTAAGTATTGGCTTGGAAATGCCTTTTATAACTGTTAAACAAAAGTAAAAAACAAAGATATAGCAATAGCAATTTCATTATTTAAGAATTAAGATTATCATTTTACCTGTTTAAATGTCTTATTATTTTTGGCTATATATTTTAGTTTAGAGGCACATGCTCAGAAAAAATATCCTCTGCGTTGTCTCATAAGCAAGATTTCCTTGGGTGTACTTCATTCAGTATGTGAAATGCAAACAGATCATTAAAAAGAAAGACCCAATGCATAAACGCAGAGAGGGAAAAACAACCTATTCCCAGTGCTTAGTTAAAGTTACTGTTGTTACCATGGAAGTAGACAGCAGGTCCCAAATGAATAAACAATATATGTCCAAACACTATCATAAAAATTTAACTTCTTATCAATTCCTTATTGAAAAGGCAAACTAAATCCTTTGCTTTTCTTTATAAACATGAGAAATATTATAAAACCATAAACAGAAATAAAATTAGTAAAGGTAATATCTAAATGCGTTGTTACTTTGGGAAAGGTATCATGCACAAAATGAATAATGCTTATAGTAAAACTCATACTGTTTCCACCTTTAACATGTAGAAATTGCTACTCAACTGGCCAAATCAAGAGAGAGGTGGTTGAAGCCTAAAAGAAGAGATAGATATATAACCTTCAAAGATAGTCTTCATGGCTTTCAAAAATATTGCAGCTACATATTTTATCAGGAGAAGTCTGTAGTGGAAATATCTTTTTCTTAGAAAATATATGTTAACAAAAATCTAAACATTTTTCTTCATTAAACAAGCTCAGTATTCCTGAACTTGTGACTAAGGGTAAACATGTCAGATTATCAGTTTCATTATATTCATGCTAATTGTACACAACTGTCCTTATAAACAAGATGGAACAATTTCAAAATACTTGAAGAACACTTGTACGTCCCTTCCCCTCCGCCTTACAAGTCATATGAAAAGTACAGTACGTCACAACCAACAAATCCTTTCCACACAGGTTTTGTGAGTAGTCTGAAGTCAGTGAATTCAGTATAAATCAGATGCCTGAAAACTGCCTGAAGGGGGGAAGAGATACTGGGTTCACTGAAATGCAGTTAGTCCCCATGGATGACTGGGGAACACAAGTTACTGTCAAAAGAAGCAGGATCTCTTTAGATCGCAGAATTGAGAGGAAGAAGCATGCAAGACCCCCCACCTCCCACCAAACCAGGAATACATGAGTAGAAAAACCCTCACATCTGGCTCCAAAAAAAAAAAAAAAAAAAGAAAAAGGCAAAACAAGCCAAACAAATGGAACCCCCCAAAACCCCAGTACACTTCCCTCCATTACATAGGTTGGTAGCTTTGTCACCAAAGGAAGACTGGAGAATTTAGGTCACAATTATGCAACACCAGGTTACTACTACATGGAGATAAACCAAAAAATTTTTACTTCTGCATTAGCAAGGAGTCTTTAGAAATTACCCAGTAATTTTAGCTGAACTGTCAGAGGCCAGTAAATGGACTTATTATTACCCATATAGAGGTGTTCAATTTACACCATGTTACCACAGGTGTAAATGCAAGATTTGCAGAGTGTTTTGTTAGACCAGTGGTTATAGCTGATCCTTTAGCTACACTTTTGCACCTTTTCTTAACCCCACCCAGCTGAGAAAAATGTGTTCACAAACCAGTTAATTTACTACTCCTGATAACATGGTAGGAAAACCAGAGAAATGCAAGAGTGTACCATAAATCAATTAGTATATTATCTGATACCTCTATCCAGTCCCTGTATTTAATTTTTCTAGCTTGTTTTTCATATATATTTCATCACTTTTCTGTATAGATTAGAGTAGACCAGAGTCTGGCAGATTAACAACATTTGTCCATGTTAACTAGATGTTTCTGTCCTTAACTGTTATTGACAGAGAATTATTTATGCTGTGTCATTCAGTTTCACATATGTAGCTCCATAAAAGAAGTCAATGTACTGAATAGAATATATTATGAAGAAGTCTGTATGTAGGATCTGTAGATTTTAGGATTCTGCTGGGGTCTTATGGTGGTGATTTCCAAGATGCATTTGGGAGAATTTGTATTTATTGCTATGCAGTGTCTGCCTCCACTTGGCACACATTAATGCTGGTCTGTCATAAAGCTGCTTCCAGTGAGTGAGCTATAAAAGGTAGCTGAGAAAGCATCTTTGAAAAGTTGGATCCTCCTTTAGTACATCTTCTATTTGAAGACTTCTGTCAGACTAGTAAAATATGTGACAACCAAATGAAGTAAGAGTATAATTTTGCTCTGCCATTCTTATATGATACTTCAAGTTGAAAACAAAAATCAATATACAACTCTTTCACCACAGGAATACTATTGACTGAAATTGTGTAGGCTTTTAAGAAAGAGATTGTGACCATTCCACTCAGAAGAAACTTCACATTCAGCTGGATTTTTTTTTGTGTGTGCTTTGAACAGTTCCTGGTTTTGTGCGTGTGCCCATTTTACATTGTGTCTTTTGTATTCTATTTTGTAACAACTGTGACAGATGGAACTTACAGGTTTTAAAAATTCAATCTGTATTTGTTGAAGAAAAAGTGACTGCAGTGATGTGACTACAATATGCAGTACTCTCAGAGTATGCATGATGCCAGAGATACAAACCAAAATAAGGAAAGCATTTTTAACAGACAACTGTATTAATGAGCGAAACAAAGCATAAATAGAAATGGTAATTTTATCTTCTTCAAATGAGGGTAGGATGCCTTTCTGCAAAGTATATATAGGCCCACTTAGCTTGACAAAATATCAAGAGAGCCTGGCAAAATTTAATCACAAATACATGAAGAAGTCAGTCTAAATGATCTTAAAATATCACAGCCTGAGAGTATTATAAATAAAAATGTAAAATACCGATAATATTAATGGTTTAACTACAAATTGGTTAAGTGTTATTCACGTGTGAAATTTAAGTGAAGAAAATACTGTTCCTGGATCTTCCTGAATGTCCTGGTCCCTAACTGAAAGTACCTGTACACTTCCCTCACTTGGCAAGGATAAACAGTTTAAAGAATGTCCTTCCTTCCTTCAGGTTTTCTGAAAATCAGCAGTTGAACAAAGAAGAAATCATTTATCTACTTATCTCTAAGGGAAAGCTTCAACATAAACTAAATCTCCACAGAACACAACGAGGTGTAAGATAACTTTAAAACTGCAGGAAAATAAGCGTCATTGGATCCACTGTTAATGGAGCTGTGTATTTCAGTCACACTTACAATTTCAGCTGATCCACTCTCCAATGGAAACTCTACTGTATTGACCTTCCCCTGAAACTGTGGGATCTCTATATCTTCTTCATTGGGGCTTTTGATTTTTGCTATTATTCTGCCAACTAGATCAAGTCCAGTGTGGTTGTTGTATTCATCCTGTAAGTCAAAAAGAAATTAAAGTTAGTTTGGGACATGAACTGAACTAAGTAATCAATTTCTGTACTGTCCTGGATTTATATGGCAAAGAGCTAGCAGCCTCTGCATAGGGGATCTGCATAGTGCTCCAGCTGATCAACTGCAGGGACAGTTGAGTCCCTCAGCTGAAATGGTATTTCTTTATATTTAAGAATGGGCAAAAGTGCACAGGCAGCTGAGAAGGGGAAAAACAAAGAAAACAGCAGAGGGTGAGAGAAGGAACAGGGCAAGGAGGTGCTCCAGGCACCAGAGCAGAAATTGCCCTGCCGCTCACGGGGAAACTACACTGGAGCAGGTACTTCCCTGTAGCCCATGAAGGACTACGGTGGAGCAGAGACCCACATGGAAGCCCATGGAGAACTCCATACTAAAGCAGGTGGATAATTCCTGGACTGCAGCCTGTGGCAAGGACTCACACTGGAGCAGTTCGTGAAGGACTGCAGGCCACAAAGGGACCCACACTAGAACAGGGAAATTGTGAGGAAAAAGCATAGGCAGAAAAGAGCTGAGGAGCTTTTATGGGTTAACTGTGACCCCCATTCCCCATCCCCCTGCATTGCTTGGGGAAGGGTACAGGGGTCCAGAACAAAGCTGAGCCTAGGAAAGGGTGGGGCAGAATGTGTTGCTTTAGTTTGTTGGCCTTTGTTTCTTATTACACAAATCTTTTTAAACTGGTGATTAAATTAAATTACTTTTCCACAAGGTGAGTCTGCTTTGCTATTATGGTAGCTGGTAAGTGATTTCATTTTATCCCTGTGAACACTCAAAGTTCAAGAAATGTTATTTTTTGTAATATAAGATTTCTAAGAGAAACTGTCTCTAGGAAGAAAAATCATGGAGAGAAACATTTGCTGTACACATTTAACTGTTTTCCCACTAGAATCTGTTCTTGAAACAACTTACTCATGTGGCAACAAGACATGGATTTCAACTGAGATACCTGACAGCAAGGACCAAACATTTCAGTTTTGGTAATTTGTAGGTAAATGAAACAAGATGGACCCATCATATGCTGAAAAATCACTGATTTACATATTTTTTAATGAAGTGAATCTACAAAGAAACACCAGCAATGCCTTACAGCAAAATTCAACATAGTTTTAGCAGTCTTACACATTTCTCCACCTATGATTTTGTATGGAAGTATAGTTACCATTAAATGGAGGTATAAATCCTTGACCAGTGTACGGCTGGTAAGAGCTCGAACATTGGAAACTGCTGGAGTAGCTGGTAAAGAATCAGGTAACAAGCGTACAGGGTCATTAGGTACAACTTCAACTATAATCTAGCAGAAAAAGGAGGAAGAATAAAATAAAACAAAATAAAATAAAGACTGATATAATTAACTGCAAATCACCTGCACACTTGGGTTGTTCAAAATACACTGAAACAAATACATTTGAAATTTTCAGACAGTCTTGAAATAAATAAAAAAAATAAAACAGTTCTGCTAGGTTGCAAATTATGCAGCTCTGTTATGCCGTCAAATTGTTGGTTATAAAAGTTAATGAAAACTATTTTGATATTCAACAGTTTGAAATCAGTAACTATCAAAAATAAAATACAGTTTTTTGCAAAACTTGTGAGTGAAAGTATTTGCATTCTCAATCAACAAAGTATCGTGACACTTCTCCCAGATGATTCTGTACTAACACATTTTTGGTTACATGCAATTAATTATAGATTCAAACCTGTTCACTGTTGAGCGTATTTGTCTTATCCATTGCAAAGGTAAACTGGACAATGTAAGTGCCCACTCTCTCTGGAACGACTTTATCCCTAAAAAACCCAAAAAAAACCCCCAAGCAAACATGAGTCAGTATCGAAGTCACAAGTACCTAAGTATGCAAGCAGTTCAAACTCAGGGTAGTCCTCCAAACTACTTAGAAAGCCTACTAAGGCATAATACTCCTCCTTCAGCAAGAAGGCCATCAAAATTCCTCGAGAATTAGAATAAAGCTTTGGAAGCTTGAATGAGGCAAGTCTCCTTCAAGAGTTTGTCTCTTGTAGATGACAGGAAGTTTGTCATGGTCCTATTGCTCAGAAATCTGCAAGTCTACATCATTTCACTTCCTATTCAGAATTTTCATAAAGCTACTGGAACAAAACACAGACATGTTTAGATCTGGAACAACAACAATTTCTCTCCAAATTTAATAAAATTTGTGTAAAATCAGAGTAGCTAATTCCTTCCTTAGTCAGGCTGTACAAAGTTGGGTAATTTGGACCACTGGTCAAGGTTGAATATAGTAAGAGCAAAAGAGAGTTTTCATTCTACTTTACAGCATTCCAGAATGTAGAGTGTACTGGCAAAGAACCCCTACCATCCAAACACAAAGAAAAGCCCAGACACCTGAGGTTCTGCTGCTGTAACTTCACCCAGCAAGGAAGGCCACATTGGCATCCAGAGGACCTCTGCAGTGTTTAGCAAGGGATAGCAGTGACTTACAAATTCTTAGAAACTTTTGAGGAGATGCAAACAGCCAAGAAAAGACAACATAAGGCACTCTTGAATTGATTAATGAGATTCTTTTTTTTAACATACAGCATTTTAATTGTTTTGTCAGTGATATCAAGTAATTTGTTTCTTCTGATTTTGTTTGGGAAGGAGGAATACGCAAGATTCCCTGGAATGCTTAACTTGGAATAAACAAAATCCCAAAGCTTTAGTATTTCCAGAACAGGCCAGGACTTTTCCTTTTTTTATATTTCACATACAGAAGTAACAATTTTATCTCCTTCTCCTGCATTTTATCTAGCTTAAGACTGACAGTAGCATTTGCCTTGTCAGGATACATTAAAACACTAATTAGTAAATAATCAGCTGAGGATCTCACAGCTGGACAGACATAGGCTTCAGAAAAAAAAGAAATGACACAATTGCTATGGAAGTTGTTTAAAACTGCATAACAGCATCCATATTACTGACTGGTGATAAATTGATGAAAACCATTTGAGAGTGCGCCAAGAACAGGGAAACCTGAGAGAAACCCGGTGGCAGACAGTGATGCCACAGACACTGGCAGCAACAAGTAAAACATACTTTTCTACAGTGGCTGCTAATGGAGAGTGTCCACTCCCCTTTCAAATTTTTCAACACGGTTGGCAGTTTTAATTCTGGACATTTGTGGATAACTAGTAAACTACGGGTACCTATGTCAAGAAAAGCCCATTCCCAGGAGACAAAAGCTTGAATCCACAGCCAGTACCATAACTAGCTAATCCCATAGACTGTCTACTAGAAATAGATATAGAAAGAACGTGGCAGTCAGGCACCAGCTTATGATGAGCTCCAGTTCTGCCACTGGTCATCTAAGACACTATTCCTGAATAAGCAGCCCAAGAAATAATTACTAAACTGACAGGACCAAGGTCATTGCTCAGGATTGATGCACAGCTACAGAAGATATTAAATAAAGAGTTAAGTCTGCTTTGTTCAGCCTGCAATTCTACAGTAGTAGAAACATTATTGAAAAGAATTAAAGAATGTTACTATATAAGTGACAAAGTGATAATGTAGTTCCCTCACTGCTAGCATTTTTCAAAACGTATTCTAATATATTATCTTAGACTCTTCTCTACTCTCAGATTATAGAGATGTCAAAAGTATCTAGGAAAGAATTCAGCCTTCATCTCATTGCATCTTGCTAGTATCCTTCACCTTTTCTGTATCATAGTAATTCTATGACGGACTGTTATTAGCAAAACATGAAACTCTTCTTTCTATTTCAAACTACGTATTTTGTACAGTTCCATCAGTAATTATAAAATAAATTATATTATACCTGAAGTAGAAGAAGCCATCTTCCTTGTCATCCTTCACTTTACTACAGCTAAACGTTGTAACCTGTAAAGAAAGATGCAAAAAATTTAATGTGATATACTGAACGTCCTTAACTTGTAATATGCTACGAAGACTTAATGATTTGCAGCACTGATAGCTCACAGTAAGTCAATGAGACTGCCTATATTCTAGACATTAGTTTCATGTTCTAATTCTCACAGTCCTTTCAGTGTGGCTACTTCTAATACTCTCCCTGCTATGAGTTAGCTTCTGCAGAACAGCAACATTTTCGTCATTAATGTAGTATTGACGCTTGGCCAGTCTGACAACTTGTAAAAGGACAGACAGTGATAAACATATAGGGTTGATCTGCAATATTTGTTATTTAAAATCTAGAAAAAGGATATGGATCTAAGTCAAATGAAGGAAAGGTTTTACAAATACGTATTTTAAATATGTTTGCCCTATGCTGGCACTTTGATACCCATTTTGAAAATGCATTTTGATGACTTACATCAATTGGTGTCCTAACCCGGCTGTTCTGTGCTTCCCACATTTTCATAGAAATCCGTGCTGGATTAATATTTTTAATAATGGTGTCATCTTCAGAAAGAACACTAACCATAAAATCTGTAGGATGAAAGACAACATGTTTTTGAACATTATTTTTATTCAGAATTAAAAAGCTCAAACATCATGAATTTCTGTGTCTCCTTCATACTTAAGAGAAAAAAAATTTACAACACAAGCATTCCAAAAAGAGCCAAAACCACTAAAAATTTCAAACCAGATATGAAAAGCCTTCTCTCCTTATCCCTGTAACTAGACCAGGTAACAATCCTTAGGGAAAAACCAAACACCTACTTTATCCAGTGACAGCTTTGAAAAAACCCTAAAATTTCAAGTCTGCCTTTCTCAAATTCTTATCAAAACAGCACACCAGGCTGCCTCTTGCTCTCAGGAATGAGTACCATTAGCTAGTTAAGTAGCTGATTCCTTCCTTCAAGGACAGGAAATCCCAATCTCCCTCTTCCTTCACAAGTGCTTTAGCCATTGAGCTATTGGATAGAAAGGCAAAGAAGCTGTAAAAAGACAGCACCGACACCACTACCATTTTCCCAAGGGATCAGACTATGAATCTGAAGATGAGTTTGGCTACTTCTTACAGACTAGGATCACACAGTTGTATCTGTTAGAAATAGGCTATAGGGAGACATTTCACTCTGTTGACTGGTTCTGCAGCCAAAATACTTGCCATTTTATATCCCAATCTGAAAAATTTCACTTTTCCTGTATGTCCCACAGGAAGTGCAGTGGTCTGAAGAAAATGGAATCCAAACTAGAACAAAGCTACCCTTCTAGTTCAAAATGAGAACAAAGCTCTTTGACACTATGGTTACAGGTGGACTTCATGCACGTAAATGAACTTGCACTGCTCATGCAGGACTGAATTTTGCACTTTAAGGAAGGATTATGCTTTGATGTGCATGAAAAATTCAGGCATGACCCTCTCCAAGACTACAGTGCCTGCCCTCAGGTATACCTGAGATCACCAGTAAATCAAATAACTAGGATGTTAAAGTATTTCAATTTAATGTCATATATATTATATGTATTATATTGTCCTGAAGAAGCTGTTTAATTCTCTTCCTATCTCAAAACCTGGTTGATTTACACTACAACACGACAATTGAAAAAGGTCTGTTTGGCAGGGGGGTTGGAGGTAGATGATCTTTACAGGTCCCTTCCAACCCAAACCACTCTGTCATTCTATGATCTTCTAGGCAAAACTAAAATACCTTGTGAATTTAATCAAGGTCATAACACTGTATGGAGTATTTTAAAAAACAAAAACCTCTTGCCAAAAAAAATGTTGGCTGATCAAGTTATGATGGCCAGGAAACAAACCCTTTTGTGAGGGAATACAGCAGGAGAAAAGAGTATTTTGTGCTGTCCTCCTGCTGATTACTTTTTGGTTTGTCTTGGCTCACAGTTGGCCTAGAATTACACAGCTACTTCCTTTGTTACTGTTCCACAGAAAGAGATGAGGGAAAACATACATGAACTAGCTCAGATCATATTTTATTAAGACAGAAAGGAGATTCTGTAGTTTTACCATTTATAGATGGATAAAAGCAGTAGTTTGGAACAAATAAATAAGAGGTCTTTTGAAATGCTTTCCAAAGATGACCTACATATCTCTTCTGTCCAAGTGTTACATCTCAGATACAGCTGTTACAAAGAACTTAGAAAACAGACCAGAAAAAGCAAAAAAATACAGTAGAATCACCAAAATAGTTTTTCACAGGTTTTTAAAGCTCTTGAGTGACTGGTTTCCACCAAAGATCCATATACTTACCAGGGAAGGTACCTCCTGCTGGAAAAGAAGGACTTTTGTCATATTTAACATTCAAGCAGACAGGTTTCTCAGGATCAGGCAGGACTTTTATTGTGATTACAAGACAATCTAATATGGCCATGTTGTATGAGGCTTTAAGCTGTAAAATGTGCTCTCCCCTGCAATATACAGAAATCATAAAAACAGATGTAAAATCTCTTCTGAAAAGGCAATTTTCAACAGGCTTCAAGTCTGAATAATGTACATGAAAGCATGCTAAACAATATCTAGTAATGTAGTAGTAAAGAGAAGAAAAAATTGAAGTGTTAATGTCAGACAAGTAATATCATGAGTTTAAGTTATTCTTAAGATATTAGCTTATTAAATTTAAATTTGTGTTAATATTTCCTTAGTTTGATCATGTTTCATTGCCTGTAGGACACTAGCAACTACAGCTTCAAGTAGCAGAAGACAGTAAAGCAGAAACCAATTAAAATGCTGAGGAGCATTCTGCTTTGACAAAAGTTTCCAAAGAGTGAAGATGAGTACCATCCACATCTAGCAAAGTGAACTGAAAGCATATAATGTCTTTGATGCTATCAAATAACTCATTTTCTTTACAGTATTAAAAACTTGAAATTTAAGTTTTCAAACATAACTGGGAATATAGTATTTAACTGCACAGAGGCTGTACTTCCCAGCCAGTTTTGATTATGCTGTAAATAGCATGATGTCACACCTGTTTCTAACCTCCAGAAGTAAACTGATAACTAATATTCATCATGCTTCTACCAAGTCAAAGGCATTATATACACACTGAGCACCCTCAACAGCATTAAAACAACTTTTTTCCAAATGCAGAAAAGTATTATGGGTCAAATCCTGCAGACTCCAGTGCAAAGAACAAGCACCTATTGCTAGTTTCAAAATAACCTAAAGCTAATCCAGTCTTGCTCAGAAAACTCAAGGGATACAGGGAGTGGTTGCAGAACTGTGAATATGAGGAGGATACAGAAATGATAAATTTGAAAAGCCATATGGGACATAAGTGTGTAAGGGAAGCTATACATGAAGGGAGCATGAAGAAGCACAACATGAAGAAGCAGGAACCACAGGACACACATTTGCTGGAAATGAGACTTCAGCAGTTCAATTGCAAATAGGAAAAATGAAATGTATCTATTTAAAATCCCTTTGGACACTCTACCTAATCCTTTAAAACAATGTCTAGCAGGAAAAGAAAGTGGGGTTTAAACACTCTCAGAATGTGTTCCTACTTTAAAAGTAACTGGCCACCTAAGGACTGTACATTTCAAATCTTTTAAGTGGTTTATAATACAACTTGCACTTGGTGCAGGTTCACAATTTAAGCTGAGGTTTACCATCACCAGAAAAAAACAGGATTCAGAAAATTACAGCAGGAGCTTCTCAGTAGATCAAAAGAAGCAGCTACTGAATTTTATTTAGTTAAGCACTTAATTTTTTAGAACTTACTATCTGGCCCTCCACCTGTATATAAATAATAAATGTTTGATCTTAGCTCTAGATAAATACTTGGTAGTACTTTATGAAATCCATCTGGTTTTCACTACTTACCTAGGTGCATGAATACTAAAAACTCCCAGGTTAGCCCTACCAGTGTCATCTGTTTTATGTTGCAAGTTTGAAGGAACAATCTGTCAAAAAAAAAAAAAGTTATTCTTTCAATGATACAGAAATAGTATCAAGTCTTAGAAAAAAATATTTATCTCATTTGCCTGCATACTGTCTATTGATTTGAGCTGTAGCCGAATTTTTGCACTGTAAATTAGGGTAAGATATACTGTTATGAAGACAATATTAATGAAGAGGTTTCAAATTCTTTGCCAGTTTTTGAAAACAATCACTTCATCTGAACTAGGATATTTTTCTTCATGAATATGTTCAAATATTTTATAAATGCTATTTTTTAAATTGCTACTGATGGTATCATATCATCCATAGCAGATGTTAATCTGAGTGTATTTTCAGATCAAAAACCTTCTACAAACAATTTTGTGCCTGTTACAGTGTTCCTCCAGTCTTCATTTAGTTTTGGACCTGTAAAATATAGGAGTACAGGAAACACATGCTGCAACTGCATAATATCAGGCTTTGAAGACTTAGAAGATGGAATGTGAAATATAGAAAACACCTTATTTGAGAATTTCAGTTCCCAAAATCTTCCAATTTCTTTTGGGAGACTGTGCATACAACCTATTGGAAATGCCAAGGCAGAGCATGCTGTAATAAACACTTTATAACAATGATTCACCTTGGCTTTCATAACACAACACTTTCTCCTGGACACATCCCACTTAGATAAAGAACATATGGACTCTAAGACATGCTCCTGGTCCTCCCTGGAAGAAGGCACAACATCTCTTTGATCAGGCAGCACAACCACGCAGTGTTACTGCCAAGGTTGTGTCTTCTCTCAAGAACAACATAACTAGAACCCACAATGACCTTCAGCTCATAAAGGCAGTAGTTGGGGCAAACAAAATATCCCCAAACTGTGAGGCAGGTTTCTATGGCAAGAGAGTCAAAAAAGCCAGAAGAAAAATGTTCAAAATATCAAGAAATCTACTTAAATATACCCAATTTAAAAAAGTAATAATAGCATAGTTAAATTGGGCAAAAGCTAAGGTTGTGGCACAGCTCTGGAGGAGTGAGCAAAAGAAGGTTCTTGGCTGTTGTGTATTGTGAAAAAACTGAGGAACACAAATGCACAGCAAGCAGGAACAAAAAGGGAACAGGACCAGCCCTGAATGAAAAAATGTTATGTCCAGAAGTGGATGAATATATCCTGTGTTGATAATACATATATTCAATATAACAGCCTCTGTACTGACAGGTAGGAATGTTTGACAGCTTGACTTTCCACTTTTTGTTCAAAAACAAGCATAAAAATTTTAATGAATGGAGTATTCTGTCAAAGTCCTTCCTTTGTACAGACCCATGTAAAAACCATCTGACACTCATACCTCACTCATGGAAAGAACAGTAACCACTTAAATTTGGCCTAGATTTGCATCCTCACTGTTTTAATTTCATTTATTCTGACGATGCTTTTCACAGGATAATCAAGTAGGGCCCAAACCTGCTGACCAGCTTTACATACAGACCAGTAAGTCATACATTCAGGAATCAAAATCAAAGAACCACCAGATAAAAGTTATTTGGTTGCTATTTGAGACTGTATCATTGTAATTACTATCATTCAGTAAATTACCTCTTACAACATGCGGGGATGGGATGGTGTGATGTGCATGCAAAATTTGGAAAAAGGTTTTCTGTAGAAGATCTGGAATGTATTCAAATTACATGTGGACACTGTCCTGTAGGAATTCTGTTATATTTGTGGTTGCTGTCCTGGGACCTATTTATGTTATTTGTTGCCACTATTCTTATATTAGATTAACCATTCTTTTATGGTCTTACAATGTTTTATGAACTTTTCCAAAAATGTCCTGAAAATGAAGATAATGTAGACATGACAACAAAACTTGTGTTAAACAAAGTTCACCTAATAAGGTCTATGCTTACCTTTAAGTTGTTACTCTTTGTAAGGCTGATTTTCACATTAGATTCAGGAGCTGGATTTCCCCACTGATCACACAACTGAACAATAAGGGGCCTCTGCAATTCTCTACCATTAATCACTGCAACAGGCTGTTGCTGGAAGATACAAATGCATTATACTACTCAATTCTAGATATCTTGGCCATTCACAGCAGTTCAGGAATCCCCAGAGCAACAGTATCCACCTTTCCCATACTATTTGGCTCCCATAACAGCTAGACCATGATCAAATGGTATGCAGGTATGTATTTTTAGAGTTTATTTATATTCTCTTGTTAGAATAAAATGCACTACTTGAATTGAATGGCATGGGTTACTCACATTGATGTGCCTAAAGGAAGGATATGATTCTGAAGGCCCTTGTAAGAAGAGCTATGGCCCAAAACTTTTATTTTCTGATATACTTAAACAGCTCTCTAGAGAAGAAAAATAGTTATGCAACTCCCTGAACCTTTTGTTTTATTTTCTTCAGTAACTTTCCCAAAACACCAATCTTGATTCCTGTCCTCTACTCAGAGATACAATTTTTTTTTTTCTGCTTTCAATTTTCTGTTCTGGTTTCTGCAGCAAGTTAAGCACTATTATTTGAATAGCCAAAGTAAACATTGAAAAGTAATTTTAAAAACCCAAGGCAAATAGATCTACATCACCAAAATTCTCCAGGTATTTCCTTTAAGTCCTATACTTCATTCTCTTTAAGTGTTTACTTTCTGACAGTAAACACTTGTAAACTGAAGTAAATTTGGGACTGCCATCCTGCATCCTGAACATCAAAAAACCCCAGTAAGAGATGGAGAGATGAGCTGCCAGCTATTACTACCACTAAGGACTGTATCTTTGGAAAACAGCAGTGAAAGACAGGTGTCAGGATCCAGCCCACAGCAAAATTACTACACAAAAGTTACACTATCTATAGAAAGGCAAACAGGGCAGAATAAACAGTTTGCAATATTTAAGGTTGTAAACATACACATATGAGTTAGATTATTGCAAAATAAGTTTGCTTTTAAAAATCTAATGCAGTTAGCTATTTCATGAAAAAGGGAATTAAAATACCTGACTAGAGACCATGTTGCTTTTTTTCAAACCAAAACTGTTGAACTTACCTTTTCTAACTCTGGCCAATCCACAAACTGCAATTTAGCAGGGGATCCTGCTACTAAATTCACTCTGATAAAGTCAGAAAATTCACGCCAAGCGAAGCACAATTCTTTGCTTCCAAGTAAACAGGGTTTATATCTAATACCTTTTACTTTCATTGTTTGAGTACTTTCCTATTGAGAAATAAAGAGAAGATTTTACCAAAAACAAATAAAGCAAAGTAAAATTTATTAATATTTTTTAAATATAGCATTTAGTATTTATGCTCTCTGAAGACTATTTGGTGTTTTTACTGTGAGACAGTGGACTAAAAATTAAACTACAAGTTCTATTCCTTCTGTTAAATTCAAATGAACTTCATGAATAAGAAGTGACCCATTTCAAACTCAAGAATTTCTCAGAAACCTGTTTTTCAGGTTATATCCAGCATATTTGAAAAGGTATAGACACTAGTCCGTTCTACAAGGTTCTTCAAAGGATCTTAAGATCAACTGTACCAACATAAATACACACAGAAGAAAAGACTAAAAGCAAGATAGAAGAAAACATATAGAACAATGAACTAGAAACAAAGCAAACCTGACTCAAGCAGGAAGTGAACTGGCCTTCACATTGTGTAACTGCAGCAGTGATAAGGTTTTTAACAAGATGCTGCTGTGTTCCTTAGAACAGGATCATACAATTTTAATGCTTTAAGTGACCAACTAGTGTGTAATTTGCCTAATTTCCACAATTTTGGCTCAATTCTGTGTAACAGAATTAAGACAATTACCACACAAATGCCACAAAGAAATAAACTATATGACACCTTATAAATACCTGCCAAGTTACTTTCAAATTTGATTTATCAAGTCCAGGCCCAGAAACTCCTAGGGAATTTACACATGCAGATGTCACTGTCTGAACCTGATTTCCAAACTGATCTGTAATCATTACATCTGTTAAAAAGACAATGATAATTAAAATGATTATTAGGATGATTACCTCAGCAGCTGCTTTAATGAAACATTATACAACACATGGAATATAAATGTACACAACACAGACACAATATAGAGAAAATTTACATAACTATCACTAAATCACAGAGAGGCTGAGGTTGGGAGGTATCTCTGGATGTCACCTGGTTCAAACCTCCTGCTCAAGTAGGGCGACCTTGAGCCAGTTGCAGACAGGCAGCCTCAGGGTATCCCCAAGGAGGGGGACTCCACAAACTCTGGGCAATCTGTGCCAGTGCTTGGTCACCCTCACAGTGAAAAAGTGTTTCCTGATGTTCAGGGGGAACATTCTGTGTTTCAGTTGGTGTCCATTGCCTCTATTTACTGTCTCTGAACACACATAGGAAAAGCCTAGCTCCAACTTCTTTACATTCTCTTCAGGTTTTTATATACATTGATAAAAACCCCCAACCTTGTGGGTATAAACCAAATGTATCTATATCCCATATTTGTGCTTCCCACTTTTTTGAATAAAAAGATTTTTTCTTACCCAAAAGTTAAAAAAAAATCTTAAAACTGAAAGCTGTTTTTTAACCTCTTAGTTTGTTCAGTCACACACAAGTTTTTAATGTCCCAAAATACTGTAAGAATTTTTAATTTTTCACTATGTCATGTGGCAACTGCATACAGAAACCAAAGGAGAATGAGAAGACTGATGCCTAACATGCCTTCCTCTTAGGTTAAAGCAACCATTAAAATGTGTCACTTTAAAGTCCATGCCTTAGCAATAGTCTGAATGGTCTTATGGCCTTTCAGATTTCAGAATACATGAACTAAACAAAAATTTATTTGAATTCATTTGAACTCAGCGTGATGAATGACCCAACGTACAAAGTACAAGACAAATCTTATCAGAGAGTAACTCCAGAATTGTAAAATGGCAATTCAGAAGTCTGATCATCTTTCTGTGAATGACAATGTAAACCTGGTTTTTATATTAGTTGAAGGTAATTTACTCTTGATGACATTGGTAAATATAAAAGTCTTAAACTGACAAGAAAAAGAAATATATCATAGAAGAAAATGAAGAATATGCACTCACCAATTTCACTCTGCAGTTCTTCACCCATCTGCAGTGTGTTTGATCCTTTTAGTTTACATTTAATGTGTTTGGGTTCATCAGGAACTGGTCTGAGTTGGCACATGAAAACTGACTTAGTTCTCTCATCAAGGTAAACATAACATAATAGCAGGCATGGCAAATATCTTAAAGAATCTTAATGCTTGGTCATGTAATATATTTTATTTTCCTACTGCAGACCTGTGAAATGACTAATTGCTGCAAATTTACCCTGGCATCAGAGTGCTGTGAATTAATTAGTTCATTTCAACCTATTAAAAACACATGAAATACACTAAAGTAATTTAGAATCAGATTAATCTTAATAAATTTAATAAAAATACAAGTCTTAATAAGAGTGATAAACAGGTAATTTCAAAGTTCAATTTATAGCCTGTCAGTTTTGACTGAGAAACCAGATGAGAACTAACTTTGCAGTGATATTTCTTTCTCCTCAGTCACCTAACTCTTCAGTAAAACTAGTTATTCTGTAAGCTGATGTTTACTGCAAGTTTACAAAACCAGCAATAATCTTCTTCATTGTATGTATACTTACACAAGTGATTACAGAGCTGGATGCAAACATACCACAATGGAGTCTTTCACATAAGTAATGTTCTCATGTAATAAATTTACACAAACTCTCCCCACCTCCCAAGCTTACATTCTCCTGTTAATTTGCCAACCACTTTCATTATTTCAGCTTCTGTAGAAAGACTTCTGTTTTACCCTGAAGTAATGAGATCTACACTTCTATGCCAATAACATACTTAATAACAAAATATTTCAAATGAACAAACCTGACTGTGAATGCACTCTCCAAAGACACGTGCTCATCAAGGTAAGTAATTAGACAGTAACGTACATCTTTTACTGAGGTTGGTACTTTTACATCAGGTAATAATCCCTGCATCAACAGCTCTCTGTCAATTTTGGGTGTCCAGTTAACCTAAAATTGTAATTTTCAAAATTAATCAAAAGCTGAATTATAAATGATTAGCTACATAATACATCTTCTAGCCATTTAAAATATGCTGATATAACATACAGGCAATAGCAGCTTTCAATGGAAAGCCTGTGCATTTCCCAGCAGTAACCAATGCTACCTGCTGAAATACAGCCAATTATTTGAAAAAAAACCCCAAGCACATCAAAACATACATTAGCTTTCCCTCACTGAACTTAAGTTAGGAAAAATACAAGTGTGATATATTTGGTGAATCTCTCTGTTTGTCTTAGGCTCCACGTAAGTACACAGACAGGGATAAGATAGGCAAGCAAGCCTTCATGAGGAACATGCCTACTCAGAGTTCCTAAATACAGGGAAGGCCACAGATCTGAGGAATCGTAACTACGTCGTAATTATTTTATGTGTTTAGGAGAAGCACTGGAAATACTAACCTGCTTTTCACAATACTATCCTGAAGCATAACTTAGTATTTAATGAATAAAAATATTTAAAAAAATAATTCAGAGTTAAGTTTCCATGTTTATTAGTACAGTTTTGAGGAATATTATTTCATAGCCTGACATTTATGGATTTTTAAGGGTATCAGCTTTGTGTCGCTCCCCCACATTATGCTGCTTTTTACTCCAAAGTACTTGCCTTGATTTTTTCTGCAGCAGCTGCAGTTATGGGTATTTCCCTTTCTGCTTCATCATACATCTGAAATATAAGTTTGTTCATGACATGGCCAGCAACACAAGTGATTTCATCCTGATGTTTAATCTGAAGAGCTTTTTGTCCGTTCATACTTAAGACCTGTAGTCTTGCAACATGACTGCTAGGAAGAAGCTTTATGATCTTTTCTACTGGTGGCACATCTTTGCAATTCTATACACGGGTGAAAAGAAAAGACATATAATTAAGATATTAAATTTAGATATGCATACACATAACTCCATAATAGCCTACAGCTCTACTCAGAATTACCAGGTATGACCAGGTGTCCAAACATGAGATCAGCTTGACTTTCAAAAGCAAATCAAAAAGATATGCCAGTACACTTACAACTTTAAAGAGATACTAGAATTGATGGTAGCTATTACGATTTTTTTCTATTCCAGAAGTAGTAGGTTATAAAATTTACAAAATGCTTTCTAAGAGTAACCCTAAGTATCCTTTCATATAATCCACCTTGCCATATTAGTACTTATTTCCACATTTTTCCAGGGTAAAACACATACAGGCCTTATCTTCTCCAGCAGTATGACTCTCCTGACTACCAGGGAACTGGAATGTTCAATAGTATTAAAAAAAAAAATTCATACTTCATGAGCTTTGAAAATGAAATGCTACAAAAAACTATTGATTGCCATACTGATTCTTACACTAAATGTTTATGCAATGAGGGCAATTTGCCAAAACAATCCAGGAATTAAAAAGGAGAAGAAAAACCCCAGGAAACATGAGTATTTCTGAAACACCTCAGGGATTTAAGAAATAGAGTAAGAGGTGAAGAAAAATGGAAAAAAACTCTTTGCCTTATGATTTTCTAGAGATGAAAAAACGTAGCCATCTGATTTTGAAGTTTATGATACCTAAACCAGTAACTTTTGGGGGCTAAGCTTATTCATAACGGATGCTAGCAAGACAGGACAATAAACTGCTTTCAATCTTTTGTTTATCCAAACATTCCAAACAATACTCACAAGTACTTCAATCCTTGCTTTCAGCATCTGGTCTTTCTTGATATTCTGTACATGTATAACTGGACCAGTTAAAATGTTTGTTCCTCCATTACTGCAGTCCACAGAATACACAGGAAGGTCTGAAGCACCTAAAAACTGTTTAAAATGTAAAATTAAACAGCAAATTTCTTTTACAGAACTACTATGATTATTCCAGAAATTATTATTTGTACAAGTCCAAACATATATATAATTATATACAGAAAAAATTAATATATTTCAGTTTTCCAACAACTGTAAGATCAACACCTGTATTTTTCTGCAGGTGGTAAGAGATGTGTGGGAGAAAGGAGTAAGTTACAGAAATAAAATAAACTATCTATTAGCTTGCTTTATTAACACACATTAATTAGACTCTTCTGCCATTACGCAATAAATTCAATTAACTTGTGAAGTAAACTTCCTTTTCATTAATTTACTAAACATCACACATTAAAGAAATTTAAACATCAAGTTCAACACATCATCATATCACTGCAGACCCAGTCTACATGAAGAGAGTGTACACAAAGTACAAATGGAATGCAGACTTTTGCAGTGGGAAAACATTTTTACATATCCTTGCTGGATTTCACTAGAATTGGAAAAGTCACTTTCTTGAGTCAAAAAAGAGGGCCAAAAGGGGAAGTTTTTTTACTTCCTAAAGTCAAAGTAAGATATGCATTTCCTTCTGAGCTTATATTAGTGCTTATGATAATAGTCTGATCTAATACTATTTTCAGGCACTAGACTCGAATTTTCAACTTAAAAAATATAAAAAGTAAGCTGTATGAAGTTATTTTTCTGAATAAATTTTAGCATTGTATATGATAAATACGGCGTAAAATACCTTAAAATTGAACCAAAATACCCTCACATAATTTTCTCTTCCATTTCTAAGGCCAGGTTCCACTGATTCTAAAACTTACTGAATGGCTCATAATAGATGAGAGGTAAGAGAGTCACAGTTATGGACAGCAAGCTGTAGAAACTTCAAAAGCATTGCTAAAGATACTAAATTCTACAGATTCCAAACAAGATTCTTTAATAATAAGCATGAATCAAAATCCTCATGGCACGCAATGAAATGCAGTTTACCTTACAATGAACAATCAGCTCCGGCTGTGCTGTTATATTTCCTGATTCATCCAGTACTTCAACCTGAAAGGGAAAAGCTGTACCATTTTCAATCTTCAGAATTTCTGAATCTGGTTTTACTTTCAACTGACGAGGAGGGCCTGTGAAAAAATGCACAATTGGAGAACAATAGTTATATTTTAGATAACTTGTGAGACATTGAATTTCAATTTTTGCTGTCTCAAAGAGTTTTTAAAGCCAAGCTACCAAGATGTTTGTGATAACAAATAATTTCAAACAATTCAGGTATATTGGTTTGTACTGAAAAGTTTCTGTCCTTCAATACGTATCATCTGCCAATGTTTTGAATTAATTTAGTAGAGAACAGTTAGACAAACATGATGAAATTCAGAATGTACAAGGTGTAAACACATGATATAGTTCTGTTTACATATTACATGGATTCACATTCATCAAAAAGAAACTGAACTTTCTTCTGACATGTTAAACCCAAAAATATTAATATTGAGATATCCAATTAATTGCCAAAGCTATCACAGCTACAATCTGCACGCAGAGAAATGCAAAAGAAAATTCTGTTGTCATTACTTGGATAATGAAGTGAAGCTATTCAAGTGAGTCTATCCCCTGGAACACAATGATTTTAAGAGTTTTTAAAAAGAGATTAAGTAATAGATTACTATTAAAAGACAGGCTCTGAAGGAACAAAGATGGCAATTTTTCAGAAGCATCCTTTATGCATGATTTATTAAAACTTCTATTTCAAACTCACTGGTTGAAGAACGAGACTGAAATAGCTTTTATAACTACTTTGTCAAAAAAGAGCTTTCAAGGCCAAGGATATAACTCAAGTGAGAAGAAAGAGGTAGTGAAGGATCTTTACATTGTCAAAATCACTGTGAAGGATGAAGCTGCCTTTAGACCAAGATAAATAACAGTAACACATAATACAGTCTGTCTCAAGTCCAGTAATTTTGCTGTTTTCTACATAAAACCTTAACTCCTCAAAAGAATAATGGACTACACTGTGCATTGTTGGTCTTACAAAATAGCACACAATTTCTCTGCAAAATGAGATGGGCAAGACTGATGTTTGGTAATCTGGGAGGCTAATTTAAAAATTTAGCCATACTACCTTATATCCCAAAACCAGAAGAAGGCAGGTAACAAGGGATAACAGATCTCATGTAAGGGAGTCCTCAAAATCAAGACATCCACAAAACATAAAAGTCTGGTAAGGGCAGTATCCTTACAGACCTCTATGATCCTCTCCTGCATTATGATACATTCAACAACATAACATTAAAATTTCAGACATAATTCAATTGCCAAAGCATCCCCCTTTGCTGGGGTAAGAAACTGAATGAGCATGTACTCATTCACAAAATCTTTTCTGCAGGGAGAACAGGTCAATGCAGATTATAAATCTCAATGCTAAAGAAAAATGAGAAGATAAGAAATTCATTCATTCAGAGGTATTTGATAAGAAAAAGATTTAAAGTAATTAAAAGAGGAAGATGCATCTCAAATAAGCAGACAAAAATCCCAGCTCCTGGAATAGTAGATAAAATTGGGCTGTGAGCACAATGATATTCCTGCCAAGAATGACATGCTCCTGGCTTTATTTCCTTCCTAGTCATCACTTGGATCCTTTTTTATGCCTCACTAAATATTTTACTGTCTTGAGAGAAGCTTTCATTAATAGTGTCAGAATAATATTTAAGAGAATTTCACTAAATATTTTAGGGATACTTACCAGGCTGCAATCTTATTTTAATGACTTGTGTATCTTCTTTTAAACCAGGAAGAGTAATCTTCAGATTAAAATTCTAATGAAAAGAATATTTTAAATATTAACTTAAACAAAACCATATAATAGTCTCACATAAACATGTCAATTTGTACATATGTTAATTTCAGAAGTTCCTAGAAATTTTCTTGCACTGCTACAAAAAAACAAAAATTTTTTTCCCCCTGTACTGAAATCTGTCTTTTCCATGTTATTATAACCAGAGACATTCAATTCAGGATTTGTATGTTAAACTACATGGTTCTGAAACCATGAAAAGCAGCTATCATAACTTGTGGTTTCCTGCTTAGAAGCTGTTTTAATAGGGAAAAATATAGCAGTTCAAAAGAAAAGTAGTTTTAAAGAAAGGGTCTGCAAGTTCTGTGTTTGTTGTTCCTCAGCAAGGCACCACTACCACTGTCCATCTCATCTTTGATTGAGGATTTAATAAAAATAACTCCTGTAAACTGCATCACTAAAACCAATTTTTGTATTAAAATGAGAGAATGAAGAATAATAGTAAGAAAGTAACACCCCTTCTTTTTTAATTATTATGGTATGATGATTACCAAACATCAGTTCCTTAAATGATTCTTGGTCTTTCCCCTCACCAAATTTATCTCTTGCTAAAGTCTGGCACTTTTGCTCCTCTACACTTTATTTCTCATAATCCACTCCATCTTACGGCATTATTCTTGCCCTTCACCTTAAATTCTGAACATTGCCTACAAAATTTACTACACTGAAATTAATTAATTTAATTTTCAATAAGCAGGTATATGCTCTTTCTCTTTAGACATCCTTCTACCAGCAACAGTATTCACTATTTTTTAAGCAATAATATCAACAGTGTAATTGGGGTAACTCAGCTCCTAGCTTTATCTTTACTATGCTAGTCTACAAGACTAAATGAAGGGATATGGACCTGGCTAAAATACTGTGTAAATATGCCATATAAATAATGTTTAAATTATTTTTAAAAAACCTTTAAGTCTATATTTATCAGAAGCATTAAGACCTGTTTTATGAAAGAAATACCTTTAACATGTAATGTATGTTTCGGTTTTTACAGTAAAGCAGCAGCTTGACAAGGTGCTGAGAATCCATCAGTAACAGGCTAGATTTGGATAACATACTCACTACTGAAGTGCAACCAGAATAGCGGAAACATTTAAAGAAGCTCAAGCAGACACCCTGCATATTAGCTGTTACTACTCATCATCTCAACTAAGAATGGAAGATTTCAGTGCTCCCTATCATCTTTCAATGCAGAAGTCACCGGGATGATTTGGCTTATGTAGGAACCCAGCATGCCAAGAATATTTCTCTGCCTGCTTTTAAGGGTTCTTACCCCCCTGAACAACATTGTTTTAGCCTCCGACCTTGGAAAAAATTACCAACGATCAGACAAGAACTAGAAAATACAGTGGTGTGAATTAGGTGATAGACTACTATGTAAGATTGTCACAGGGTGAAAAATTTAGAGGTTTTGGGCTTCTCTATGTAGTAAACAGATAAGAGTAAAAAATATCAAAATGGAGGATTGTTGTTGTTCTCTAAACCTTCTTCTACTACTCCATGTTCTGCAGTAAAAGTAGTTTGGAATGATTGGATAGAGAATTCCGCAGTTCCTGCCCATGTTACTGAATAATTGGTAGGAAAGTGAAAATAATACATGTTTTTAGTAACTACTGGTTAAAATATCTTTAAAAGGCTGTGTAAATCTTGATAGAGAGCCTCCACTCCTGCTTTTCTGTGCTCTATGCTGTACCTGGGTCACGCTAGTGGCTCTGTTCCTCTGATAAGACTTAATAAACAACTATCTGGAAGCATTGAAACTCAAGGAAAAGTCTCGGTTTATCTTTGAAACTCCTTGCAAGGACTATAAGAAAATTCTCTCCCATCAGGAGGGACTTGATTTATGGCACAGTTCAGGGTCAGGCTTAAACCAATCTCAGCACCAGTTCAAACTAAGACAGCTGATTTGGTGTGCTGGGTGCACTCTACCACATACTCATGTGTTGCTCAGCCCTTCCAGTTCCATCAGCTGAAAAGAGTGCAGGTATGGGAAATATAAATTGCTCCACGTAGAGCTCTAAGAGATAATTTGGAAATATCCCAAGAAATACCTGTAGTCACTAATGTAGACCAAACTTAGCCAACACTATGTGACAAGTCATTTTACACAAAACTTATTTTCTCTGTATCTTTTTTTTTTTTTTAATATGTTACTTCAAGTTTAAATTTATTAGCCTACCTTGCCTTGGCAACTATTTATACAGCCTTTAGCAGTAACACCCTTAATGATACACTTTGTTGCCACAGGTATGTCTTCATGCTTCAATGTTAATCCACTAGAAAAATATATAGAAACATAAGAGAATTTAGAAACACAGAGTTTTAACAGACAAGATATTTTCAGATACTCTTATGAAAATAAAAGCAAAAATGTCAGTTAATTTATGTGAGAAATTCCCAGTATATCATTCAGATAAATCCTAAAGAATTATTATATTATTGTCACGTGAAGAAAGGGCAATAAAAAAAAAAAAAAAAAAAAGAGAGATGGCTGTATTACCTAGCTTCCAGAATTGGTCTAAGGCGAGTTGTCAAGTGCGTTGGATGACCAAATTCATCCTGCAGTTCCAAAGGAATATTAAAAGGTACTCCAATTCGAAAAGGAAGCTCCAAAAGACCCACCAAAAATTTCTCTGGTTTGCCCTCTAAGAGAAAAGAATAATACATTTTTAGGAAGAATTATGTGTGTTCATTGGCTTTTTCTTGATTAAGGCTGCGATTAAGTCAAGTAGTTTTCAGATGCAAAGTAAACAGGTTGTTCAGAATACAGTTATAACCAAAGTTATGGTTTATTGGATTGATGTTCTTTTTTTTAACTTACACTAAAATAAAAACAATAGTTAAAATATAACAGCAGTAGACTACAGTATAAGAAACATAACAGGATAGTCAAAATTCCCAAAGTATTCACAACACCAATACAGCACCTGAAAGTGAACAATTCTGTGTGGACAGCTTTTCTTAAACATTTAATTGCTTTAATTCTGGTAAAATAAATCATTCATGCAACTAAAAATTTTTGTTCTACAACTACCCCAAATTTGAGAGATAAAAACATGGGATGACGAGTATTAGAAAAAGAAATGTGAGTGTATCTATCCTGTGAAACCTGGCCCCACTAGACTGCCTCAAATTAGGCACTAACAAACAAGACCAAACAGCGGCCACAAGTGGGAGCATGTAAATCGAGAATCGTATTTTGTGGAATTAGACTGTCTTGACCAAGTGGCCTTTGAAAAAAGAAGCAATGCCCTGCTGAGCTAAATGGTAAATAAATATCCTACCAAACAATTTCAAACTCAAATTAACAACTGCTTTCAACACCTAGGGGTGTCATTATCAGGGAGCTTCCTTTGCACAAGACATGACAGATACCTTGTATTGGCCAAAATTAGTTACTGGTTATAACAAGAAAAAGACCCCAACTTTACAATGTCTACAACTTTATTTATCATTAAAAGTGAATGCTAAAACTGTAAAATGATTTGAGAAAGTAACAATAAAGTAACTCCCGCAATATTAAAGTAAGCAACTACTAAAAGAACATGTCTGAACTAAAACCACAAACCTTGTAGTCTGACTTAGGAAGCTCAGTTTTAACCAGCATTTATGACAATTTTTAGCTTATCAAGAGGTATAAACACTCAGCAACAACCCGCTGTTAGTGAAATAGAATAATTTGTTACTCAGCCAAAAATGCTTTTTCAGTGTAGACTGTTCTTTTCTGGATTTTTAGAATCAACATACATAAAAAGTAACACAAATATCAATATTTTGGAATAATAAGCATGAAGCTTTATGGCTGCCTCTCAGACAACACAAAACTATTGCAAAAATAAAAACTTGAAATATTTACCTTAAAAAACTGGCAGTGTTAAAAATGTTGAACTATCTTCTGATTAAATACAAAAGCAGCAATAGATAGCTAAAGTTGATTTTGGTATCCCTTGAGTTAGAAGTACCAAAATATTAGCTAAATAGATTTTTCAAAGTTTTATTCCTTTCCAAGGAGATTTGTTTATTTCAATTGTTATAGCTGAAGGAATTTTTAATTGAATGCTGCCATACTGGGGGAAGCCACACTACTACTGAAAAGATTCTCTTTTCACTTTGATAAAGAGATAAAAGAGCAGACAAGGCTCATTTTTGTTCAGAAAATGAGATTTTTTCTTTTCTTTTCTTGCAAGTTCACAGAAATATCTTGAGCCTTCAATGGCATGTTTTCAGACATATGTTCAAATAGCTACTCTTTTCAAGTAATGCCAAACATTTTTTTCCTGTGTTATCATACAAGAATACTTCTTTCTACTCTGCCAATAAGCAGCTTTTAGAAGAATATGCTACATACAAAGAACTCTTTTCTGCCTCAAGAATTTGCATTTAAAGCCTGTCATTTTGTGAAAGAAACAGGAGGCTACAGAAAACACTGGTTTTTTTTTTTCTTGATCTTCTGAAAATAGATGTTAGCTGTATCTCCCAAAATTGTGACAAAAATATGCATTTTAACATTAAATGCAAAGAAATTAGAGGGTTTTTTTACTTTCCTTCTTCCTGTCCCCCTTGTAGATAAAGTTCACAGAATGGCTGAGTTCAGAAGGGTTTTCTGGAGGTTATTTTATCCAATGTCCCTGGCCCAAGTGGGGCCACCTAGAGTCAGTTGCCCAGGAACGTATTTAGACAACTTTTTACTATCCCCAAGAAAGGAAACTCCACAACTTCTCAGGCAACTTGTGCCAGCACTGGGTCACCTTAATAGTGAAGAAAAACCTGTTTCCTGATGTTTGGAGAGAACCTCCTGTGTTTCAGTGTGTGCCCATTGCCTCTGGTCCTGTCAACTGAGCACCACTGGAAAGAGCCTGGCTCCACCTTCTTTACACTCCCTTCAGTTGTTTACAGACATTGATAAGATCCCCATGAGTATTCTCTTCTCCAGGCAGAACAGTCACTGATCCCACAGACTTTCTTCAGGTAAGAAATCATGGAATCATAGAATGGTTTTATTTTGGAAGGGACCGTAAAGATTATCCAGTTCCAAACCCCCCTGCCATGGACAGGGACACCTTCCACTAGACCAGGTTGCTCAGAGCTGCATCGAGCCTGTCCTTGGACACTTCCAGGGATGGGGCATCCACAATTTCTCAGGGCAAATTGTTCCAGTGCCTCACCACCCTCCAGTCCCTTCATCATCTTCATGGCCCCTGGACTCTCTCCAGTATGTCCATGTCTCTGTGTCATAATATAATGTGTCCAGTTCTGGGCACAGTACTCCAGGGGTGGCCTCACCAACTCTGAGTGGAGAGAGAGTATTACCTCCCTCAGCCTGCTTCTAATGCAGCCCAAGAGGCTGTTGCTGCTTGTTGCAGTGAGGACACATTGTTGGTTCGTGTTCACCTGCTGCCCACCAGGACGCCCAGGTCCTTTCCTGCAAAGCTGCTTTCCAGACACTTGGGTGGCAACTTGGGGGTTGTCCTTCTGCAAATGCAGGACTTTGCCCTTCATGTTGAATTTCATAAGGTTCCCGAGAGCCAGCTTTGGCAGCCTGTTGAGGTACCTCAAGAGGTGTCAAATTCTCAAGTGTATCAGCCACTCTTCCCAGTTTTGTGTTATCAGCAAACTTGCTGAAGGTACATTCTGTCTCATCATCCAGATCATGAATGAAGATATAAAGCACAATCAAACCCTGTACTGACCCATGGGGTAACCACTACTTACTGTCCTCCACCTAGACTTAGAGCCACAGATCATCACTCTCCGGGCTCAGCTGTTCTGCTATTTGTTAATTCACCTCAGTCTGTTCATCCAGCTCAACCTTCATCAGCTTCTCTGTGAGGATCTTACTGGATCTTACTGATGAGAATCTTGCTGAAGTCTAGGTAGACAACATCTACTAAGCTAGTCCTTTCATCATAGAAGGCAAATTCACGCTAACTACTCCTGATGATCTTCTTGCCCTTCATGTACCTGGAAATGGTTTTCAGGACTAGCTGTTCCATCATCTTCCCATGGATTGAGATGAAACTGACTGGCCTGCAGCTCTCTGTGTCCTCTTTGCACTTTTTGTAGATGGGAGTGATGGTTTCCTCAAAACATCAGGCAGCTCTCTCAATTGCCATGATTATTCAATTAGCATGAGTGGCCTCATAAGGATGTCAGCCAGCTCTCTGCTTCATGAGTGCATCCCATCATGGCCCATGGATTTATATATCACCAGTTTGCTTAGGTATTCCCGGGCCTGATCATCTTCCACCAAGGGTGTATCTTTCTTGCCCCAGACCTTCCACCAGTATTTGGGGCCTGGGATTCCTGAGGTCTGTCTTACTAGTAAATATTAAGGCAAAGACTATTTCAATATCTCAGCCTTTTCCACATCCTGTGTTCCCTGCCCCATTCAGCAGTGGGCCCATGTTTATTTCAGCCATCCTTTTGTCACCCATATATTTAAAGATACCCACCTTGTTGGCTTTGATATATCACTTGCCAGTGATTCCACTTTCAATTCCAACTGGACTTTGGCTTTCCCAACCCCATGCCTCTGTGCTTGGATAGCGTCTCTGTATTCCTCCCTGGTTACCTGTTCCTATTTCCACCTTCTGTATACTTCTTTGTGTTGAGTTTTGGCAGTAGCTCCTTGTTCATCCATACAGGCCCCCAGGTATTTTTGTCTGACTTCCTAATCAGTGGGATGAACCAGACTTGAGCTTGGAGGTGACCCGTGAATACTAACAAGCTTGCTTGTGCCCCGTCTGTACAGGGCCTCTTTCCATAGAACTCTACCAGGCAGATCTTTGAAGAGGCCAAAGTCTTCCAAAGACCAGGTCATGAGCTTCCTTTTTGCTCTTCTTCTCCAGCCTTTCTGGATTCCTCTGCCCGTCAGGACTACGTCCCAAGGGACTCTGTCAATCATTCACCTAAACAGGCCAAATTCTGCCCTTGGTACATCCAAGGTGGCAGTTCTGCTAACCATTCTCCTTCCTTCTTCACTAACAGTAAACAGAGTAAACTACCATTTTGTGATCGACATGCTCGAGACAGCCTCCGACCAGCCACCAGTACTTCTCTGCTCACAAACAGAAAGTCTGATGGGGCTCCTTCCCTAGCTGGCTCCCTCACCAGTTGTCTCAGCAAGTTCTGTTCCACACACTCCAAGAACCTCCTAGACCATTTCCTCTCTGCTGTGTTGTATTTCCAGCAGACATCTGGTACGATAAAGTCCCCCGCAAGAACAAGGACTAGTGATTGTGACGCTTCTCCCAGCTGCTTATGTATTTAATCTGCCTCTGCATCCTGGTTGGGTGGTCTGTAACAGACTCCCACCAAAGTATCTGTCTTGTTGGCCTTCCCAGCTCTCTTAGCCACAAACACTCAACATTAATTGTCACCATCATCAAGCTCCAGAAAGCCTAAACACCCCTGGGCTATCCTACCACCTCTCCTTCCATGCCGATCCTTTCTTAAGTGAGTATTCTAGTAAGCATTGTGGTAAGTATTTTATGATGATTAATCCAAAGAGACATATCCATTACAACCAAATGAGAATTTAGCTTTGCATAGGGTTCTTCCTTAATTAATTAAAAAAATACTTAAATCTCAACATATTTATTTTAAATGTATAACCTGTTTCTTAATGAGTTTCTGTGGTTTATGCATGAAAGTTGGGCTAATGAATACTTGTTTTATGAAAGAATATTTGTGTCAATGGCATGAGGAAAGAGGGTGATTCTAATGAAGTGTAAGTTTATTTTTTTAAGTACATTTGGGAAAGTTCACATCAGGGAGCTTTAGATTCCATCAAAACTTTATTTTTTCTGTAAAACTGCCTGCTGCAGAGCCAACACATTACATGTGAGATCAAAACCTACTACAAAAAACATGTTTCCTGGAAATGCTTCAAATTTGACGTGCAAATACTACTTTTCAGTGATGAAAATCACCTCTCAACTAGAACATGACAAATTTTGATATACTATGAATCAAACAGAAACACTAGAAATAGGAGAAAGTAAGATTGGAATTCTTACCTACAATAGTAAATTTAAATACTTTAGATGGTAGAGGCCTTCCTGCATAAGTGTCTGCATTACTTTCATTCAATACTACTTGAAGTTTCAAGGAGTAGTTACCAAGTTTCTGAAGATTTTCTAAACAGAAATAAAAGTACAATTAGATAGAAAAAAAAATTATACACAGACTGAAGATACTGAATATGCAAACTTACCCATTTTTTTAAACCAGTACGGCCACTTGCCTCCATGCTGACTGATATGTGAAATTATTTCTTTATTCTCAGTAGGTGCTGCAAAACAAACACTCAGCTACATGTATTTAAATTTTACACTGTAATTCTTAACTTTTTCAAGCATTGGTATTACTATTATGAAGTATCACTATCGTTTCTGGATCTAATAAACATCAATTTAGCTTCACAACTAAACACATTGATCACAGCTAAAAAAAATGAGTTCCCTGTCTAATCCCATTTTAATTAAAAATTGCTAGCCTCAAGTACATTGCACTGAAAGTAGAAGGTTTGTAAAGCTGAATTTTATTAACTCTTTTGTTGTATGTTCCCTATTAAGTATGAACACTCAGCACTCCGTGCTGGCAATGGATCAACTTTACAAACGACTGCAGCAAAATTGTTTAAATGGAAGCAATGGTAGAAATGTGAGGTTGACAGAACATATAACTAAGATAAAAGAACATTCCTGTTTTGCTCCCAATTGTTTTATCTGTCTTTATAAACCTCTTCAGAATTAAAACACATACAAAAACAGAACAACTGAAACTCTGAGGCAGTTTTACTGACTGGTTCTCTAACCTAAGATAAATACAGAAGTAAGATTTATTATTGGAAGTGTCAAGAGGCATTAATACTTTTTTATTCCCAAAATACACTTTAGAATATAGAATGTGACTGTAATAAGACTACACAGAACAAAATGCAGTAGAAAAACAAATTGTTTTACAGCTTAGCAAAACTGTTTCAAGACCCTGTTCTTGCACCAAATGGCATACATAAGATAAAGTAAGAGCTGTCAACTAGACTTTTATCATTCTCTTAACCGTAAATCAAACCCTAATTTTGAATCAAAGCTTGTATAATAAGATTCCCCAGTAATAGAGCAGGTTTCTCATAGCTCAGCTCTCTTGGTAGTCCATAGTACAGTCTGCCAAGTATTCCATTCTTCAAAAGAACTTCTTGCACATGATATTTGCTCTTGGCCTTTGTATGGGTATAACTACATTTCTCTCATTCATACAATTAGGGGTTTGAGTTTGACAGGTATGCCATGCCCAAATCATCACTTATAGGACCTTGTTCATTGTTCTGGTGAAGAACATGAAGATTACACTACTGACTCTTCAACTGAGTACAGAAAAAAGCTAACACAGGAAGTAGAAACAGTTAAAAGTACAAATTTTCCTCAATCAATTAATGGGTCGGGAGACATGAAAGGTCTGGAGGCAGACTTTTCAGTAATCCTAGAACAACCCTGACAAAACAGAGCAATAGAAACACCAGGTCTCTCTCAAGTTCATACTTTCTGAAGTCAGGATGGTGTACCATACTAAGTTTGTGAAACACTGGTTTGTCACTCATACTGATAGGAGACAATCTGATAATCTATATTAAACGAACACCGTTTTTTCAACTCCAACCTCTTTATGCCCCAGGACACTACGCTGGACAATGGTCATGCATAGCAGCCAGCTCCCATAAATGAGTGCCATTAAAATACCATGTGTAGTCTCATGACACACATACTAAATTGTATGCTTCCATTTGTTGTAATATGTATACTTCCATTTGTTTTCCTTTGACGTGTATCACTACAATAATCTCAGTGCTTCAGAAAGGTATTTTTATAACTCTTAACAGATAAAGGAATTCATTTTCCTATGGTGTATGGAAAGAAACAAGATAAACAAGATTTTAAGTTTCTACAAGTTTCAAATACATTTAATATGTGCAGAATTTGAGTTTTCAGAGAATTTAGTGTTCTAATTCTGTGTTCAAAACAAAACTGAGTGATTTCAGCTGCCCTGGACAGAATGCAATTCTTAACAATGCAATGTGAGAACATCAAGTGAAGCACCCACAAAATGGAAACCACTAAACAGTCAATTAAAAGAAACTTGATTTTTTTTAAAATTCTGAAGTGACTTTATATTAGATACTAAACTAGTCTGATCCCTACTTTTATGCAGCTCACGTAAATTGCTATGCTAATTACAGAAACATTATCCATTTTACCCATGTTCTTATGCATGTTAAGTAGATAGGCTGGAATTGATAGGCCCTCCTTACTTGTGACAGAAGATGTAATCAAAGTACAGCATTAAGACATTAAATACACGGCACTGAGGCACTTGTCATTTCATGAAAAGTGGCTTTGAAATGCTACACAAACTGGTGGAGTATTGTCTAACTACCACATCCGTTTATCAAATTCTAATATGTATTTTAGATATATACATATTATAAAGTGAAATACCTTATCCATTATGCACTTTAAAAATAATAAAGATACAATTAAATATAATGAAATACTCACAATGCAAAATAACCTTGAGTTCAACAAGAAGTTTCTTTGAACCTCCGTGGCTTGTACCTGGAAGTTTTTGCATTGCTTCTCCTTTTTTATTCAAAATTTCTATTCTTAACGCTCCTGTATTTAAAATGAAAAATGACAGACTTCTAAAACATGCTGTGGATTAAAAGTGATCAGAGATGTCTGTATGCTTGTCTTTTTAACAAGAGTGCATGATGTATTTTTAAACTGCCATTTAATATTTTAGTATTTGGAAGAAAAAAGTATACCTATTGGTGTACCAGCAAATCTTGTATCATTTGGTAACAACTCATCTCCTTCAGGCCATGTTACTGATAATTTGTCAGGAAGCCTAACAAAAAAGAAAGGGTGAACATTTTTTCAGTAAGTTAAAATAAAGGGCAATTTATCTTAAGTTAAATAGACATGAAGCTATTTTTGGGGTAGGGAAAAAAAAACCCAAACAAATTCCAAGCTATTTCTTCTCGGTTTATAATTTTTTTTTGTTTCTACTGAAACAGCTGACTGCTTTCCCATTTGGGAACAAAACTGAACTTTGTTTAATTCCTGATTAAATACAAAAACTGTAATTAGGACCTCCACAATTATGTAATTATTACTTTGTGTTTACCTTGCCATTTCATCCTCTATGTATTTTTTAACAACTTTGTCAGACACTGTTCTGTCAAGTTTTGAGATTGGAATAATTTTTGTTTCAGCATACAATGCTTGTGGTTCCTGAAATAAAAATTCAGTGCAGTTATAAATGGTCAGAATTTACAATATGTCAGAGAAGAAAGACCTCCCAGTCAAGGGACTAGACAACTCAACATAGACATAATGCAATATGATAATAATAATAATAATAAATACTACCTGGTGACACCACAAGACTATGTTTTAAAATTTGCTGAAATCACAAGGGTTACAAATGGATGCTCAACATACTCTTGATGCCAACTGTGACACTTTATTTCATATGCAAATTTTAACAAGTCAGATGGTTGATAATGAACAATAATTTTAACATATTCACATTAAAGCTAAAGTTGAGCATTTCTAGACTGCTGATTGTCAAATATTACATCATTTTCAACTGTTATTTAAAGGTAACTTAATTAAGTCTGACAACATGTTTAAAGATTTAATATCCATACTAGCTGTGTGAATCCTTTCTGTATTTGTTCTTACCAAAGCAATTTGAACCTCTCCTCCAGTGGCAAATATATCCCCATCATGGTCTCCATACAAAAAAAATTTCTCAATACTTCCATAGAATATTGGATGAGTCTTAGTGGTTTTCACCTGTAAGCAGAAGAGACCAATTAATACATTACTCCTGCATCAAATGTACAGTATTTGCCTTTCAGAGGGTTCAACTAACTTACCAGCTGCCCAGTTTTGTATGTTTTTCCATCCCACTCTATTGCAGCGTATGTTGTCCAAGGGCTCTGCATTCTTTTGGATGGTATATCACTACGTACAGTTATTCCTTTAAAGACTGTGAATTTTATCTGTTTGTCGTATTTTTCATGACACTCTTTGAGCCACAGAGCAAATTCTCTGTCAATTTTCATTCGCTGCTCCTATAAAGAGATTACAAAATAAGTACATATTTACAATGTATTACAGAATTTGAATCTGACCACATCAGAAGTCTGTACAATTGTAACAGTACAGAGATACAAAAGTACAAAAGAACAAACAAAAAAGAAAAATAAAGAAACAAAGAAACAGAAACAAAGACACAAAGAAAAAAAAGGATTCTTCAGTTTGAAAACACTAAAAAATTCTAAGAAAACTACATTTCAAGACAAAAAAAAGTGCTTCCCCGAGCAGCCATATTCCTTTAGGAAGAGGGTTTTTCCACAAAAACTGTCATATAACAACTAAATACAGTAATTGCTTAAGAAAATAAAAGGAAAAATACTGAGTCTTAATTTTTCAGATTTCAAGATTGAGCTTCACTGCTCACTAAACCAGAGACATGAACAAATAACAAGTGAGCAAACATTTCTGTATCACACACATTGAACTTCACCAGGAAGAAACACTTAACAGAATGCAACAATTACCTGTCCATTGAAGATTCTCGTGAACAGAGTATTCTTATCCTTTAGCTTCAGCTCCAGATCCATGAAAGTGAGTTTGTTTGTGCTGACCTGGAACTTATCATTGGTAAACAATGCACCAGAAATTCTGTTGTAGCACTCAACTGGTGCCAATCCTCTCTTCTTTGGAGGAGCACACCAGTCAAAACTTAAAAGGAGAAAGACATTGAAATTCTTTTTATAAAGAGAGGTTTACAATTATAGAAACAGACTGTAGAAACAGATTACCACTTACTCTTCCACAGTTGTGTATGGTATTAATCTTCCATTCCAAAAGCATTCAAAAATAGGCCTTTTTCCTCTGGCACCTTTTTCTACTATAAAGCAGTCATCATCATCATCATCATTTAACCCTTGATAAAAAAGAAGTCTCCTTGAATATATTTCCTTAAGAAACTAATATATAAAGAAACAGAGCAATCTAAATTAAGAAGTACTATTGTTATTAACTTGAGCACAGTAGCAATGCACATGATATCAAGATCATCATATATAATATTAGGGTTTTTTTCCTGTTTTAGAAATACCAAGCAGAAAAACTAAGAAAGCTAAACAAAAATTTTAAACAGAAGTCAAATATTACCAAATCTACCAAATTTGAATATTTCAAATTTGTATGTTACTTTTTCCTTAGTTTCAACTGATGTTCTTGTAGTATCATAAAATCTTGTCCCAATTAACTCAAGATTTGCTTTGTCCAAAAAAAAAAAAATAAAAACACCAACACAAAATATTTTAAAACCCCTAGCATTTGAAAACTCATCAAGACTGAAAAAAACATTTTAAATTAAGAACTTAAGACTACATGTTGTCCTTTGCAGTATTCTGATACTAGAATCTCTTCAATCTAACTGCTCATATTTTATCACTTTGTTGGAGCAAAGATGCAGTCAGGAAAGTGCAAAGTTTCAGTTGGACTACATTCGGAAAGGTTTTATAGTTTGAAATCAGATGGTGTTACGTCAAAGATCAGGTTTACTGGAATGAGTTACCACAACAGCCAATTTATTCACAAGATCTGTTCATCTAAAAAGAATGCATCCAAAAGAATTTCTGTTCCAACGCAACCTAAATCAGGTAACAATTTGCACTTCAACTTAAATTGTTCTAGTTTTTATTTCATTAAAACATTTAGAGTAGTAGCACTCTATATGACAGGACTGACAAGCAGCAAAACACTTCACTTACTTGATGGAAAACATGGATCATCAGGGTATGTTTCTTTATCATACAGGAAGGGATGGTATCGGATGATACCTTCAACTATACCTTCTTCTTCAACATGTGCCTTAAACTCAAAACTATCTGCTGCAGTATTTATATACAATGTCTGCATGTCATCTTTGATCTCCCTCAGATTGACAATCTTTGGTACTTTTCCTTTTTCAAACATTGAAATCTGGAAAAAAAGGAAAATAAGTTGATTTTCCTTAGAGCAAAAGACTTACAGTAATAAGCATTTTGACAATTAACTGTTAGCAAATGGATTAGTTCCTACATTGTAATGCTAAATAAAATGACTTCAAAAAATTAAACAACATAACATCTTGGAATGCTGTATTTTAAAATGCATGATTACAGAGAAACAAGCACAACATGAAATAAGTTGCCATCAAAGAGGACTTTTGACTAACATGTATAAAATCTTTTACCTGAATGTCGATGTTGTTGAAAGGGCTTATGTCTTTTGTTACAGCATTAGCTTCATTTCCTTTCGGTCCATGGATATAATAGTGATAAATATGTCTGAAATACATTTCAGAAAAAAACACAAACCAGTAAGTGAAATTAAAAAATTGCACATTATAATTTTTTTGAAAATCAAAATAAGCTCGTATTTTTATTAAAACATAACTGGTTTGTTGCACTGTTATAAATCAACTCCTTGACAACATATATCTGGTAAAGAAGATTCACTAAAGGGAGTGACTGCTTTTCATTCCTCTCATCTCTGTCATGCACAATCACATTAGGACCAATTTTTGGGTAAAATAATTGCAACAAATTTTAAAAAAAATGCAGAAGTGCAAAAAAATAGAACTGTTACATGGCTACAGATCCTTTACATCACAGGGTAAACTAATAAAACTACTGTAAATTGTTCTGCACTCTGGAGATCAGAAAGAACTAGAGCCACAAATCTTTCCACACTGTTTCTGATACCAGTTTTGTATCAATCATCTCACAGTAATAGAAACATGTAACAAACAATGATTATCTTTAAGTTATTTATAAAAATTTGAATATAGGTAGGACTCACGAATGTGATCCATATATTAGAAATAATTTTTCTGTTGTAAACATTGTTTTCTAATGGGCGTTTTTCCTCATTTAAGAAACTTCAAAAAATCCACATGTCAGATAGATTAATTAATTTCATAGACATACGCAATTTGAGAAAACTGAGGAACTTAACTCTATTTACTTCAACTTTTCAGCAAGCTAGCTAGTTCTTCCAACTTCAAAGACTGAATCCTTAAGCCTTTGGGGGATCATGTGGACAAAAATGAGATTATACGAGTCAATGGGACTGAATGCATGACAAAAGTTAAATGCACCTGCAAGTTTATAATTGCTTTGCTTCTGACATCCACTGCACTAAATGTTCCCCAAAGAGAAATCTTGGTTTCCAGAAAACAGCTCCTCATAGTCTCATTGCTCAGGACTTTATGGTATGTCCAAATTGCTTAGTATTTCGTCTGCATTTCTTCAAAAGGTAGTCTCATGGCCTTAAGACATAGTTATTTTAGAGGTTCATCTCCACTTCAAAGCACCCAAAATAATGAGGGCTGTGCTGCAGCCTATTAAAGCAGAATGAAACTGGTATCATGCATGTGTGGCAAAATGCATGGCAGAAGGGAATGGGGAGGTGTTCAAGGGGTAAAGGGCCATTACAGCTGAAATAGTGATGCAGGACTGTGTAGCACTGGAAGGCTAAATCTGATTGGTTTTAGTGTTAACAGCTACAGGGCATATATTTGAGTAATTGCACCTGGGTTCCATCTCAAACAGAGGCAGCTCTTTCACTTCAAGAGATGGCTGGAAAGAACTAACACACTCTTAAGTGTGAGTGTTCACTTGACGAGCACCTGGAAGCTAATGAGGGACCTAAGTTATTCTCCGCATGTAGATGTACCCTACATTTTCATGAGGTTAAAAATAGTTTCAGCAACAAGTTTTTATGTGCAACACTGAATGATATTTCACATAATAAGACATTATTTGATTCTTACATTAATCCTCTTTTTAAGTATATCTATTATCAGATTATAGGTATCACAAAAACAAAATCACAGTTTGAAAACAAAGTTCTATAGTTCACCAGATTTCAAAATTGGTCTATGACTTTGTATTTCAGTTTACATTCACAGATGGATCCATCATCTTAACAGGTAAGCCCAAAAACTATTCACAGGTATCTCCAGGCTCTGCAGGCCCACTGATGACATTACTGTAGTACAGAGTGGACAGTATCATATATCCTTCTCCCTCTTAAACTGGGATGAAGCAGCAGTACTTTTTGTTGTTGCTGTTTAAAAAAGCAAACCAACGAAAAGGTCCCCTAAGACTGCAAATACAAAGCTAGGTACCAATTAGAGCACAGCCCTGAGCAAAGTAACTGATGCAGTTATTAGTAATTAGATTAACAAATTATTACATTAGTAATACAACTTTAAGTTGAATAGGCTACTAAAAATTATAGTGGGTAACTATGTATCAATCATCAAGTCACATCTTTGGCTGGGGGGGCCCACTCAGTTGTGTTAGTTTCTGTAAAATTGGTTAGGTAAGAATACTAATTGTAGCATCAACAGCCTTAACAGGAATAAGGCCAATGTCAAAGAACAAAAAGAAAGCAGTTCATAATTATCTGACTTTGTTAGTATCCCACTTTTTAAATCTTTTAAATCACCAACTTACGCCAGCTGCCTTGTCCAAAGATGAAAGTAGTTTTTCAAGTACTGCATGTGATCTGGTTGTACACCTGTAATGACAACTGCTGTGAAACTCTCTTTATCCCTTTCTTCTGATATTAGATTATGAAGAAATCTTTCATCATCACTTGTGATGTGAGTAGAGTCAGATGGCTACAAAAAGAGTAAAATAATAAGAGCAGGGATGTAAATTGAATTTCTGAACTCCCATCAACTTGAAAGGGATAAAAAACATAACAGAAAAGTAATACAGAACACATGATGCTAAGTACCACAAAGGATTAAAGCTTAAAATAAAAGTTTCAAATTAAAGTCAACAAGCTGAGAACGTGACATCACTGATCCAGTTTATTTTCAACTCACTTGCATCACAGCACTCAAAGTGTGCAGTCTAGAAATGCATTTAATCATGTTTAATATAGCACTATGCGATATCCATGTTCTCACCCATCAAGTGGAAGCATTAAGTATGCAAGACATTAAGTCCTCTTTAAGAAAACAAAGCCAAAAAAAATTATTTGCTTTTAAATGGTTAGGCTGCTTTCTATATCAGAAACTCAACTGGAAGAAACACTTTTGCTATTAAAACAAAAACAACAAAAAGGTGAATCTTCAATTCCAGATGAAATGTCAAGTAGTCTAACAGAAAGAGAGATTCCTGATTCCAGAAACTACTGATTATCTCTTCCTGGATGGATGCACTTTGCTCTTATGACAGGTTTCTAAACTGCAGAGAGACAGTGGTTGATGTCATGCTTCACGCTGGACCAGTGAATCCCTTACATTTGGTACATCCAGGAAGAAAGATCTTTTTAAAACAAAGGTTAAGATCCTTATAGTGAATGCAAACAACTGCTACAACTGAGAAGATATGTTGTAGTAAATGCAGCTGCACGCCTTATTTTGTAGGAAAGCAGACAAGCCCCACATCACTAAAGAATGAAAGGAGACGTGTCCTACCTAGCCATATTTAGGTGAAATAGTTAATCAAGGGTGTTCTACTAAGACTTATTTTCCCCAGGGAATCAAAGAGCTCTCCTTAACCAAGAGGATAATTTAAGCAGTTTTGAGACCTTCCATCAAAAAAAGACTACATCTCTTTTCTGCCCACAGTGTAGTCTCTTTTAAACCTAACAGGCTTGCCTGATTTCATGCAAACAAAGGACTATGCTAGTGATGGGATCAGTGATAATAAAGAAAAGCCAGAGCTGCTTGGTCATCATCTCCATGTGATTTGACAAACTTAGAAACTGCACACTGATGCTGAACAAGCACTACTCTGTACAGTTCACAGAGTGAAAGCATCTCCAAAATGTCCTTCCCAAATTCTCTGGTTGCCTTCCCACGACAGATGACAAACTACCAATGGCACCTTCCCCTACATTCCTAGCATCCAACTCAACTAGAAAATTATTATTTACTTGTTTGCAATATTCAATGGTCCAGAGAAGTGACTGCAGTGGAGACAGGTGCCTGTTATCCATCAAGGAAAGACCACCAGTAGGTATGCCATCAATGCCACTTCTCTTCAGTGTTATGGCCTTGTTCTGGAGTCCCTTTTGTTAACTACATCTTGATTTCTTTGCAAAAGTAACTTCCTTCACCAACTAAATGGCTCAAAGGCTCAATTATTCTTCTCACGCTAGTAATCTATTACAATTTCTATTTCTGCCACAGTATTCTCTTGCTCACATTGTGCAGTGCAGACCATTTTTCAAGTCATTAAAGAGACAAATTCACACATTTTATTTCGCATCAATATAACGAACTGGCTTAGGTATTTCAATGATTTTCAAAAAAATTCCTGAACCCAAGTTATTTATCCATTATCTTCACGCTTCACTTCTATTACTTGAGTTTTTCACATAATCTCTTCCCTCTTGGATAGTTACAAGTTACTTTTTAACTCTAATAGAGCTTTACTTGCATTTTTAAAACAGTGTCAGCTTAACTTTAATTTTATATTATTACCACAACTTTTCAAACAGTTGACTGCAACACCTTCTTGAATTCTTTGGTGGTATCTATGCACCTCATTCAGCTACTTTCCTCCAACTTGTGCCTGTTCGCTTACCTTCTACTTTGTATCACCCACCCTTCTCTCTTTAATATCAAACAGGGAGGGAAAGCATTTGTACCCTTTACAATAAAGCAGATTTTGTCCGCTTTTATTTTCACTTTCTATTTTTGTGAGTCTACCTTCTTAATGATATTGCACAGAGAACAAAAACAAAACTCTGACAATTCACTTTTTGTTACAAGTCACTGACCCAAGACTGGCATTATAAAAACCTTCTTTACCTCCTGTTCCTTTCTCACCCACACAAAACACCAAGAACACCGATATAAACCCCACTAGATATGGGTTCCAGATCTGACTACCTTATCATACACAGCACCCATTTTTCCTCCCATCTGCACCCTTAGATACATCCTTGCCTTTTCCTCCTTGCTCAAAAATGTCCAAAGATCAGTTCTTTTCAGTCTTCCTCTTTATCTTACAGCTTTTAACTTAAGCTCTTTTTCTTCATGAAAAGCATCAGGACTGCTGAGTTTAGTTTTCAGCTAAATAGTTCATCTATTTTACAAAATTATGAGTATTTGTAAAACCACTGGGTTTTGTTGAGTTGCCTGGACTTTTCTCTCATATGCAGGTTAGTTTCACATATTCCTAAATAAGTACAATTTGGTTCCCTAATTTATTACTTATTGCTTTAGAGAAAATTCTTTTTTCTTTGTTTCATACACAACAAAAAAATTTGCTGTGCTTAGAAAAGTATTTTAAAATATTTTTCTTAACCTGACAAGTAAAACTGTAAAGTATTTCTGTCATTTAACCTTAACTGAAAAGAGGAAAAAGCATCACATAAAGTGTTATGATACAGTGTCTTTAAGCTTTTGGTTATGTCCTTTCACACTCCATGGTGCAAATCATTCAATAAGATGAAGATATCCCCAGGTAAGTATTACAAGAATATTACACAGTTAAATCACACTAACCTGGAAAAGGCTTTCAATTAAAAATATGAGAATCTTAAGGCTATTTACCTTTCTGTTTTGAATGAATCCAGTATATATTGCTTCTTTGTTTTTCTCCTTCTTTTCAAAATCCTCTTTAGAAAGGACAAGTTCATGAACATCCTGAGATGCTGCAGGTTTGCTTATCATCTGATGTTATTAAAGAAACAGCATTTAAAATCAAAATAAGATTTAAAATTAACACCATAAAATATTTCGATAGTGTGATTAAAAATTAGGAAATAACAATCTGATTGTGTGCAAATGTTCTAAAACAAAATTAAAGTCTGACATTGACTTACTCTGGCAGACTGTCCAACGAAGAACACTGCTTGTTTGCCTCCAACTCCGAAATACGAAATATCACTATTTAAACTACGAGGCACTGGCAAAGGGCGTACATATCCTGAATGATCACTGAGAATAAAAGGGTCTTTAATAAATTTTTTCAAGACAAAAGTAATTAAAAAAACCCAAAGATACTTCTGATCTAAAGCTTCTATTAAATTCTTTCTCCTGGCATTTTGTTAAAAAATCCTTCACTTTATACCTTTTAAAATTGCAACATCAAAAGGTATGTGCCTGAAATTCTTGATGTACTCTTTTTAAAAGGATGATGATAGAGTAAGTATTTTCCTAAGTCATCTTATAAAATATTTCTGCCCCTTCTCACAAACCAAATATTATTCAAATGAAAATGGCTTACAAAGCAAGCCTGATCTTTCTGACAGCACCCTTTCATAAAAACACTTCTAAGTAGAAGTGGGAAATAATGCCAACCAACTAATAAATGTAGACTTGGAGAGATGACATATGCTACCGGTAGTGAAATTCCATGTCTTTTAAGTCAGCTTGAACAGTCTTACCTAGTTTAAGACAAACATTTATTTTTCAATCATAGCAATCCCAAATGAAAATAAGGTGTAGATTGTATCCTACTATAATTTACACCTATGCTCCCATTAAGTGGTAGTAAGCCACAATTTAAACCTGCAGTTTAAGAATACTCTGCATTTCCATTACTAAACTTGCCTACAGCAATTTCAAAAAGCAGTCAATTTCTTTACAAATGACCCAGAATCACTTTTTATGCACTTATCTCCAGATGTTTAAAAGACATTGACTTTCTATTTGGAGATGTTTTCAATGCAAAAGAACTTCCCCCAGTTATATTATACCTTCCCACTGTCCCATTACTTTTTACACTACCTGCTCATACGACAAATTAGTTATGACTGAGGCTGTAATTCTCATCTTCACATTTACAATCCTAGGCTTAAGGTACTTAAAATGTAACTGAAGCTCAAAAACTGTACATAACTAATTCTGTGGAATTTTATACACTAGGATTAAACCTGGCTGTGTAGGTGGAAGATCTCTTGAGAACGGATTCAAAACCATAAAATTAATTCATGTAAGTAGCAAAACCCACTACAAACCCTCTACTTTCTCTTCTTTAAAACAAAAGAACTTATTTTGCCTAGCCTGCAACAAAAAATATACATCTTCAGGTATACTTTATAATACATTATACAGAATTAAGATTTTAATTAAAAGAAAACTTGAATTAAAACCAAGTTTCTGTTTATCTGTTATACCAATAGCATAACAGATACTGACTGCATCATTTAATGCACTACTGCAAGGCTTTCAGGTAACAGACGAACACAGTACAAAACTCCTCTGCAAGACATAGCATGCCCCTAACTGTATATAGGCAAGCAAAAGACAGTTTAGAAAAGGTCCCAAGAACAAAAAAGTATTCAGTGTGTCATAATAATAGAAGGGCAGTTTTGTGTTATGAAGCTTCTCTATCTCCTACCTAGAAAAAGTATGGGTCTATTTAATTAATCATAAAATGACAGGGTTTAGCCAAGTGTTGGTATACAGCTACGTCTTAAAAGCGTATTTTGTGGACCTTCGCAGAGCTTGCTAACTGTTGTAGAAATATTTAGAACTTGCTAACCTTTCAAAGTCACCTTGTCTTGTAAACTTTGACAATCTATAAACAGCCCAGTTGTTAAGCTGTTTAGAAGTCATTCCACTTCCATTATCGATCACAGCAACAGCTGGTTTTCCTTGGGAATCATCAAATAACTGGGGAAACACAAACAAACAAATCAACAAGGAGCAACAGGAAAAAAAAAGGACAATGCAAACTACATCTGAAAAAATTAAAGTTTCTCCATCTTACCAATTTTATCTGTATACTCCGAATACCAGTATTTCGGGATGTAGCTGACAGAGAATTGTCAATCAACTCAGCAAGGGCAAATGCTAAAGAAATAGAAGAAAAATAACCCTATTAGCGCTCAGAAAACAGACACTGACAGTAGTTTCTTCCGAGCAATTAGGATAACACATTATCTGAACAGAAGCAAGACCTAATACCTGTCAGAACAATCAAAATCACATAACATCTTGTTTAAAAAAGAAAAAAGCTTTTGTACATGTACTTTGTGATTTGTTTCATCATTGAATCTCACATCTCTCCTAACGGTAAGAACACAATTATTGGAAAGAACAATGATGAACTAACAGTTTCCTTACCAAAACAGATTTGTCCTTTCCATGATTAGGAATGAACTTTTATGGCTCATATGAGGGTCCAAAGTACGTAAAAAACGGACTTTGACTTGTTAAAATATTGAGGGAAGAATGTATTAACTGAAGAAACCTGAACTGAAATTTTGTAAAACATCTAAAACTAGAATGTTAATTGCTTACAAAAACCACAAAGAAAATGGTAGAAATTGTTGAAGGATTTCAGTGAATGGTAAATACAACCAAAGTTCTGTCAGATCCACGGCAATACACAGCAGAAATAGTCAGGCAAACTGTTTGCACAAATTTGTTGTTTCTAACCATTAATGCTTGGAGCTCTTACCTAATTAAAGTAAAACTACCTAAGTTTACTGGAAAATTGCATTTAATTTAGACAACAGAATCAATCTGAAAAAAAATACATCAAGTTCAGATTGAATTAATCTGCCTGATCAGCCTCAGAGAACAGACATTTCCGTTCAGTCTCTCTAAAAAGAAACCTTATTTCCTACAGTTTGCAGAGTTCTTCAGAATGCTATAGTGCAAATTACGCTGGCCATGCACTTCAGACATGTAAAAGAGAATCCTTGGGTACTAGCGTAACACAGCAACATTGAAGCATTTGGTGTATTCCCTCAAGTTGTTATCTAAGTATAAAAACAGTTCTGCACTTTTTTACAGCTTTCCTCATTGCAAACAAGAGTAGTTGAGCATCACTTGTGTGATCCATACTTATTATTCCATACCAAAGAACAATGGTCCTTCATCAACATTTGGAAATTGTTAGGTATTGCCCTTAGAGATGTTGTAAATAAGAAGCATCAGCTGCATTACACTTAAATAGGCTCAAAACTGCAATTTGCTGCCAGTGAAAACTTAGGCAAAAAACTGTTTAGTACTTCAGTCTTCTCCATGCTGGCTGCCACTGGACCCCCTCACCCTACATTTAATTTTTTTAGGGTGCAACTTCTTTTGTCATCCTTTTCTAATGTATCTGTAGAAACCCTTATTATTCATCTTCACATCCCTGGCCAAATTTAGCTCTAGCTGTGCCTTAGCGTTCCTGATCTCGTCCCTACCTTCCCAGGCAGCATCCCTATATTATTCTTAGTATTCATGCCCCTGCTTCCACCACCTATGCAATTCCCTCTTGTGTTTTAGTTTGACCAGAGGGTCTTTACTCAGCCATGCTATTCTCCTGCCTTCCACACCCAGTCTTTCACTAACGGCAAGCATTCTTCTACTCCTTTATCTCTAAGGGTGTTTCCCACACTGTCCCATCCACCATGTCCTTAAACAACTGAAAAGTCGATTTCCTAAGGTTTTGTCCGTACAATACTTTATACCTTGCCTATTTAATGGAATTCACCACGGCATGGCCACTACAGACCAAGCCCACCTTGGCCTTTCTAGTAAGCTCATCTGTGTTGGGGAGCAACAAGTCCACTAATAGCTGCTGGCAGGAAGAAAGCACAGATCTCCAGAGAATGCTTTGTGTGGCCTTACACAACAATTCCTGTGCACAGGGATAGATGTACCATTGACTCAACTATTAGTGCACTTAGAGCACCGTATCCCAAACCCGCACCAAAACAGTGCCTTTGCTGGGCCAGGGAACAAATGATGTGCACAAGAAGGAAAGGGGAAAGGCTGGTCCTTAAAAATACATCTGCTATTTCTGGACAATTTTTATATTGTGATGTGCACAAGAAGGAAAGGGGAAAGGCTGGTCCTTAAAAATACATCTGCTATTTCTGGATATTTTTTATATTGTTTTAAAACAATGGGAATGGTATCATGCTTGAGTCTTTTCTTTTTTTCATTCTTTTTCTGTGCAATTTTGAACCTGCTGTACCCAAGGAGAACATACGTAGAAAGTAATCACAGCCACAGACAGAATTTTCAGAGAAGACATAAACAGAAATTAATTTATTCAATAAAACAATACAAAATGCTGGTTACATATTTCATACATCACTTAGATAAAAACTAATTAAAGCAGCATCTTTTTAAAGAAGTACTTGCTCTTGTTGGTAAGTTAAACCTTGTACAACCCCAGATGGGAGAGCACACAAAATTCTATAGTAGCTCATACAAAAACTGTTCATGAAATCCAAAAACAAAGTCTACTGGTTTAGTACAGAAGACAAAAACCTAGTAACACACATCCTGATCTGTCTGAATGACATGCACAAGATTATTCAGGCCAAAGTTATTTTACTTCTAAAATATTCAAACTTCTTGAAGAAGTATTGGAGGGGGTGCCTCTATAAATCTGGATTCTTAGGCAGCTACTTTTAATAATTTTTAGAAGAAAAATTTGTATGAAGAACATAGTTAATTTTTCTTTTACAGCTAAGACTATTTTTTAGCAGCTATAACTTTAAATTGAATTGCTCATACTCACATTATATTCATACAAATATCATTTACACAAGATTACTTCTGCAGGTACTTACGCAAAGGATTTTGGCCCTCGCTGGCATAGTACTCGTACATGCCACTTTTGACAAGCGTATCGTAGTGAGGCAGAAAGTCAATTCGTTCCTTGGTTGCCAAAAGCAACATCTGATCAACTGACTGCAGCAGATACAAAGTAACTCCATCTCGAACAAGGTCGCCTGCAGTGAAGATGAAACGCGAAGTACATTGGAGAGCACTGCCATCAGGCAGCTTCTGCTCTCAAAACAAGCACAAGTATAGCGGCAGGTAATCCCTATATTTTCTTAGGCATTGCCTGCTCAGCATTTAACAACATTTAAATTAGTATCTTTTCACATTTCCAAGCTTAATAATGCAAGTTTTTTCAGGTGACAGCTATGTACATACCATTTTTTCCTATCATTTACAGAATTTGTGATGGAAGATACTTAGTATAATTGCCATCAAACTTGTCAAAAACATGTTTGTGAAAATAATTTTTTAACAGTTCTGGGCAAACTATTACAGGATGTGTACTTTCAGTTAATTATTGCATGTCACAGAGCACAAACAATTATCATGTGACCTTTATGATCAATACAAGAAACAGCTATAAATATTTTGCCATCTAAGATACTTACTGAAGTTATCTTCTGTAATTTCCTTCCTATTTGTCGTGGTGATAACAAACTTTTCATCAGAAGCTATGCCAAATGCCTACAAAAATTGAAGGTTATTTAGTTATGGTAACTAAGTAGTTCAAAAACTATTCAGATACATTAAAACAACAACAAAAAAAAGGCATGGTCTATTTACTTTGCCACAAGCTATTGATGAGTAATCAGACATTATCTCTTGGAATACAGTTGAACTTAAGATCACTTGTTTTCTCAATTTAGCCAAATCTGTCCATACTAGGGTGGTTTGGTTTTTTACCTGCATAAAATATGCTCTAGCGAATTTTAAGGAGGAGGAACTGTCTTACAGATAATCACCTTGAGGGCAGACAAACGAGACTGAACAGTTCTACTTCTGACTACAAAACTACAACAGCAATAGTTATGATCTAGAGGGTGTCCCATATTTAACTGCACTCTTGAGACATCAAACCAACCTAGTATTTCTTCATGTTGGATATTAAAGTCTTTGTTCTTCAATTATATCAAACATCTAAAAAAATAATAAAGATTTCTTTTGGAATAATTCTTCACTGTTAAAACACTGAAGTTTTATTCTTTTGAACCCAAACAACCTTTGCTACTTTGATGCCTTCTTTTGAATGTGTTTGCTGTAGCTTTGGACTTTTTATCCTGCTTTCTATACGCATTTAAATACCTCTGCTTTTGCCCTCATTTTTGCACTGTGACATCCAACACTAATTTATTTCCCAAAATAATAAAATAAATATCTATATTTTCTCCTGCCTTTCCAGGACTTTGAAACTCAAGTAAAAGTCCACTCTGGTCTCATCAAACTCCATCAAACCACTCAGTCTTGCAGTGACAACTCAGACAGGTGCTTTATGCACTTTTAGCCAGATTCTCCCCTGAAGGAAGCTCTAGCATTCTCTGCAGCAGCTTGCCCTCACAGTTTCCCACATCTCTCTTTTCCACCCCTATTACTCAGACTCATGAAAATATTTTTAAAACACTGCTTATGGTTTCATTAGAAGCCTACTTTCCATATTTCCGTTACTTTCTCCCTGTGATTACATTAAAGTTACAGTTATCATCCATCAGCAAAATTAGAACAATTGTTGAATTTCTCATAGCACTTGGTGCAAGTGAAACGAAAGGAGATGACACAGAGACTGATATTCAGACTTAAGAACCTCGAGTAATACTTTTTAACTCTTCTACATTCAGATCACTTCAATTTTACTTCTCACATTACACAAATATTCACATAGCAAATCTGTGCAGGAAAAAATAGAAAATCGCTCAGAGCAAGAAAAGAAAGAAAGCTAACATTCTACTGTGCCATTCGAGGTCAGTGGTTAATACAGAGTAACTGTAGAGTTTTACATTTGAAAGCACGCATAAGCATCTTTCCCTCCAGCTATAATCACAGCTCCCCTGTTTTCTCAATATCCCAAAGGCTCTTCTGCTCTCAGAACCTTATGAAGAGTGCAGTATTTACTTTAAGGCAGCAAGAAGTTAGGATCAGCTAGTGCATGTACAAGACAGCACCCGGCTACTGAAGCAGGGGCAGCCTCCTCCTTCTGGTCCTCTCCCCCATTCCACGGGTGAGCCTCAACTAAAACAACTCCAACAGCCTGGCAGGCTATGCTTTAATTTCCTGGGTGAACCCAGCATTTGCGTATCCGCCGGCAGCAGGTCCTTTCCACTTCATAAGTTACTAGGCAAGTACACGGACCAAGTTTGGCAGTCCAAACTACAGATAACTTTTTTCTTGGCCAGGCCATAGTTTAAGAGGCCATATCCTTTGTAAACTTTGGCCAGCTTTGGGGATTTCTCAGTTTCAGTGCTTCACTTCTATAAAAGACCTACTTGTTTTACTTCCTCACTCCCTCTGTCCTACGTTCTTGGTTATCCTAGTTCCCGTCCCTTCCCACTATTCCAGGTAGAAGTGATGGGGCTGCACAGCTATCCCAGTATGTGGATGTGATCTCCAGAAAGAGAAGCTGCTGGTCATTCCTGAATTAAAGTGAATCTACTGGGCAATTTACTTGCACAGTTGGTGATTTTCATTCAGTTCTGATAGAAAATGTTTGGTCAAATGTTTTGTTTCTCAGGAAGATTTGTGCATGTAAGAGATATGGTATCTTCTGTTGATAAGAAGTTCAGGTTTCACTGCCATGTCTTTTTCAGCCCAGCACTGTGCCCTTTTCCAAGTAAGTACTGAAGACGCACACAGCTCAATTTGATAAGATTCATGAGACAACCCAGCAGCACATTCATACGATAAATCTGAGAGTTATTATATGATAATCCAGACACACAACCATGATCCAGCTTGTCACGTCATCAAAATCTTCAAGAGTACAATACAATCACTTTGCGTGCTGAGTGTATGCTACCAGGCTTTGATGCCAGAGAGCTGTAGGGGTGACCAGTGTGAGAAAAGGCAATCAATTGCCCTGAGACAGCCATAGCCAGTTCCAGATGGCTCTCAAACCCATGGAAACAACTCACTCCTCACCAAAATTTCAACCAGAAGGGCACATGGCTTCTGCTCAAACTTATTAGGGAAGAAATAGAAGAGACAAATGAGAAACAATGGAGAAGATGCATTAGAGGAGACACTGACATTCTCCACACCAGACCAGGGATGGTCCCAAAGGTGCTGAGGCCCATGCAGGACCCATGTCAGGGCACAGAATTTCCCCTCTCTGTCCTCCTACTCCTATGGAGCTGTGACCTATGGCCAATTCATCATAGCAGAAAAAACCCAGTAAGAGCAGCAGAATAAAGCCCTGTACATGCCCTGATGTCTCACACCACCTGTTGTCTAACCAAAGCAATTGTGATCGACCACGCAACGTGCATTGGGAGAACAATGATAGATTAGACTAAGAATGGGGAAAGAAAGGCGTATGACAGAAGATGAGTTTGGAAAAGGGGAAAGAAAGGCATTTCTCTAAATGATTAATTTCCCCCCAATCAATCATCAGAAGTTTGTGTTAACTGTGTTAAAATTAAGAAAAAAAAATCCCGAAGTTGAGCCTGTTTTGCACACAGCAGGATATCAGTCCTTAAACCCATGGAATGATACAGAAGCAAAAAGCCGTCTGTACAAACAAGAGAAATGCCCTCTTTATAAAACTGGAGGATCAGTCTGGAGCACCACCTATGCTTCATGATAAATAAAGTTAATAGCTCTCAATTTGTTGGTAGATGTTTATGACATGAGATGAATATAACGCTAAAGGAGTTTGAGACAATGTCACATGCCCAAGAAGTTTTCAGCAGAGCACTTCACAGTTATGATACATGAAAGTGTGAATCAACTGTGATACCTTTAACCTTTAAATCTGAATCAAGAAGCAAGGTTCAGTTTATATACTAGCTCCAGTCACAGGTTTTCTTTATAGACGAAAAAACCCCACAAACCTCAAAACAAAACACAACCCCACAAATCACAGGTAACTCCTCAGCAGTTTACACTCCTTCAAATACGCCTCTGTTTCTTTTCTCTTTCACATATCAGCACAAAAGCTCAAAAGTTTTACTACTACTTGATCTGCACATGCACAGCGAGGCTTACCTGGCTACTGAGCCAACTAAAACACTCAGCATGAAGTCAACATCGATTTTGCCTCTGGATTTACTACCTGCCTTGGAAAAAGTGTTCAACAAACAAATATTTAACTTTTTACGTGTATCACCACAGCTTGCAGTCACATGAATAGGCTTGAGGTGGTAAGTGAAGGAGAAATACCTTACTGTAAGCACAAAGTCACTGGCCTGCTTCCTCTGGTCCTTCAGCCTATTACCATAAAAGAAGAATTTCTGGTGCTGACTTTTAAAACTGAAGGAATGGAACACTCTCCAATGTGACAAAGGTAGAACAGTGAAACCGAAACTACAATATCTTTAGAAAAGACATTTAACCCCTTGGAAACCAAACCTTTCCAACACAAACAGTTCCCTACAATACGCAACTTCCGGACCCTTAAAATCCCATCTCCTCCTACCGTAACCAATCCAAGTAGGCAGCGCGTGAGAATGATGAGAATACACAGACTCAGAGCTTAGTGATGCAGCCAAAGGATAACAGAGACATAACATCCACAGAGCCACCTTCCACAGCCCAGAAGTATTTTTCTGGCTACTAGAACTGTATTGCCAAAGCAAACCTCTTAAAGGGGACCTAAACTGTATCAGTTAAATGTAAAGACACCTGGCAATGTAATTTTCAATTTTACTTAGCTACCCAAGATGGCAAAAAGCAATACAATTTTTTTAGTATTTCAAATTGATCCAGCAGCTCCATTGCAGAAACTTGTTCAGGAAGCTGAAAAAATGAAGCTAAGAGCCACATCCAAACACTGAGAAGCCTGTACCCTTCTGTAATTTTGCATGTGATTAATTCAATATCCCATGCTATTTGCCAATTTACCATCTGAAAGACATACATTTATCAGTTAGCTATCCCACTTAACAAAGAATTATCAGTCCAAATTGAGAGAAATTTCTTACATCAACAAATTAATGAAGTGATAGCACACATTTAAGGGAAACAATTTTATTCTCAAATGACAGATTTTCAAGCTAAGAACTGTCTTTTGTATCATGTCTCTCAATTATTCATATGACTACATAATATTACAGTAATTACTAGAAGTAGCAGATACAAAAAGATTAAGTAGAAACCTTGCTGGAAGGAAATGAGAACAACTGTATGTGACTCGTAAGAATGCTAATCAAATAAACTCTTCCAATCCACAGTTAGGTCAGCTCTCAACATGATGACAACTTGCTGAGGATCTGTTAGTGAGAATCTGGGATTAAGCACTCATAGTAGCAGGGTAAGTATGATAACAATCATCTCTAATCATAATCCCAATGAGCTTCCCTAATGTCAGAACACAAACTCTTATGTAACATCTTTGGACACCAACAGAAAGAAGAATCCAAAAGCCTCTGAAAAAGAAGCTGCCATTAAAAAAAAAAAAAAAGCTAGAAATTATTTCTAAGCATTTCTTAGAATTCAAAGCAAAAATTTGTATATTACAGAAATACAGGGATACACAGGAGCCCGTACCTTCGGGTCAAATAGTTTTTAGAGACTATCTACAGACAAAAACTAGCATTGAATGCTAATGTTCTAAAACATTTTCCAACCATCCTTTATTGACAGCACCATCTCCACCTAAAGAACAAACTACAGAGGGTAACGTTTGCAGAACCTGAAGGTCCTTGTCCTTTGTCCTCCTTAAAAGTTTCACTACTTCCAGAAGTTCAGTTGATACACTTCAAAATATTTACAAAAAGTAATCAATAAAAGATGTTAAGCAGCGAACTGAGAGTTCAACAGAACACTCAGAACATTGCTATGTATCACAAGACCCAGTAAGAGAATACATTTTTGAGGTTTCTTAAAGTTTTATCATAATTTTGATGGAAAAATGGAGAGAAAGAGAGGCAAGCTGTATGACACAAGATCTCTACAGAGCTCACAAGCGTATTTGTCCAGAATGATGCGTTAACTCAGACATCTTTGCAAGATTTGCAACTTTTCCCAAGTGGAAAGAAGCTTGGAACCCCAGAATTTCTACGAAGAGCACGCTGTCATGACTCGACTTAGTCAGTAGTAACTCACAGTAGCTTCTGCAAGGCCTTCACAAACCACTGTGTCTAAAATCACAATCACAAATATTCAGTGCAGTTACCAGCCAAAATTTTAACATTAACTTTGTGCCAGCTTCTCGCATCAAAATACTTTGTATGATACCACTTGTTAAAGGAACAAGAATTCAGAAACCTCTCTTCAAAAACAAAAAATACTTGGTCACATCTAAAAACTGCACTGGATAACTTATCCTAAAGATTGCAGATACTCTGCATCTGACTGTGTTGCCAACACTTGAATTTGACCAGGAACCTAGAAGCCACTCAGCTTTCCAAATCAATTGACACACCACAAGGCTGTACCCAAGTGCACAAAGATAAGCAAACTGCATCCTTCTTCCCACCAAAATATCAGTAACAAAGATACTATACACAAGATTTTCAGTGAAGTCTGAAATACAGTGTGATACTTTTGGAAAAAACTTACTTATTGCCACATCTTATACAGATCTTACAGTACTTCCAACAGCATATTTAAAAATCAAGGAAAAAACCTGCTTTGCATATGCATAGCATATTTCAAATATATCTATGTTTAGTTTCTGGTTATACAAAATGCTAAAACTGTGTAAACAAACATAGGACTTGAAATACAAAAATATAATTATTACAAGACGGACTGATTTCATCATTAATGGAAGTATCTCTATTGAGCATTTATCAGAATAATGTTTTGGTGATCCAAACTTGCCAAAGTTGCTAATATTTTTGCTTTGATTGCAAATAATTTGATTATACTTTAATTATTAGGCATTGGCAAGCAAATATTCACAAAAAAAATCCACTTATTTCTTGTCTTGATTTTCTATTACACTTATGCTTATTTTCCATACACCATCTTAATGAATATCCTTTTTTGCCTCTTGGCTCATTGAGACACTGGAATTTATATGACTGGTAAAATAATCTATTTAAATAGTAAATAGGTTACGATACAATGGGAACCTCAACAAAAGCATATGGCAAAAGATTAAAAGCAAAACATTTTGGTTTGTTGTGATATTTGTTTTTTCAATATTTACTTAAATTAGATATTTGCTTTTTATACAGATTACAGATCTATATTTTTTTTAAACAAGGAGATCACAACAACGAGAAGTTTCAGAAGAACTAAGGAAGCATTTACCAACAAGTTTGGTTCCTATATAAGCAGTAACACTATCTTAGTACCATTAACTCTCTTCAGATTGGTAGTTCACCTCAAAGCCTCTCAAAAATCCCTTCACACACTGGCAAAACTTCTTTACAGTTTCCAGCACAGACACCCTTCCACCCTAAAAGGAGTGTGACCTCTCTAAGTGCCTGAAGGATTTCTGCCATCTCAGCAACGAACTGAAGCTTTTCAGCTTTACTGTGTACCTGGATAACATGAGCAAGGAATCTCAGATTAGGCGTCAACAGTTTAGCTCCATTCTGCTTACTGCGAGTAAGTATTTTTGAATACTACTCTAAAGATCAGGACAAGCAGTGGGGCATAGACCTAACAGAAGACAACAAGAAGGTGCACAAGAAACAGTACTGGCAAGAAGAAGCAAAATCCAGTATTTAACCCACTCATTCACCTCAAAACTTCATGGTTCTGTAGACTGAAATTATATGACTACTCCACATAAGCTCAACAGTGGACAAACAGAATCCTCAAGCTAGCACTATTCTTAAATCCTAAAGCAGAAACCTCTTAATTATCACTACAAGGATGAAGAATGAAGACTATATATGCTCCACCATCTTATAAGATTTTTTTCCTAAATCTTCCCTCCGGCAACACTGAGAATGAAAGACTAATTTATCAGTATATAAAGCCACTTCCAACTACACAGACATGTATTAACTGCTTAGGTGACAGTAAAAAAATATTTGCTTCAAAAAAACCCCCAAAATTTCAAAAATTAGTAAAGAATAGTTTAGTAATAATAGAGGAATATTTTATATGACACCAGACAGAGAGGACATGCATCAGCTCCTAAATCAACCTCTGAAGCAGCTGAATCAGTTATTTTGAAAATACCTTCTCTCTGCATTATGAAAAAAACCCCTACGTCTCAGAAGTAGTAGCCTAAGACCATGCCTTCAGATACTCAAGTATTTTCAACTCAGGAACATCACACACTGCAATCAGGTTTAATTTCATAATTTTTTGCAGGATTTGACTCGTACACATCCAGTTCTATCCAAAAGAACTCTCTTGTGCCATAGGAAAATGTTCACAACATAAATAGTTCCAACAGCTTAATATTTCTGGCGTCCTTGTCAGCCATGACCATGTTCACCTGCCCAGGCTGGCAGACTGGAAAACGTGGGAGCACCTTTGCTGCTACAGTAACATCCTTCAGTTGCATGACAAATTGCCAATGAAAGTCCATTGAAAGCTGAGCCATCAGACAGGAGACCGGTGGAAACAACACTACTGCATACACAGTATTTGCCCAACCGAGCAGTCTGACAGTATCTAACAGCTTCAATCGTCGAAAAGTGAATACACCATTCCACTTCACCTTAGTCTGAACCAACTCAAAATCTGCGTAACAAAAGAACTGTTCTTCCTGAGTTTTCATCAGTTCCCTGCAGCGTTTTCAGCACCACGAAGCTAGGAAAGTCTGTCCCAAGCCGCTGAACCCATTCATCACTTTTTCCTGAAAGTAGTTAGTTGCAACTTTCAAAATGCCAGAAATTGGGAATTTTGGAGTACAACACTCAGGGAAGCACAATTTACAAAGCTCTTGGGGCACTGAGAAGCCAGAATGTTCTTCCAGAAGTCCAACTACAATTTGTACACTGCTGGTGTGGGAGACATGAGATATCAAACATCCCAACCCTCTGCATGTCCAGTTTTCACTGTACCAGCATTTACTGGTCGTGTCAATCCACCCACCTCAGCATCCTTTCATAGTCAGATGTCCCACATGTCAGATGATGAAAGCCCCAAAGCGCAAAGAGTCATCACACTGAAACTAGTAGTGACAGAGGCACCTCTGACTGCACTCACAGTCAGTCAACACATTATTGGAGAAGGTCTTTCTCTAAGGGAATGATCAGCTGAGGTTCTTGCTGCCTAAGTTTGTAAGAGCACAGACCCTATTATCCTTAACACCCGAAACAGCCACCAGAACTGGTGATAAGGCTTGTAATATTAAACATATTAAAAAAAACACATTTGAAAATTTTACTTTCACAGGCACCATATTCAAACAAAGCAAGGTCTGCTTTGCAGCACTAGGCTTCTCAAACGCTCTGCTGCCCATGCAAGAGGTCTGCCTAAAAGCATTAAAGTAGTGACTTCAAAATTTCATCTCAGGTTAAGAAACCCCCGAAACTGTTTGTACAGGAGATGTGTCACAGCTGGTGGTGATGGCTTATTTCTTTATAAAATTGCAAATATGCCAAAACTTCTATGAACTACTGAACACCACGAGGATGCATGGAAACATTAAGTCACTGGAGTGTGCAGTATATATTAAAAAAAAAACATGAAAAGACAAGACTCTGTTCTAGAACAAATTGTAAATTAGTGTTAAACTCACCCCATCAATTAATTACAAAATCTAAAAGAAAAGAGGGGTGGGTTCATCATCCACATATTTGCCTTGACTATTGAAAATATGAGATATTCTTGCAATTCATCTGCTAGGTACAGTTGGGACAGGATCCATTAAGAAAACTCTTGAGGAAAATTATGTAATACTCCTAATTACTCACAGGAAATACAAACCCATGGAAGGTCATGAACCCACCCCACTGTCTAGCTTCTCCAGATGTTGCACTGCATAAAGTGTACTCATGTCTTTACTGCATTCGTTTTCTTGTTCCTTTCAGTCTTTAGGGGCACTGATCAGACCAAGGGCTGCACTAACACTCCATAACCACTTTACTTCTGAGTACAGAATCACTGAATCAAAAAGCTGGAAAAGACCTACAAATCCAACCTCGACTGAGTAACACCAGACTCTCTAAACCATATCACAAAGTGCCACCACTACTCCTTTTTTGGACACTTCTAGGGAAGGTGACTCTGCCTTAAGATTCAGTGCCTCTACCGGATCACGGATATGCTATTTTGCACACTGAAATAGAACTGTACAAGGAGGAGGCAATTGCAGGTGACAGCTATTC
>NW_008238834.1:4012709-4013404 GCF_000691975.1 Corvus brachyrhynchos | reverse complement strand
GTACCTCAAAGCTTCCATCACAGTAGGAAGCCATTACATTAAACACTGTCCAGACACAGAACAATTTATATTATATTTATTTAATGTTTAATTTTTTCTCAAGAAATATTTTATCAATATCATATATATATTTATTATTACATATAATTATATTAATTACATATTTCATCATGATATAGTTATATTACATATAAATATGATAGATTATGTAGTATTTATATTGTTTATAAGTAATCGATAAATTTTATAAAATTTAGAAATAATTCTATTTATTCAAATGTAAAATAGGTATTTATCATATCCCATCTATATGTAAAATATAGAATTTGCATGCTAGAATACTAAGTGAAAATGATACTGGATAAAGAAACTAAAATTAATTTTTTTATCAGACTAAATTAGTACAAAATCTAGAGCTGATTTTCCTGCGCGTTTCATATGGTAAAACATGCAGGCAGTTAACAGGTTTATGGCATTTGTCACTCGCTCGGAAAACGAAACCATGACGGAAATGGGCGATGCCCACTGGTGGCACCAGCAAACTACAGCAAACAGCCCGTACGCAGAAAACAATCTCCACCTCCCCGAGCTGTGAAGACGAAGCAAGTTTCGTTTCGCGTCACGACAGGGAAAAAGAATCGAAAGGACATGAACACGGCAAAGGCGCCGCCAGACGCGGTATTTAAATGGCAGCC
>NW_008238834.1:3984178-4011544 GCF_000691975.1 Corvus brachyrhynchos | reverse complement strand
GTCCGCGCCACAGGCCGGGCAGCGGCCAGGGAGGGAGCAGAGGTGTGAAGTCCCGCTTCGTCTGCCTTAAAACAAAGCGGCCGATCCAGATTCCAACGCTGTTGTTTAACACAATCACAGAATCTCAGAAGCGGTCCGGTTGGAAGGGACCACAGTGGGTCACCTGGTCAAATCTCTGCTCAAGCAGGGTCATCCGAGAGTACATGGCACAGAATTGTGCCGAGATGGTTCTTGAGTATCTCTAGTAGGGGAGACTCTACAGCCTCTCTGGACAATCTCTTCCAGTGGACAGTCACCCACACAGTAAAGTTCTTCCTTGTGTTCAGGTGGAATTTCCTGTGCATCAGCTTCTGCCCATTGCCTCGTGTTATATTACTTGGGACCACCGTGGAGAGCCTGGCTCCATCCTCATGGCAGCCCCCTTTAAAAACGTGTACACATGGATAAGGTCACCTCTCAGTCATCTCTTCTCTAGGCTGAACAGGCCCAAATCTCACAGCTGTCCTAATAAGATAGATATTCCAGTCCTTTAATCATCTTTGTTGCCCTCCACTGGATCCACTGCCAGAGCTCCATGTCTTGTACTGAGGAGCCCAGAACTGGGCATAGAATGCCAGATATGGCCCCACTTGGGCTGAATAGAGGAGCAGGATCACCTTCCTTGACCTGCTAGTGATGCTCTCTTCCTTATGTACTGTAGCATCCCAGTGGCCTTCTTGGGGACAAGGACACTGCTGGCTCATGGACAGCTGCTTGTCCACCAGGACTGCCAGCTCCTTCTCTGCAGAGATGCTTTCCATCAGGTCAACCCCCAGTCTGTACTGGTGCAGGGGGTTATTCTTCCCCAGGTGCCAGAACCTGTGTATACCATGGTTGAATTTCAGAAGGTTCTTCTTTGTCCATCTTTCCACCCTGTTGAGGTCCTTCTGAAGGCCTGCACAGCCCTCTGGGGTATCAGCCATTCCTCCCAGCTTTGTGTCATTAGTTAACTTGCTGAGGAGGCCTCTGTCCCTTCATCCAAGTCATTGAACAAGTTAAACAATACTGGACCCAGTGTTCAGTCTTGGGGGACAACACTAATGACAGGTCTCCAACTAGACCCTGTGCCACTGATCATGACCTTCTGGGATCTGCCATTCACCCAGTTCTCAATCTACCCCAGTGTCCACTCATTCAACCCTCGCAAAAAGTATAGCTGCTTCTGTTTTAAGGAGTCTTAGTTTTGAGGAAAGGATTGTGATGGCATGTAGGGGAGGTTTGTAAAACAGTAGAGGTGACAAATGAGTAACAAAAAATTCTTGTCACATGCCTTTTGAATACTTCCAAGGACTGGGATTCCACCACTTCCCTAGGCAGCTTTTTCCAGTGCTTAATCACCCTTTCAGTGAAAAAAGTCATCCTGATGTCCAACCTGAACCTCTCCTGGCGCAGCTTGAGACTATATCCTCTTGTCCTACCACTTGTTGCCTGGGAGAAGAGGCCGACCCCCAGCTGGATACACCCTCCTTTCAGGGGGTTGTAGAGAGCGATAAGGCCTCCCCTGAGCCTCCTTTTGTCCAGGCTAAACAACCCCAGCCCCCTCAGTTGTTCCTTACAAGACTTGTGTGCCAGATCCTTCACCAGCTCCATTGCCCTTCTCTGGATGTTTTCCAGGACCTCAATGGCCTTCTTGTAGTGAGGGGCCCAAACTGTACACAAGATTTGAGGTGTGGCCTCACCAGTGCCGAGTACACTGTCCTGCTGGCCACACTGTTACTGGTCCAGGCCAGGATGCCATTTGCCTTCTTGGCCACCTGGGCACATGCTGGCTCATGTTCAGCTGCTGTCTAACAGCACCCTCAGGTCTTTTTCTGCTGGGCAGCTTTCCAGTGACTCTTCCCAAAGCCTGTAGCACTGCCTGGGGTTGTTGTGACCCAAGTGCAGGGTCTGGCACTTGGCCTTGTTGAACCTCAGACCACTGACCTCAGCCCATCAATCCACCCTGTCCAGATCTCTCTGCAGTCTTCTTGCCCTCCAGCAGATCAACACTTCTGCACAACTTGGTGCAAAGTGACTGAGGGTTTGCTTGATCACCTGGGCTGCCAGTGAAGATATTAAACAGGACAGGCCCCAACGCCGAGCCCTGCGGAGCACTGCTTGTGACTGGGCATCATCTGGACATAACGCCACCATTGTCTGGGCCCAGTTAGACTACAAGAAAGCAAATTGAGTAGTGGAACTGAGCAGTGTGGAGTTTTGTGAGAATAAAGAGCATTTTTACTACCCAGTTAAGAGAGGTCTCTTGGTAGTTTTTATACAGGCTGTGACTCAGAGTCCCTCTAAATGATGACTTGAAGAAATTTGGAAGTGTGTATCAAACCTTGTTACTTTATGAGTTCATTAAACAAAATTTTGTTTTACAGTGTACTTGTGTTTCTAGCCTTGAGACAACACTTCCATTTTAGAATGCTAACTGCTTTGGGAAAAACACTTGATGACCTATTTAATCTAGTTTCAAAATTAATATGGCAAGGAGGAAGGGATGGTTCTACCTGAAATGCAAGCACTTAATTTACATGAAAATAAGTTCCTCATCTTTCGGCTTATCTGCAAGCTGATTTAAAGTATGCCTGCAGTTGCAGAGTTTTCATTTTGCACTATGAAGTATTTTGTTCTATGAACAACTGAGTAATCATTTTCAGTCCTTGTGGAAAAGAATTTCTTTTCTGGAAAAAGGAAGATTGTTTATATTTATCTACTGTATTTTAAAGTGAGATACCATGTTACTTTTCAAAATTAATAGTAACAGTAGAGTAACAATAATTTGTTCATCTTGCCATTTGATATTTCAGATGATGCTCAGGAAAGTGGTTTTTTGTGTGTGTGTGCAAGGACTTATTTATTGTTATACCCTGCATGTATTTAATTTTTTTCATTCAAGGAATAAATATCTGATTTATTTTTTTATTGAGGGCAAATATTAACTAAGTTCCAGCACTGAACATTTTTAGATAGTAAATATTTTGTATTCACATAATGAAAATTGCTGTGTCTTCACTAGAAGAAAATGCACAGCCTCTCTAGTAGCTTGTTGCAGTGACACAGTCTATTTAGTGATACTGGATGCTACTGCCTACATACGCTTTGTAGGTACAGTGCTACAAATTCCAAATGATCCAAGAAAAAGTGCTGTTCCTCCTTAAGGTAACAAAGGTTTTGTATGTAGGAAGAGGAGCCTGTGGCATCTTGGATTTAGAACTCTATGGACCTTTGACCCAGCCTGTTAGAAAAAGTACCTTAGTGAGAACCCCTGAGGTGTAAATCAAAAGAACATCGTTACTTGAGCCACTGAGGTGTGAAACAACAGCATCACTATTCAGAAAACCAAGGCATCTGAGAGGCAGAACCCAAATCATAGAATTAATCAATGATTTATCATCATAACATGAAAACTAAGGTAGATGTGGGGAAGTGGGTTACTGAAGTGCTATCTAGTAATTTGTTTTTCATTTGCTTCTCAGTAACTTGACAAGAACTAGTGAGCAAATGAAGTGACAAAATTCATGAAACACAATCCACTTAGTCGAGTTGAGAGGACTGTAAACACAGTCCATGGTTCTGAAATACCAGACTGATGTGATAAGAGATTAAATTAAACTTTTAAAAATTGAAGGCAACAGAGAGAGATGGTAAAGAAGGGGGAGGGACAACAAACCATTAGTTCAACCTGATGTTGTCCAAATTAACTCTGTCAGTTGGGCTTTGTGGCTAAAACTCATGTAAATTCTCACTGTTCGCTGTGTACTTCATTAACAAAAATACAGAGCGACATGGTAGTTTAAAATCCAATGGAAACAAAAGCTCTGATGATTACAGATAGGCTATAAATAGTTGTGGAAAGCATGCCTAAGACGATTGGGATTTCCAAACTAAGAAAGTATTACAGTTGAAAGTATAAAAATAGGAAAGATAATCAGGACCTTCTAGTATATCTCACAAAGCAAGAAGAAACATGGAGTTATAGTCAGGAACATTGCAGAACTGACAGGAAGATCTACTTTTCATAAAATATTTGATTGAACTTCGAAATATGTAATGAGAATGAATAATTTAGTGAGGTTTAAAACAGTTTTTTCTTCATATGAATAGAAAGGAGATTAAGGATTGGAAAAATTAAGAATGACATTATTCCCAGGAGACAGAAAATGGTATACTTTAGCCTTGGAATAAAATATCCAAATATTACTGAGTAGGAAGAGTTTAAGTTGGAAAACAAGTTATTCCATATCTGATCATTGTAGTTTTTTGCACTGTTTTCCAAAGCCGTATTTGGAAGGAGGACACCAGACTAGATGGATACTTGTAGGATTTAGCCTGTCAGCTCTTGTAGGATTGTCATGGAACTATTTGAGGGAAACCATGGCAATAGCAGGGAACTTCTCTGAAAAGGGAACCCCAGCAAGAAGCTCTTGTCATTCACCTTTGACAAGGGCAAATGAATGCAGCCAGATATTCAGTGGTCATGAAATAAGTTTGATGGCAATCCACTGCGCCTTCTGAGTCCCAGAGTCAAGTCGCTCATGGAAAATTAATAAGGATGTACCAAACCTTAAAAAATTTCTACCTCTATAGACAAAGAAACATGAATGATTCTTGAACAAATACATGAGAACATGTATCTGGCAAATTCACATTGGGAGAAAACAGTTTTTAATTTGTGGAAAGGCTGTTAGAGTATAAGATTTATGTCTTCAAGCATTACTATTCTAATAAAACTGTTGATGCTATGATTGCAAAGATTTTTAAGATCATGTCTGAAGAAGTCCCTCCAATCACACTCTTAAAAGACTGGGATCAAATACATCACTCTCTCCTGTAAAATGTGTAAGAAATAGGAAAACTTGATAATACATTGTCACAGAAAAGGTCATATCACATGTGTAAGACCCTATGCTTTTCCATTCAAATTGCTACTGCTGTTCTGTTGTCTTAGCTGAGTGTCTTCCAGGCTTTTTGTAGCTGAGCATCATTAGTGTTTGCTTTTTTCCTGGAAGGCTGCCTTTTTTTCTTTTTTTCTAGAAGGCTGCTTGTTCCCTTTTCTCTTCCTATTGCCTTGCTTTTGACACTCTTTTTTTACCCTTTCCCTTCCCCTGGGTTCTTTCTCCTGAACCTTCAAGGAGTGATTTTATCACCAGCTCCAGTAGCAGTGGCACCAAGCAAGCCCAGGCAAGCCCGGCTGACTGCTTAGTTATTTGTTATATGTCTCTGCATGGCATTGCCCCATACTCTGGATTTTGGGATGATGACACAGTAACCATTGCCCTGTCTTTGTCTCTATTTTGCCATGCAGAGATTCTTCAAGCATGTATCACAGGGTTTTTGTTGTAGCACCGTAGCGGGTTGATGCTGGCCAGACGCCAGGCACCCACCAAAGCCAGTCTCTCACTCCCCTCTGCAGATGGGCAGGGAAGAGAAAATACAATGAATTCATGGGCTGGGATAAGGACTGGGAGAGATCGCTCACCAAATACCATCACAGGCAAAACAGACTCATACTGGGGATATTAACTGAATTTATTACTAACAAAATCAGAGCAGGTAAGAAGTAAAAGGAGAAGTAAAATCTTAAAAACACCTTCTCCTCACTCCTCCCTCCTTCCCAGCTCTACCTCCTCCCCTCAATGGCACAGGGAGACAGGGAATGGGGTTTGTGGTCAATTCATCACACACTGTTCCTGATGCTGCTCAGGAGAGGATAGGAGTCCTTCCCTTGCTCCAGCATGGGGTCCCTTCTATAGGAAACAGTTCTCTGCAAATTGCTGGAATGTGGGTCACTTTTTCACAGTGTGCAATCCTTCAGGCACAGCCTACTCCAATGTGGGATCTCCACAGGGTCACAATTCCTACCACAAAGTCCTCCAGTGTGGGCTCCTCTCTCCACAGGTCCCTGGCAGAAGCCTACTCCAGCATGGGTTTCCCATGGGTTCACAGTCTTGTCTTGGGCATCCTCCTGTTCTGGTGTTGGTCTCTTCCATGGGCTGCAGGTGGATCTCAGCATCACAGTGTACCTCCATGGGCTGCAGGACGACAGCCTGCTTCACCATGGTTCCCACCATGGGCTGCAGAGGAACCTCAGACCTTGGAGCACATCCTTCCCCTCCTTTTGCACTGACTTTGGTGTTAACAGAGTTGTTCCTCCCCCATATTCTCACTTTGCTCTTCTCTGACCACAATTTCATCTGCACAATAACCTTTATTTTTCCTTCTTAAATGTGTTATCACAGAGGTGTTGCCACCATTTCTGATTGGTCCAGCCTTGGCCAGCAGCACATCCATCTTTGGAGCTGCCAAGGATTGGCTCTGCTGGACATGGAGGAATCCTCCAGCAGCTTCTCACAGAAGCCACACCTGTAGTTCCCCTGCTACCAAAACCTCACCAGGCAAACAAAATACAAGCACATACAAAAGACAGATGTGATTTAAGGATCTTCTAGGCTAAGCATTTGTGTTCTCAGCACCCCCAATAAAACACCTGAGGAACAGCTTCTGAGGAATCAAATCATCCAGCAGTTGCTGGAAGAGATCCCCATTAATGCTGAATTGTCATTCGTTGATTTTTTTCTTTATCCATTTAAAATTCTGTATCTTTCAAGTTAGTGGTTTTCCTCTTAAAATACCTAAACTTGTCTGAACAGTGCAACCTCTGACTGTGGTTTTCCCTTTCTTGTCTTGTGTGACTCAACTCTGCAGCTTTCCTTATGACTTTCTTACAAGTGATGGCCTAACCCTTGGAAGGGGGAAGAGGACAATAAGTCACTATGCAGCAGTAGTCAAGCAGACCCCATTATTTGGTGTCCACTCTACATTTCAAATGTAATGTAACGTCCATTGCTAATTCCAGATAATTAGAACTCATTACGCCAGATATTCTTTTCCAGGCAGAATAGTGAATGCCTTTCTTTTTAGCTGGGCATACCAGTTGTCATGCATGACTGTGCTAGTGTGCAGTGTTCTCAGAAGAACCACGTGATTTCTACCAACACAAAGGCATTCACTATTCTGAATCCTTGTAGGAAAAGTGAAATAAAATTACATACATCTTGCTTGTTTCAAAATATTTACACACATTCCATCACCACCTGTCTTTCCTTCTGCTTTGGAGTCTTGTCAAACTGATAAATGTTTCTTTAGAGGTGAAATTGGAGTAAGAGACAATTTTATATGCCTTTTAAATCTTTGCCTTGTGCAAAGAGTTCTTGAGACTAAAATGCTTATCAGGTCACTGCCAGTTAAAACTGTGGTCTCATTCATGAGGTGCTAGGGAAAACACCATACAGACTGCACATCACAAAAGCTCCTTGTTTTCATGAAGCTGTTGATAAGAACTTCTGGAATAGAGGGAGTACAGCCAATCATCCTGTAGGTGGATGTGATCCTGTCTACCTCAGGCAAATTCTGGGACTTTATGAACTGGGGTTCATGATAGGTCCACTCTCCAGTGGGCAGAAATGCACAACAGACCTGGCATTTGTCATGTCTAGAAAAATCCTGTAAACAGATCAAGGTTAAAAAAAAAAAAAAAAAAAAAAAGCAGCCCTGATACAGGACTGAAGATGTCAGTGCACTTCCCATAGATATGACATTGGCTAAGGCATTGGTATCCCCTCATCCAGTGGGGACAGTGAGGGCTGTGTGTCTTCCGTGCTTCTTCCATTTCTTAAAAAGGAATGAATACCATCAAAACTTTCAACAAGCACCTAAAATGTAAAATCCCAATGAAGATACAATAGCCCTATATGGTGGTCAACTTTGCAAGCAAAAAAAGACTCAACAATACATGATTTCATCATACCAGGACCCTTTCACAGCCAAAAATCTGTAGACAGCAAGCATTGAAAAAACAGGTACATTCCCTGTTTTGTATTCCTGCCAAAAGAGGACGGTTGACTGGCTCTAAAGGACACATTAAGGTTTCCAGTATTAAAGCAAAACAGTGCAGCCTAGAGAAGAGTAGAAAGATTATGTAAGTAGTCTCTTCAGATTGTTTGTAGTGCTCAAAATACTTGCATACCAAATGACCTGTAGATAAGGAATGACTAGACAATACCCTTGTTCACAAACTCTCCACTGCTTTACAGTCACTTAGCATGAGATACTACAGTCTTCCTTTTTTACTAGAGCATTGCACTGAGGGAGCTGCCCCTGTTAGTGAAAAGGGAATGTCTACAGCTATTGGCTTTTTCTTCTTTCTTACTCTTCCAAAAAAGAATAAATAAAAAAAAAAAAAGTTTTTGTAATTCTGCCACGGAAATTGGAGCCAGGATGAGAACTGCCATTAAAGGCCAAAGTAGGCAAACTATTGGAAGTCTTACAGAACCACAGAGCACAAATTGTTATCCAGCTCAGAACTAAAGGCTTGCATAGGTATGCACTGCTGTACATTGGCAAAACCGATGAGAAGGGTTCCAAAAGCCTCATACAAGTTAAGCTGAACAGACACCGCAAAGTTAAAGCCTTAGCACACTCAGGTTGCACCAGGGAAGGTTTAAATTGGCTGTTAGGAAAAGTTTCTTCACAGAAGGGGTTGTCAAACATTGGAACAGGCTGCTCAAGGAAGTAGTTGAATCACCAGCCCTCAAGGTATTTATAAGTCATGAGGATGTGGCACTCAGGGAGATGGTGTTGTGGTGGACTTGGCAGTGTTGGGTTAACAGTTGGACTCAATGAACTTGGAAGCCTTTTCCATTCTGAATGAATCTACATGATGCAATCAAGAAATACTCCAAAAATGAACTATCAAGTTCTTGACAGTGGTGAGAGTTTCTGACAACATAATAAGAAAAAACAACATACCCCAGGGAAAAGAAGAAAGCTACAGACAGAGTTCCAGCATGCTTCTACAGCATCAAGTGTTATTTTTTGTAGCTAAATTAAAAGAAAAAAAAAAAAAGCAGATGCAAGAGTGGTCATGTAAAGGAAATAGTTATTTAATATTAAGATAACAAAATGCTGGTTGGTGAGATTATTGCCAAAAGAATACCACATAAATCATTGTCAAAACAGCTTGGCCCTATGTTCCTAAGAATTTTTAAAAAGCCATCTATTTTTAAAAAGGTTAAAGCAATTTTTATTCCTCTAAAACTTGCAGGAAGATGTTTCTGTATTTTATTTTTCCTCTACACAATGCATGTTCAACATTTATTATTTATTTCCTTGAGGAAAGTCAGATTATTTGGGTTCTTATGTCATATTTCTACACTTCAGTAAGAATCTATCCTTCATAGAAAAATGCATAAGAAATTTCATTGAGTATAAAAATACAAACTGTACAAAAGGTACACTAGCACTAAATGAGGTGACTGTATCCATACAAAAGCCAAAATTTACAAATGACTCATACTACTGAAATGTACAGGTGCCATGGTACACTCTCATTGAGATTTTATATTCCGATAAACAAACAGAACCAAAAGCAGTTCTAGTGCCTACTGCCTAAATTTAAAAGCCATATTCCAGAATACAAATCAAAAATAAACTTCCAGTATCACAGAGGACACATTCAACAAGGATTAAAAAATTCCCTCCATTTTTAAATTGTGAAAACATAGTACCTAGTAAACATTGGCTGATGTTGATCTGTTAGATTACAACAGACATCCCTATAGCATTTTACAGAACCTAGGCCCAAGCCTGCAGTGGTTCTAAAGGCAGTTTAGCTTCACCAACATACAGACCAATAACAAAAACATGTTGCCAATGTTACAAACATGGAATTTTTTGGGACTTTAACTTCAGAATGTTACATTGGCCAGTGCATTAAGGGAAGGCATTGTGACTTCGATTCTTTAACCCATTTTCATTAGGGTTAATATAAAGTCCTTGGAAATGCCATTTATTTTGCTTTCGTTTAATCAACTGAATATTGCACATGGCAAGGAACCTACAGCTGTTAAGAAATACAAGATCAGTTACAGAAGCAGAGACAAACAGGTATAGGGGAGCCAAGAGAGAGCATAGCCCCTAAATAAGCACATGCTTTAAAGGAATGTGGTTCTCCTATCTGGGTCATAGTTTTGCTACCTTAAAAGAACATTGCTTTAGGTAACAAAAATGTTAAAGAGAGCACAAAAGCAAAAAACTTCTGAAGAGAAGGAATGTAGTAAAGACTAGTTTGTTACAGAAAACAAAAGGAAGAGCCTGTAAAGATAAAAGAGGACAACAAAAGAAAGCATAAAAACTTCCCACCTGTCAGAAAACTTTTCTAGCTGTCAAATCAAAATTCTGGAGTATGAAAAAAGAACAGAAAACTAGAAGCTTAAATAATGTCATCATTATCACAATATCTGGAACAAAATACTCATAACCAGAACCATAAGATTCACACACTATATTAAGGACAACTGAGTTTTAACTCATTCTGCAAAAATAGCCTAGAATTAGACAATTCAGTTTTTAATTGCAGTCTGTGTTTAGGTGGTCTAACTTGGGTTTTATCATATATCCTAGGGATCTGTGTTTCATTCAAATATTGTAGAATTAAGGAGCAACTTCCATTATCTATCAGCTGTTAAAATCTTCTAAGCAACTGCAAAATTGTTTTTCTCTTTATATATTTAAATGTCTGAACTCTAAAAACAACACTCCAATACTTCAATGATTTTATTAGGATACACCATCATAAACTATCCAAGACACAAATGCTGGGTTTTATTTATTTTTTTAAACACAAAATTATAGACAGAGTAGATAAGAAGATACTACTTTCACATAGCATTGAAGACCTTTCTTCAAAGTATTTAGATCAGAGCTCCCCGTACACTAATTTTACTGTTACTTTCCTGAGGAAGAAAAATAAAACAGCGTCTGTCCAACTGGCCTATCAAGAAAAATACAGACATTTTAGACCATTTTGATGTATCTAACATGAACCAAACCTACAACTGATTATATACACAGCCAGTATTCATCTGATGTCCTACTTAGAGCTTTCTCTGGTACACATATTCAAGAACTTCAGTGAAGCTTCATCTGGGATTACAAGCACCTAAAGACAAAACTTTTTTTCAAACTACTATCTTTCTTTTTCTGGGCTATTTACAAGACTACTTTCTAAGGACTAATCATCTTTTTCAAAGAGGTTTTAATTTTAAAAAGAATTGCTTACTCATGTGAGAGGGGTCTCCGGGCAGTTTCATAGGTAACTAAAGAAGCAGGAGACAGACATTTACATTTAATCTTGCTAGTGAAACAAAGGCTTGGGGAGGATGTGAACTGTCTGTCATGCATGTGCCCTAAATGCATACATAGGCTATGAAATGCACAATCTATACTCTAGAAATGAAAGCATAGCTGTTATCATTTAGGAATCTTGCATGTTTACAAAAACCATAGCAGTATTTCAGTTGTCAGTAACCTCTGCATTTGTGTTATCACTTGCTGTTCCATCTTGATGTTCACTCTGCCTTATTTTAGCAGTTTAACTGTACGCCTGTTTGACTGATGTTCCTGGAAAGTGATTTGATTATAAAGAAGGAACAAAATGCAGTTGTTCCACAGTCGTCCTGTCACACTTGTTTGTAAGCATGTATAAGATATTGAAAGTATGAATGTAAGCAAAGCCTTTTTTTAAGAAAATGCAAATATATTGCTTAATTCGTTAATGTATTTGTATCAATGAAACAAAGAAAGTTCATAAATACTTCCTTACACTTAAAACCAGTTTCAGTGCTAAACGCAGGTAGTACCCATCCTTTTAGAAGGCATCATACCAGAGCTTCCAAAATGCAAAATTTTCATCTTCACCTTTCTAGTAATTAGAGACTTTCAGCCTTCTTTTTATAACTGTCTAGGATGCTGGTCAAGTCTGACAATAGATCTTCAGACATGAATTCTTCATAATCTCTGTAAATTTTCACATTCTGTTCATCAAGGTATTTCTAGAAAAGAGGTATAGAAAGCTCTATTAGCTCTATCATGGTCTGTATTGTACTGATTCTGCTAAAGCATTTTAAGCATTCATTGCACAGGTTAACTGATTTCAGTTAAACACTTTCCTGAAAGACATCTACCAGACGCAGGTTTAACCTGACAGGATGTTACTGCTGAAACTTAATGATCAGTTCTAATTATTTATACCAAAGGTTTTGTCAACAAATTTAACTAGAATCTATGGATTCAGTGCAGCAGCTAAATAACTGATACTTCCTTAGAAAGAGTAAGTTCTAATTTCCAACTGCAAACGTCTCTAGAGAGATTTAACTCTGAATATGAAATTTTAGCTTACCGCTATGGATGCTATATGAGTAGCAATCGTTTCTATAAGACGACTCAAGTTACCACCAACTTTTCTGTTCTCTTCTGTTGTTGCTTGCAAAACAACTTGATATCTAAAAGGTAAAGATACTCAGAAGATCATATCCATAATTAGAGAATTCCTGGCATTTAAAACAATCACCTAAAGTCTGATTTATCATCATGTTTGCCATACTTTTTTCTCTGTAAGTATTAATTTGAACCAAGTTAAAGTATATTAATATTCAACTTAAAAAAAAAAAGACAGTGTTGTGCTAACTGATAAGAAACAATGCATCTTAGAGTCAGAATACTCTTTCCAGACTTTGAGGTATAAAATGCAGTTGTCATGTAAGTTGGGCACAAACTAATTTTCTTGCTACAACCATATATATATATTAAAAAAAAAATTACATGGAAAACAGGAGTTCTGATATAGCAGACAAATATTCTGGCAAAATACTGTTGAGGAAAAACATCTTTCAGTTGCTAACTTGTGAAATTAATATGCTGAGACAGATACATGCTGAAACAACTCTATGTTAGGTTCAAGAGAATATCTTTAAAAACCAAAATCAACAGGGCAAACACTGAAGTTACGAGTCTTACTGTCGTTGGAGATCATGCAATTCATTTGTGGCTTCACTGAGACCTTCATTGACACCACTCTCAAGTAATTGTTTATGCCTTTTTAAGGATTCCAGTTCATTTGCACATTTTTGCTCTTCCTCTTCTGTCTCCTATAGTCACAAGGAAAGAGGGGGAAAAAGTTGCATAGCTCAGGAATAGTTTGGATTTTTTTCCTTCTTTCTATTACCTGATTACATCCTAATGCTTAAATTCAAAATTAACACAAGTAACTCCAAGTTCAGAACTGAATAAAAAATCCCCAAGGACATCCCTCCCAAACTTAAAGTTTAAAGTATTTTCTGTATCATCTCCCTCCCTGAATAAGCCTAACCTTCTCTTTATGCCTTCAACCATATTTAAAGGCCTGTGTTGCAGGTATTTTCCCTTCAAAGTTAAACTCAAAAAGTATTCTTTAGATAACCTAAATAGCTTAGAAATGGCACATCACGAACAACTGTTTCTAGATTAAAAAAATAAAATCCCATTTGAGTAAGAACACAGCTTTTCCTTTTTGTGTCAGAGAGTAAAATTCTAAGTAATTATCTCTTCAAGGAGAATGACACTATTGATACTATACAGTCCACAAAGCCAAACAAAATTCTGCCATCAGTTCAACATGCAATTCTGGTAGATTACTGAAACATCATCCTTCAAAAGTAATTTTAATACTTAAGACTTACAAACAGCATTTTAAAAATTACAAGAGGAATTACATGACTATGTCTTATTATAAACATCTGGTGGCAACTGTGTATTTTATGAGCTTATTTTTAGAGCAAGGTACATGCAAGAGCACAGATCAAAAGCTAAATTTCATGTGATTTGAAAAAACTAAACTAAATTGCCTTTAGCCAACCCAGCAGGTATTAGCAGTGAAATAACCCTGTTTCATGGCTATAGCACAGGACTTTGGATTTACAAGAGCATTTATGGTAAACACTATTTTAGTTCAAAGAACATTTTTCTGCAGGGCACCACAGCCCCACCAAAGCTGTGCTGTCAGAAAAGTTGGGAGGTACCAAAATAGCCACTCAGTTTTTAACTGAGAGGGCTACATTTTGTTGCTAAACTACAAGTGAGGAAAATGATAGGGAGTGCTCCTGTGCTAGGAAAGGAATCTAAAGCAAGAAACAGTTTCAGAACATTAAAATATTTAACATGCTTCTGGTCAATCAATATTTTCCTTAGTTTTTACAGAAGCTGATTTAACATGCTTACTAAAAACTGTAGATGTATTTATTATATATAAATTGATTAGACAAGGCAGATTCTGTTAATCCTAAAATCTCCTTCAAGCACATGCTCTGAGATATCTTGAGGTCAGATGATTGCTGCTGCTTTTATTACTAGATGCAGTAATTTATGATTTACAGGATCTGCTATAGTATGATGCCAGATTCTCTTACAAGGAAGTGAAAACTGATTCAATTAAGGTAGCAGTCAAATTGGTTTCCTGAAAAGAATGAAAAAATCCTGTAAGAGGAAGGGAAGAAGGCAAAGGCAGAGGCCCAAACAAAAATGCAAACCAAAAACTTATCTATAAATACAAAGATTAAGGATAAGGATATCACTAAAGATAAGCTGTCATCAACCTGTAAGAAATTCTACCTTAAGCTTCTGATGATAAAGATCATCCAGCTTTTCAGCTTCTTCTGTCAGCATTTTCACACTGCGTTTCTTGTCCTCTACCATTACGTTCACCTAGGATGAAAACATAAACAAGGAAATACAGTTCAAAAAGAATTCCAACATACAAATCCATGCCATCAGAAACAAAATCTGGTAGCTCAGAAAAAAAAATTAAACCAGGCTATGTGGGATATGCCCAGCCCCTGCCCTGGAGAGAGGTCTGCTGATAATGAGGTTGCACAACCTCCCAGCAGAATCCCCTTGGAAAAAGCAGCACTCTTCAGTTACAGCAAGAGAGGACACAGACCCATGATCCTCTGGGAGACCCTATGTAGATCCTTTGTAATCCATTGGCTTTTACCCTCTCACACCCTCCTCTGTATCCCCATAAAAGAAGCCTGGCTAGCTCAGTCGGGAGACTTCCGCGGGTGCAAGACAATAAAGCCACCTATGCGGGAATACTACACGGGCCTCTCGTCTCTCTCCTCCTGGTCTGGCCTGGAGACTGCCTGGCAGAGCAAGAGCTGAAATTACCAGCTGAAAATCACTAAAGAGCTGTTAGCCTCTCTGCAAAGGCACTCCAGTGGCTGAGGGAAAGCTGCACAGGCCTCGGGAAGACAGTTCCTCGCGGGGCCATCTCTCTGGACCGGTTACAGCTTCCTGGGTCTGAGCTACAGACCCCACAACCAGCTGCCTCAAGGCTAGGCTGGGATGGCATTAACTGTCTTCATAGCAGTCTGTACTGTTCTTTGTTTGGCTAAAACAGTGTTGGTAACACCAGTGTTTTGGCTATTGCTGAATAGTGCTTGCACAGCATTCCAAGGCTTTCTATCCCTCCCAGGGCCCCTCACTGAGTAGCACAGGGATAGGCAAGAAATTGGGAAGGCGTACAGCCAGATCAGCCAGCCAAAAGGACATTCCATACCACACAACATCATGCTCAGCAATAAAATCCAAGGTAAAGGTAGAAGAATGGGGAAATAAAATTCTCCCACTTTCAATCCGTCCCGAACCCATGTTGCTAAAAATCTTCCTGACAACAATTTGTCAGTGATGGTAAGCCACACAATCAACTGGAATGGGCAACTTATTAAAAACAAGTATTTCCAATGTTTATGGTCAATTATGTAAGCTACATGAACTTTAATTCAGGGAATACACAATATTTAAACAAACAAAGACACCAATTCTTGGAAAAACTTCTAGGTCTCATCACAATTAAAGCAGTTTTCTCACAGCTTCTCCCCCTCTACTTGTCCTCAGAAAAACCCCAACCAATCCAACAAACCAACCCAAACAAAAACCAGCCCATCACACCACTCTTCACCCCTGCAAAAGGTTGAATGAAAGCAGCACATAAGGTTTTAGGGTTGGTATCATAGCCCTAATCTTCATTAACCAACACACCTGTTCTAAAGTATCTTCCAAAGTAATTTTCTGTTGAGTGGCTTTACTAATTTCTTCCTCAGTCTGGTTGATGATCTCCATGAGGGGAGCCTGTAAAATATGCATACAAGAAGATCTGGTTAATGCAATTTGCTTATTTGAACCAAGATGCACCCCAGTACATCTTTTCCTTCTATTTTTATTTAGGCTACTGTATTCTCCAATACCAAATTTCTTTCATATACTAAAATGTCATTATGGTGACTCATCACACAAGCTTTTCAATGACATTTCATTGTGAGATTGAGAGACCTTTCCAGCATTTCCAAAGAAACACATTTTTTTTTGTGACTGGTAACCAAAGCCTTTAGTGTTGACTTTACTTACCTTGATCTGAGTTCTGTATTTGACTAGGCAATTTGGTCCTGCCTCAGGATTAAACTGAATCTCAAAGTCGTGGCCTCTGGAATTCTCAGCACTTACTGGAATTAATTTCAGCTTTCGCGCCAGTTTATGATACTCTGCCAGTTGCATTTCAATCTGCTCAGAGGAGAAGAGGGCTTTAATCATAGAAGAGATACAAGTGGAAAGCTTTGCAAAAAGTATTCATATAGTACTTTAAACAAGTTCCTGAGTTGCTCTGTATAGACGTGATTCCTTGTTACACCACAATATTCAAGAGCTGTATGTAATGCCATTCCAGCAGTTTGCTCAGCAAAGTTTCTCAGTGTATATGGCTGACACTGGATGCTTTCAACTGTGGTTTTCCAAATTCATCTGCCATAATTTTACCTGCCTCAACTTTTTGAGAATTAGCTGATAGGAAAGTAAAAACATGCTGGACAATAATACTAAAACAATCATCCAATTAAACCAATACTAAACCAACCATCATGTCAATGTGCCTTCTCTCATTAGTTTTGACAGGAAATGCCACACAGCCACATATCCTTATAACAAACTAACTTGAGCATGCCTCTAAACAAAGCTTATTAAATGCTCTAATTTCTAATTAATGAGTGCTATTTATATACAAACACTAAAGAACCCTAGTTTTTTTTCCAGTTTTACATGCTTCTTACTTGCACATAAGGAATTTAAGTTAATACAAGTGCTTGATAAAGGGTAACCTTGCCAAATACCAAATAAATTTGAGAGTATTTTTCTTTAGTTCTCCATCTGGCAAAGCAGCAGCTTTTAAATCCCATCACTTACAGGACTATATCTCATTGTTCTGTTTGAAGCGATTGAACTTGCACCTTGAAAGATGTTACCACTTCTACATAAATGACTAATCTGGCCCTAAATGCATGCAAAGCAATTGATTCAAATTCACTAGTTTTGCCATACTTCCTTGCTATGAAATATTAACATCAGCCTGAAATTTCTTGTGTTATCAAAGCATTGGCATGCTAATGTTATCAAAGGCCTTAATGCTATAGCAGTGAGAGCTGACAGTGCTGCATATTCTAGCTACATCTCTTACGATCCAGAAAAGAAAAGAATACATTTCCAGTAAGCACAAAACAGAAAAAGGGGCGGGGGGACATTTTTCAGAGATATTATGAACAGAGGCCATTCTTGTCAGTTTTGCCTGGTTAGATACATGTATGGTGTTGTTAGATTATTTAGGAAAGAAGTTAGCAATACTCCAATTTTAAGCTTTCATGATGAAAACTGACAGCCACCTCAGTGTAGTGGGGTTTTCACATACCGCTTCTTTATTCCTAGCATATTTTAGCTCTTCATTCCACAGCTGATGTTCTTCTGCTTCCACTTCCTTAGTCAGCTTGTTAATGGTTTGCTGCAACTCATTTCTCTCATGATTTATTCTCTGAATGTCCGCAACGGAGTACTTTTGGTTATCAAAGATGTGCTGGAGCCGGGCATTCTCCTGCTTCATTGCTTCTACTTCCATTTCTAAGTTCACAAAACATTTGTGAAATGGACATAAAATGCCAGCCTATATACTTCAACCTAACCTCTGTATTTTATGAGTAAATAATATAATTATTTATTACATATCATTATCATTTCACTACTCTAGTGTACTAACAGCAATTAGACAAGAAAAATCTTTATTAGCAATTCATTCTGGAAGGTTTATTTGTAGCATCATCATACTCCAAGTATCTCGCTCTGTCCTCAAGCTAAGAATTAGAATTATTTTAAGACTATTTCTAGCTTCACTGTCCTGCCTGTGATCAAGGCCTTCTTACCCGTTGTCTCAACTTCATCACTAACACTTTCCATTTTTTGATCAAGGATGGCTATATGAGATTCCAGATTAGCCAAATAAGCCTGGTATTTCTGGACATCAGCTTGAAGAGATGATTTCACGTTTCGTAGCGTTACTCTACGATCCTAGGAAGTGAGTGAAAAGAACAACCACTCTTAGATTAATGTAAGCTAAAGACTTCACTTTCCAGACAAGACAGTAGAGTTAATTGGTCAATATCAATAGCACAAATATAAAACTAAAGAACTTTAATAATTTTTTATCTCTGACAGCGGAGTCAAGTCAAGCACCTTTAAAATAACAGCATAGAGGTTAAAAAGATTATTGTATTTCAGAATTAAGTCTCTCATTTGCATTAGACCCTGCATTTAGAAAATTCTTATTACAGGTAGTTCACAACTTAATTATAATAATATACAGAGGGCAGATAAAACTAGGGCATGGAAAGCTGGGAATAAACCCAGCACACATTTTGCTCAGCTGGCAGGAGGCTCAGTTTGCCACCTGCACAGCCACTAACCCATTTTTAAACTCATGATGCATTAAAAGCAGAATCCAGCTTTTCAAGCAAAACATTTTCCCTAAAATATATTGTTACCACTGAATCCCATGCCTCATGCCAACACATTTAGAAAAAATAATTTTGAGATTTATATTAAAAAAAAAAGTGGTTCAAGTATTTTATTAATATTTCAGTCAATACAAGACCTTATTACCTGGAAATATCTGCACATCATTAAACAAATATTGACTGAAGACTCCACAGAAAATGCCTTGTCTTATAATGGTACAGTCTGTAAAAACCCGTCCTAATTAAAATCTCAAAGCACTGAAAATACTTTTCCATGTGTTATGTATCATAAGTATCTTCATTCAGAAATGGTCAATAACATAAAATTCAACTCCACCATAAAAACAGAGACATAATTTACTAACCGGCTCGCTTTCCTTTTCTTTTTCTAGTCTTGCAATCTCTTCTTGAAGTCTTTTGTTTTCAGCTGCTAAACTTTCTATCTGGAATTCATCTATATTAAATAAATCCTCTGGGGGAGAGGGGAAAAGAGAGTGGGGTTACAAATTAATCTCACTTAATATCACCACCTGAGTATCTGAACATTAGCTTCAGCACAGTAAATACCCATTATCTGGACAATTCTTTTACACTAAAGAAATAACTAAAAACAACCAAGAAACCCATCAGAAAAACCTTTCATTAAAATGCAACCAGGCAAAAACCCCAAAACAAACAAGAAGAGAAATGGATTTCTCAGTCCTTATGTCAAAAAGACTTCAAAGTCACTCCTGTGAGTTAAGAGTTTCCAAACTCTCATACAGCCCACACCACAGGATAGTATACAAGTCAGACTACCTTGCGAAGCTAGAACAGATCAAACTTATTTAACAACCTCTTTCTTATCCATATACTTCCTTGCCTCTTGAGAAATCTTCTCCCTAACTTCACTTAGCCTTTGCCAAACAATGGGGTGATTATTTTTTCCCACTAATATCCAGTAGCATTGTGGTAGCTTGTTCCCTCTCCAGCTGATGACTCTAGTTTGCAAACAAAGTGTCCTTATTCTGGCTTTTCATAGGAGAGCAAAGAAAGCAAGAAATGTTTTTCTTGCTTGTTCTCAAATTCTGTTTGTATTTCTATAGGTGGTGAAATGAGTGAGTCAAAAAAACCTAACAGTTTTCTACCTCCCTGGAGACGAACACAGGTGCATACTGAATCATAAACAGGAACCCTCACAACACAGTTTGGAGCTCTTGCAGACTGTTTTTAGAGCTTTAAAAGCTGAACTTTCTTTCTTATAAGGTGTGCATCCTCTGACAATATTTTTCTTTTTTTTTTACTTGTTAACTTTGTCAGACAGAAACAAGAGTCATCTGCATAGATGGAATTTGCATCTGAAGAATTGTATACTGGTTTTCTGCCACAAAGCCATTAAAAAAACAGGTGACACAGCTACAGCTGAGAGCGGATCACGACCCATCCATCTGTACTGGTAAAAAGTTGAAGTAACTGAAAGGTACTTAGGAATTTAGAGTTCCCTTATCTCAGATCACTTTCACTTGTAAACTGAACAAACTGATGCTAGGAGAAAAGAAACCAGTAACACAATTGAATATTAATTAAAACTTGAAAACTTACTTAATTTTGACTGCACTTCGGCATCCAATTCTTCAAAAGTATCTCTCCCTTTCATGAAAAGCTCGTAGCATTTCACAGAGTAGTCCATGAAAAGCTGCAAACAATTTAAAAATCTTTCATTTCAACAATTCCAAAGCCTGTAAAATATCTGGATAGTCTAAAGCTATTCAATCAGTGGAATTTAAGACACCAAAAATATCTTTCACTGTTTTGATTGTACTTCTGTAAAGTCAACTTTTTTCCTCCCTTTGAACACAGAATGTCAAAAGATTATATTCAAGCAGAAGGAGGCACCTATAATTCACATTAAGAAAGGTCTGGAAATGCTATATTTTTCTGGGATATTTTACAAGGATTGTAGGTACAATATTAAAGAATTTTTTATCTTGACGCATATGATTCTCTCAGGCTAGTTTATGGAAAATGTAGATCTGTTTAACAGACCTCTTCAGGAAATACGACCATTAAAATTCCAATCTGCAGATGTCAAAGAACTAATCTAGAATTAAAGAAAGGTTACCTAAAAAGAATTTGCTAGACACTAAGTTACAGATGTTTCAGAAGCAATTACACCAGTATTGTGAATTTTGTATCAACATATATGCATAAGTGTCAGTGTAGAAGAACATACTTAGTTTAAAAACATTTTTACTTGCCAGCCATCAGGTTGTAACCTTAGTCCAAAATTATGATTTAACTTGATTTTTGCAATTTTCTAATTAAATGTTTTAGCTTATAATGCAACCCCTTCCAAACACCTGTTGTGAATTAACACTGAGTTAAATCTGAGTAGTACTAATAATCTATGATAAATTAAAAAGAAAGCAAGCTATTGGATTTTTAAGTGCCTGAATTACATTGCCACCCTATTTTGTGTCTCAGAAATAAAACTTTACAACCAATTTTTACAGAGTAAGCTGAGTAGATATTGGCAGAAGCAACTATATTTAGAATTAAGTCACTGTCTTTACACTGCACTGCTATTAACCTCCAAAGTCTTGAGTGCTAAAGCAAAATATACCAGAAACTCTACTAAAACAATAAGCAGCATAATGATTCCCTTTCTCCACAAAGGAGAACTGGAGAATAAGGCATTTCTGTTTAATACTCTGTCTTCATCAATAGACAGGCCATGATGCCTGCTCAGGAAATAGTTCATCAGGCTTTTTATAAAATGCTACTCTACTTCCTAGAAAGCATTGTGAATATAAAAGGGAACAGAATCTATAAATACATGACACAACAATCTAAACTGTATTTAAATTGTGTCGTTACAGCACATGGCAAAGTTCAGTCGAGCAATTCTGATTCTCATTTACTTTTTATGGTACCTTATTATGTACAATTCCATCATCTGTCTCTCCTCCCCAGTTCTGTCCTTCATCAAACGGTGGCGCATTTTCCCTCATGGCAGTGTACAGCTGAAAAGCAGAGGTGGACACACGAAGAGCAAATGTGAAGACATCCATTAGTTTTCATATTGGTTTCATGATAAGAAATTATGGATTAGGATTTCAGCAAGCAGGTTGTAATGAGCCTGTGCTTAGTTGACTAAACACACAGGTAAGGAGGCATGAACTGGACAGTGAACACTGCCAAATTGTCTTGTGTCTTTTCAGCAAAAAAGGACAGGATTTTCATGGGTGCTCAATTCAGCAGTGGAGAACTTCTGTCACAGATTCCAAATTTTGCTCAGACCTGAGCTGGCAGCAACAACAGTTACTACTACTAAAAAAAAAAAAAAAAAAAAAAAAAAAAAGCCCAAACCAAACAAAACCAAAATTAAATAAAAACACCCCACCCAAACACAAAACTTGCCACTCTGTATAAGAATTACAGGACATTTGAGTAATTTAAATTGAAAATTCCATCCTTCAACTTCAAATTTAGGGGAGAATGGCAGGTGTCACAACATCTGCACTGAAGATACCAGTTCTATTCAGTGATTATACCCATTAACTTCTCACATTTAATGTATTTATGTCAGCACTTCCCCACCTTTTTTTATACATTAATTTGTCCAGTGCATACATTTAGAGAAAAGAATTATCATAATGTAACAAGAAAAGCTTACTTAAAAGTTACTAAAACATAAGGCTAAGGGTCAGCTCCCAGATGACAGCTAAGAACACCTACCTTTTTCTTTACATATGTGTTAAACAAGGAGATTTGTAGAAAATATTTACTGCATCTGTATTGAAACTAACATTCCAGCCTGCAAAGTGGAAATATTTATCTTAAGACAAATGTTACCTTGACACAATCAATTAACCAAACCAGAGCTGCCACAATCTGAGGCCAGGTGTGTGGTGCTCCCACAGTGTACATGGAGCTTTTTGAAAGAGGAAAGGGGTACCTATAAGGCCAAAGAAAATACATTTTTAATAGCTGTGGCAAACAGTGATGGAAACAAACCAGTACATTTTGAGAATAAAGAAGCACAATGTAGATGAAGGCACAAAAGGAAGAGCAAACTCAATTGTACTTTATACTGTACATCAAAGGAAGTAAGTTGAGTTCTTACAGCACTATTTTATTCAATTGTCATGGGTTTCTCCTTTTGTGATTCATAGAATATCTTGATTTGAAAGGGACCCTTAAAGATCAACAAGTCCAACTCCCTGCTCCTCATAGCACTGCCAACAACTAAACCATATGATTAAGAGTGTCATCCAGATGCTTCTTGAACTCTCAAAAGACAACTTAAAGTGAGTTGCCAGAATTAGTCATTTTATCCAGAATTACACTCTTGGTGCAGCAGAGTGTAATCCTTTTCAACATTTCAAGCTAGGTCAGCAGTTTCAGATGTTACAGATTAAAACAAAATTTTATTAAAGTGCTGAGAACAAAGTGAAGTGAGCAAAACAGATTTACACCTACATTTACGGAGCCCAGCACTTTCACACCATCATGGGTTCAAATCTACAGGAGTAAAATACACTCCTTTGTTGTTTTTTTTTTTTTTAAATGAGACTGAAGATACACAATTATCAACAGGCAGAGGATTTTCTTTCTTGGAAAACGTTGGGGTGTTAATGATTTCAAACACTGAACAAATTCAGCAATAAACCACTTGGCTACTTAGTTGTTTTTTTCACCTTAACAGTCATTTTTGTTATTTCCACACTCTGCTTTGAAAGCAGAATGAGAAAAATTGCAGGAAAACATATTTTAAACTAAACTAACTTGATCCATAATTCTGGAAATTTTAGTTCTTAGATTCTAACTGAATGAAAAGAAAGGTCTGTAAAAGAAAATTGTGTCTTGTCTCTAAGTTTTATACAAGTAATCGATTAAATTTTACATTAAAAAGCAAGATTCCAAGAGCTAGTAGTTCTGCAAGTTCAAATATAAAATGTATAGTAGACTCTGAAAGTCAGAGAGTAAACCTAGAGCTAAACAAAAATGAAACAAAACAATCACAACATTGTACTTTTAGAGTCTCATCTGAATGAAGAAACCTCTCCATTCTCCCCAACTATCAATGCAGAATTCTGAGCTTTTAAATTTCTAGCCATAGCATATCTATTTAGCCCAGGAGACTAACAATAATCATCTTACCCAAGCTCTTTAAAAACTTTGGGAATCTCCTCTTCAAATTTTGAATCAGGCAGTTCATAAGAAGGGCATAGGAATCTATACATAAAGATGAAGATTTTTAAAAAGTCCTTAACTGATGGAGATTGTAGCGATTTCATGGAAACATTAGGGGCATAAGCATTCTCAACGAGGAACTGTGGGAACAAAACATGGAATACCAATCACTAAAAAAAACTTAGGGGTTGAAACCAAGAGAAATAAGCATTTTGATTAGTACATTTTACACCTTGTAACATATGTGAATAGGTTAATATGTTACCTCACAAAGCTTCTTGATACATTGTTGGATGAATGCCTTGTCATGAAGGGGCCTGGGATCCTTTATCTTTTCTGTCCCGAACACATTGTACTGGCTGTTGCGCGACCCTCCAGCCCCACTCGCTCTAAGAGCAGACAATAAATACAGGTCTTGTGACAATACATATAAAGAAGAACTCAACGTTTAAGTCACAACAACTGCTATTTTTATGTTTTCCTTTGTTATACAAATGAAGTTTTGTTGAAGGTCTCTTAATTTAAGGTGATTGTTTTTCCAATCAACCTGGAAGCCACAAGTCACATGTACCATAAAGGGATTACTGCATCCTAGATAAATACTTTCTTCATTTTATTGAAAGAAACAAACTTTTAGAGAGCAGAAAGATACCCCAAAGATGAAGAAAAAAATCATGTTGGTGACTGTAAATAAAGACTAAAATATTTAAGGAATACTTAAAAGAAATAGACCCCTGCAACATTGGGGTCCTATGAAAGGAGATACCCACAACACAGAAAGTCATGAACTAAGAAAGATCATAGATTTTTGGAAGGTTTGTATCTTAGAGAGAAGAAACTAAGGCAGAGTGTATTACAGATGTTGGTCTTCCTTAAACAGGAAAATGTGTTGAGATACTCTTGAGGTCTGCAGTGCACATCGTTCCCAAGAGAAAAAAACCAGCTCCCAAAGCAATTCCTACTCCACAGCATTATTGTTTAGTGATCAAGGACTGGAGGAAGGCAGACCTGAAGGTCAGCTTACCTCAGCTCCATTATTCCCTATAATAAAAATCTGTCAAGAAAGAAAAATACCAAAATTACATAGGACCTTTTTTGTTTTAATTTACAGTGCTGAGAACAAAAGCTATCCATACCCCTTCCCAAAACAGCTGACTTTTCTTTCTGAAGCTCCAGATGTAGGTTTGCTCAGGCTCAGCTTCCCAAAGGTGCTTCTGTCCTTCCTGAGGAATAGAGAGAAGGATTCAAGTGACTATTTCTACCAATTCATGTTTTGCTCATACAAGAGCTATACACGCACTCATATATTCCTAAGCACCTTCATCACAGCAACATCCTAGAAAGGTCAACTGATGCACTCAGCCACCTCCTAAGAAACATGTAAGAAAGTGTTACTGTTTGAAATATGACACAGGTACACAAAAAGGTTAAAGGAAGTATTTTTGCAAAACTGGAGCACTTGTGCAAACATCCTTGGCTGCAAGGAGCCTTCTTGTCACTGTTTCCATTTTTTCCCTCAGTTCCTATTCACACACTCAAACACACTATGATAAATCTCTTCAGAATTAGTTTTATATACTTATTTTTAGCAACCTGACCAGCAAGACTTACATCTGAGGTGTTTGAAGACCCATCTTGTTGTTGTCCTGAACTCTCAGTGCCATCATAGATTGCCGACCGCTGTTTCCAGCAATACTTGAGTTTCGCCTCATTGTGACTGAGCTGTAAATCACAATCCCTCAGTATTGGAAAATCCAGGATCTAAGGATATTTTATTTTCTAAAAGCCACAATGATTTTCCAAAGGCTCAGAATAAACAAGTAGACCTGTACATTAGATCAAAAAAAAAAAAAAAGAAGAAAGAAAAAAGATCGATTATGTTATACTCCAGAAATATAAAGGAGCAGCCACAGTCTTTTAAATCAACTGTTTTATTGATGAAAGTGTCAGCGCTTATTCCAAACCTGCTGTTTTGCCTTTCTTTATATTTGGTGACTTCAGGCCTACAGGTTCCAAAAGCAAAAGAGCTTGAGAAATTTTTCAGTTCAGTCCACTGGGAAGAAGGCCAGACTACCACGAATACTGTTTACAGCACTTCAGCCATACATCAGCTCCCGAGCCGCTAATTCTGAGCCTACCCATTCATTTGCAAATGATCTCCCAGTATCACAGCATAATAACTGGAAAACCTAATCTGAGATAATAATATGGCTCTCTTCAGACTATGCATGCAGAATATAAATCAAACTGGAATATGAATACCATTGTCCCCACAGTGGCATTAGGGGGGAATTGCAAGTAAACAGAATTAATTCAGGAAAATAATGCCAGCTTCTGCCCTCTACAAAGGTTATATTTTATTTGTGGGATGGGCTTAAATGACTGAATTATAACTAATATAAACCTCCTCTACTACAAACATTACCAAAACACATTATTAATACAAACTGTGTTTCATTTTGCTTCCAGTTCCACTGCTCACAAATGACAACAGAAATTTAGCTCAAATCATAGGGCAGTGTATTCATGACCTCACTGTGCCTAGGGAAGAAGCTGCATTATTACATTACTTTAGCTAGGACCAACCACAGAGAGACTGAATTTTCACAAAGATAGCAAGTGATCAGCCTCTAGAATCACAGAATCAATTAGGTTGGAAAAGACCTGAGAGATCATCAAGTCCAGCTTACAACCAAACACCACCTTGTAAGTTAGACCATGGTACTAAGTGCTACATCCAGCCTTTCCTTAAACACCTCCAGGGACACTGACTCCACCACCATGCTGGGCAGGTGTGGTGGTTCTTTAAGCAGGCCTAACACACTCATTCACGATAGCAGTCCATTCCAGTGTATAGTTGCCGTTTCTGTAGAGGAATTCCTCCAACTGTCCCACCTAAGCTTGGCGCAGTTTGAGACTGTGTCCTGTCGCTGGTTGCCCAAGGGAGAAGAGACCGACCCCCAGCTGGCTACACCCTCCTTTCAGGTGGTTCCAGAGTGATAAGGTTTTCCAGAGCCTCCTTTTCTCCAGGCTAAACACTCCCAGCTTCCTCAGCCACTCCTTATAGGACTTGTGGTCCAGCTCCGTTGCCTTTCCCTGGACATGCTCCAGCACCTCAGTGTCCTTCCTGAATTGAGGAGCCCTGAACCGGACACAGTGCTCGAGGTGTGGCCTCACCAGTGCCGAGTACAGGGGGACAATCACTGCCCTGGTCCTGCTGCCCACACTATTGCTGATGTAAGCCAGGACGCTGCAAGAACAGAGTTCAAGCAGAGATTTAAGAGCAGAGTTTGCCAGAGCCAACACGCCAGCAAGAAAATCAAAGGGTAGGAGAGCGGCAGAGCTGGGCGCAGCTCCACCCACTCGCCCTGACAGCGCGTCTAAACCCCACCGAAGGCGACCAGGGCACTCAGCAGCGAGGCCAGCCCGGGACTCACCGCCGCCTCACGGACACCGGCGGCTGAGG
>NW_008238834.1:3961911-3983719 GCF_000691975.1 Corvus brachyrhynchos | reverse complement strand
CGGCGCCTGGCCTCAGCAGCGCTGGCGCCGCGGCTGCCCCTGTGCCTGTGTTACTGTTCCTGGGCGCCGTCATCGTCATCCATGTCACTATATGCGTATATGGTATATATACGCGTGTGTGTGTAGATACGGTGTATGCGTGTGTAAGTAGTATGTATATGTGCGTATATATTGTGTGTGCACATGTATAGTATGTATATGGAGTTAATATAGCATGTGTGCAACATATCTAGAATATACGCGTAGTATATATACATATATATGTGGTGTATATACAGTGTGTATATATATATGCATATGTACTAGTCGTATAGTCATAGACATAATCGGTGTGTCGTAGTGCTGTTTTCTGACTTGTTAAAAAGAGCCTGAGCAAGTCCGTACTGTATAAAAGTATATTAAAAAGTTATACAAAATTTGCTTACTATAGAAAAAGAAATGTTATAGGGATGAACCGAATGGGGAAACCAGCTGAAGTCAGAAGTTTCAACAGTGTGTCCTGCATGTGCATGGAAATGTCTGTCAGAAGGTAGGTGCTAATTTATGAAACAGTGATAATTCTGTAAAGTGAATTCTTACAAAAATTCCCACAGGAGGAGGTTGCTCCAGGAAGTGCATATGGTTGGTGAAAGCTACAGTATCAGAAAGTTGATTTTTCTTCTTGAAAAGGGGACTTATGATGTCCGTGGTACATCGTCTGACAGCAGGATGGCTCGTGGATCATCTCTCTTTCATCAACCAGTGTGGCTATGAGATCTGTGACTCCTTTGCACACCCTGGTGGTGTCACTTGCAATACTTCTGTCACATCTACTGAAGACTGTCACAGTACTTCTACTTTTGCTCCCACCCTCTCATCAAGTGATAGTCCTGCTTATGGTCCTGGAGATGCCATAGAAACAGAAGGTAAACCAGCAAAAACGAGATACGTGTTTCGGGAGGAATTCTTTGATATTTCTAAGCCCCATATAGCTGCAGCTCCTGAGGAGCAGCTGTGTCAGGGATGCCCTGAGGTGAGTCTGACAGAAATAAAGGCTGACAGCAACAGAGAGGAATACCAAGAAGGAGCAAAGAGTGACACTGGAGATTCTGTTGCCACTGCTAGGAAGGTATGTTCTCTATAACACAGTAAATTACAGTAATCCCGTGATAAATAATATACTGCTAACATTGTTTTGCATACCTGAGTCTTTTGAGGTAGCGTAGAAGAGCAGGAACTTCTGAGGATCTTCTTGTGTCCCTTTTGTCAGTAATGTGCTTTCTGTGTCTCATAAGCAGTGGATTGCTCCCAAAATGTCCTGACGCTGGTTGTGGTCAGGTACACAGCCTGAAACTGTGGTAGCTGTTGAGACTGTGCAGATTAGTGAGTTGGGAAGGACAGTATGAATTTACCTTCAGTGTTGTTCAGTACTGTTCCATGTGGATAAAAGAAAGTAAGAGTCGCAGGTCTAAACCAATAAATGTAATCATGAAGACATAGTTAATTTTTTTCTTTTATTGGTAAACTGCACTTGGCACCTGAAACTTTTAGTATGGGCCCAAAGGAGTCACGAGTACAAACTATGACATGTACTAGGTACCTTCAGATCCCAGGGCCATGAATAACTTAACACAGCTTTAAGCCTATGAACCTTTGGAATGCCTGCAGCAGCTTAGGTATTTTCAGATCTTTTTGCTTGCTATTTGACTTGTACTTGTGATAGAAAAAGAGATGGAAAATTTCTTCTGCTTTTAAAAGGGTTAATTTGTAATTCAGGTATGTTTGGGGTTATTTTCCTTTTATTTTGTCATGGAAGGATATGGAATTTTTTTGTTGTTTTTGTTTGGTAATTCTGCAGAAACGTAAAAGGAAATGTGTGTTTAACCAAGGTGAACTGGATGCTTTGGAATACCATTCAAAGGTAGGTTGGAAAAAACGTATATTTTGCAAGTACATGATACCTGACTTTGGGCATGTGCAGAGTGGAGGGCATGGTTGCAAACAAGTTCTGTTCTTGCAGCTTGTTCCACTGGTGCAAAGAAGGAAAGGGAAGGGAAGATCAATCTCTCCAGTCCTGAGGTGAATAAGTGTTTACAGAGTAGATCTTCTGTGTAGTTACATGTGAAATTGCATCTGAGACATTACAAAGAGCTGGAAGCTGCATTCACGAAGTCATTTTGACTGTTATAGATAACTGAATGTTATATTGTGATGAGTTGAATATTAGGAAGTGATTGATTTGAAATTGGCAACGTAACCTGTTCCGAAGATCAGCTCATCTTTAGTTTTTCAGGACACTGAAGTGCTGAAGTTATTCAAAGCTTTTGTGACGAACTGTGCTTCAAAATATCTTATTCTGGAACTGAGAAAAAAATTTAATCTTTCTCTAACACTTTATATTGTCATACTAAAGCATTATGAATGACTTGGAATTCAAGTCTGTATGCTTATGTCAGTGATGTACTGGTGAAGATACAATTGAATTACACTGAAGCATATTAGTAAATCACAGAAATACAAACTGTAGGTAACGTTTGATGTATTCTTACTGCTTTCCCAAATAGTGATGTGAACCTGAACTAGGATCTACACTTGCTTTCTTTCCTTCAACAAAGGTGTTAGTCATATTGGGCTCTTTTGCTTAATTCTGCTCCTCTTGAGCTACATTTAGATGACTACACTTTTTTCTTTTACATGGCAACAATCTTGTAGTAAACACATCCAGTTTGCTGATACACTGTAGAGGTCCTGTGTTATTTTTGTGAATAAGCTATATGTATGCAGAATCACCTTAAAGCAGAGAATTTTGGAAGCTCAGCATCAATATGAGTGTGAAAATGTTTAAGCCAAAATAAAATCATTCAACAGTAGAAATAAGGAAAGAATTGAAGAGAAGTTTGATGTCTCAGAGGCTTGTGTAACTTCAAATGATTTTTGGTGAATATGTGGAAAAGACAGAGTTTGGAAAAATCTGTGACCCCAGTTAGCCTGTTATGTCATTCACAGATTAGAAAGTATTGGGTTTTTACTGTATTTGTGTTGCTAAAGGTTATGGCTCTGCAAGTCAACCCAGAGTATTTTGACACTTACTCCTATCTGTAGACTCATTGTCAAAAAAACCCCAATTTTGTTTCTGCAAGTGAATCCATTTATGAATTTCTGTCAGCGTCAACATAGGCAACAATACAAAATATGCTGAATTCCTTCAGCAGCCATTTGTTAAACTACTGCTTCGATTGCTTGATAGTCAAGAGACTTTGTCCACCTGTGAGTTAACACATGCATGTAAGAAGGTATAATTTCTACAGAATTAATAATCATATCTTTAGAAGCAGTATGAACTTCTCTTATCACAAACCTAGGTACTAAAAATGTATGACTCTGTACTCTCTGATATCTAGAGGTGGCACTACTAAATTATTAAAACAATTTTTTTCTTCCCCTGCCACTAATCTGGCAATTGTAATAAAGAGTATTTTGAAAAACCGTCTTGTAATCTTGAAGATTTCATAATCAGAAGCTTTTGAAACCATAATATGTACTTGAAACCTTTATTAAAGCCACTGTAACTGACTATATTGTTGTTCTAAATGGACAAACCCACCTCACTGACAATCAGAACTTCTAAAAGCTTCATGATTTGGAAATAAAATGGGTTACTAAATTTTGTGAAGGGAAGGTGCTGAAGTGAATGACAGTGTATATAGATCCAAGAATCTTGTCATCCTGGACTAACAGGCTATTTGAGAGGTTTGCCACTTAGAAAAGTTGAAAAAATAAAATTCTGATACTTTAATTTATTGATTGTACTTCTGTATTACTGTAAAATGCATAAACTGTTGTTTTATGAAGTGAATTGAAATGTGGAAAATGACTGATTTTTAGATCCCAGTATACATCTCAAATAAAAATATGTTCATGGGCATAGTAATTTGAAATTAGATTAGAATTTTAAACTTCAGATAATTGCTTTGAAATTTGTATTTGGTTGAAACAATTCCACCTCTGTTGTCCGAAATGTTTTATTGAGTACTTTCTTACTCTTTCTTTCTCCAGCCTTCTAATTATTGTAACTTTGCCAAAAACCAACAACAGAAGTTAGCGGGGTGTCCTGGTTTTGGCTTGGATAGAGTTAGTTTTCTGCTTGGGAGCTGGACAGCTAACGTAGAAATCTATGATGGAGTGGAAATGCTTAAATAAAAAATAAACCCAAATTTTTAAAAAAGCCTCAGAGTCAACATATTAAAAGCTAAAGGTAGACACGTTGCCCAAATGTATGCACCCAGCTGCAGCTGGTTTGTCTCTCCCAGTCTGGTCAGGGTAGCTCAGAAAACATCAAAGATTCTCATTTTGGATTTAGTATGAGGATAACATTCACAGCAACAACTGAAACATCAGTGTGTTAAGTAGTGCTTGCCCTAAGTCAAGGAGTTTTCAGTTTGCCACTCTGCCAGTGAGCAGGTGCACAAAGGAAGCTGGGAGGGAACGTGGCCAGAATGGGTGACCCGAACTGGCCAAAGGGCTATTCCATGCTCACTATATAAACGACGGGAGGTGGTGAGGAGCCATGGATTTGCTACTAAGGGATGGGCTGGACATCAGTGATCGTATTGTGTGTCAGTTGTTTCTCTTGGGTGGTACTTCTCTCTCTTCTCCTATCCTAATAATAAAAATTATGGTAATAATTCATTTTGTTTCAATTTTTAAACTGTTCTTATCTCAGCCCATGAGGTTTGCTTTTTTCCTTAGATTCTTCTCCCCACCAGGGACTGGGAGGCATGGGGTGTGAAAGAATGGCTGTGTGGTACTTGGTTGCCAGCTGGCATTAGACCAAGATACACACCTTCTTATCATGCCTTTTAGCTTTGAGCCAATGATCTCAGTAACTGGCAAGGATCCTTTTCCCTGCCTGCAGATTGAAAATGTTTTGATTTCAGTTGCATTCCCTGGTCAAGTAGATACTTGAAAGATCTTTTTTCCTTTGTTTTTTTGTGACCACACAGGTCAGGAAGCTCATTTGGGAAGGCACTTTGCATTTAGTCCAAGAAGGACTCAAAAGTGGTTTTCTTCATCACACTACCACAAAACTCAATTGCAGGAAGAATAATGTTCCTCAACACATTGTCTGTGGGTTGGCTGAATTATGTGAAATGGCAAAACAGTTTCCAGCTGTGAATGAAAGTGACCATCAAGCTGTACATGTGCTGGAGGATGAAATCTGCCATCCAGAGCAGGACCTGCTCTCATGTGTCATGAAAAACAGCTCAAACTGTGCAAAGATAATTGTGTTAATGGGGCAGAAATACTTGGTACCACCAAAAAGCAGTTTCCTCTTATCCGATATTTCATGTTTGCAGCCCCTGCTGAACTGTAAGTATCCTTAGGTTTTAGAATTTACCCCTTTTCTCCTGCCCAACAAGGGCAGTTAATGTCAAGATGCCTCAATGAACAGGTTTTAACATACAGCATTTCACTGATAGCAAATGCTGCTGGAGGCTTTCAAAGTGATAGTTCTAACTTCGTGCAAATAGGTAAGGACTTTCAAAGGAATCTTGAATGGTTAGGAGATCATGTCATGAGGGGATTATTTGTCTCCAGGAGGCTCCTTTAAAAACCTCAGCCAAAGTACAAGAGTTTGTGGGCGTGTTCTGAGCCACTGTCAGCATAGAAGTCACATAAACACGTTAAACTGGGACTAGCTGTGCTGCTGGGTCCCTATCCCACAGGAGCAGGCTTTAGCACAGGTTGCTGCTGAAGTGGTGGTCCTGCTGTCTTGATTTTTATCTAGATTAGACCATGGGAGAGGGATGAGATAATGCACCCTAAACCAAATGTTCACTTACAGACTCATCTTGTTCAGGGTCTTTTTAGATTGGAATAAACTGGTTGTGGAACAAAGCCCAGTATCTGCCAGGAAAGGTACCAGTTTGAGAGGCTGTTGCACCCAGCTGGAGGGGAGCACCACTTTAGCAAGGCCACAAGTAGCAAGCATGACTTGACTTTTCAGCTGCTAGTTGTCTGTCTCTCTTTACCTCCAGTAGTGCAAAACCATTTTTCTAGGGCTGGCTTGAAGCTCTGCATGTCCCTGTTCACCTGATGAAAAATCAAGGAGGACAGGAATCTTGCATTCAGGGCTGCAGCTTTTCACTCAGCTGGGTACCTCACTATGTAGCTTCTGTTGGGAAACTTGGAGAAATTTTTATTTTTTAAAACTCGCACTCTGCTATCCTTTTTTTCCTGAAAGTCCTAAAGATAGTCAAAATTTCTTGGAGGGATCTGACACAGATCACATAAAAGTCCTTTCCTTAGGTAATCGACCTAAAAATATCTGAATTTTCTGGATATGATTATCTGAATTAAAACAAACATGTCAAACAGTCTTTTAACTTCTTATTGGAAAGAACTGAAGAAATTTGCAGTTTTGCTGTATATCTGTTTTATCTCATAGATGTTTTTAAAGCTAATTTACTGGTTTTTCTTTTTTTTTTTTTTTAAATTTCACTTGCCAGACAAGAAGAAATATGATGTAATTGTGATCGATCCACCATGGGAGAACAAGTCTGTTAAAAGGAGTAACAGGTATGTTTTACAGTAAAATCAAACAAATTTTGTCATTGTAGCTTACAAGGGGCAATTAACATTTTAATATATTGATGCAATCCAAGACCAATATAACTGTGAGACTGTAGGTTAAACTTTTAAGTATTTTGACACATTCTTACCTTCAAGTCTATGGAATGTCTTAGGTATTTCACTGAAATGTCTTGAATACTTGGCATACAAAATATTTGCAAGAGTAGATCTTAAATTAGCTAGCTGGTGAGAGAATGTTAGTCCTTGAGACTTACAAAGAAAGTATGGATTCAGCTGTTTTGTAGGGCCCAGATCATGCAGATACTAGTTTGTAATTAATAGGGTTACTTCAGTAGGCATAAAGCTAGATAAATGTGTAAGTATTTCCAGGACTGAAATCTTGCTCAGAACTTTGAGTGGGTTTTTATTTAATTTGATCTGTAGCTTAAGCTTCAGTCTAATGTTTAGAAGAATGTGATAATGCCACAGTAAAATCTTCTAGTGCAATAGGAACTCTTGAGTGCTGTAGTTTATGAAGTCATTAACTTACATTTTTATGGGCTTCCTTCACTGCTGAGTACCATCGTGTTTATGCCAGTGGAGTCCTCTTGATTACCACAGAATTGTATCCATGTGAAAGAAGGGTAGACAGGAAATACGGCTTTACAACTTTCGAAAATAAAGTTCACTGCAGTTTTTGAAGCTTGTTATGAAGACATAGTTTGAAGATGCAGAGACTGATTAGTAGGCTTTCCTTTGAAAGCCCTCCAGAAACCTCTAGAAACTCTTGAGTTGAATTCATTCAAATGTGTTTCTTGAGTATATATGGTACTCAGAGAAGAATTGTAGTTACAAGCATAAATTAGCCACCAAGATCCTCTCTCCCTTATAAAATAAAGGGAAAAAGTGGAGGAGCTATCACTGCTCCTAATTATCTTGTTGGCGGCTAATTGTTGTGTAGCATTTCTCATCTGGGTGAATCTTTTTTCCTCTGGACAGTCTAGTCCAGGAGGTATTTTGGATTTTATCCTTGTTTACTGTTTCTCACTGTAGTATTGTGTAGGATCCTGGGTACCCACGTGGTGGCTGCGGATTTTCATTAGGCCCTGTGCCAATATATTTGGTGCTGCAAAGTGTAGGTTTCACGAGCTACTGTTTATTAATAGCATAGAATTGCATCATGAAAAAAAATTGTAGAACAGGATGGGATCTGGAAAGCATCCTGGATTCACCGGTGTAGCATTCAGTTAGCTCAGAAAAGTGCAGAATGGTCTTGAATAACGAGAGAAATTCTACCATGGCTGATAATTTAAAAAAATGAACAACTTCTGAAAATAATTGGAGGAATTATTATCTTTTATGACCTCTTAACTTGTCATTCAAAGTAGTGTTGCTCTTGCAAGTGACTCACTTGTCATTGTCATTCTGTAGAGAGTTTATTATGAGAAGTGAATAGTATTACATTGCCTAAGAAGCTACTGGTCACTAAATAGCTTTGTTCCGGCACAAAGATGAGAATATTGAATTACATATGATAGTTCTTAAATGAAACATGAGCCTCTAAACTTCTTCAGAGTCACAACTCATAATGCTTTATTTCGAGGGATAGTGGAAATACATAGTTAAAGGTTCTGCTCAGTAAAACTTAAGTACATACTCTAATGATTTTATATAAAATCCATCAGATTTGTCCACTGGGTGTCAGTCTTGAACTATTTTTATGACTTAGGTTGTCAGGAGATAATTCTTGAAGTGACTGGTCTGTGTAATTTCTTTATCCATTTGTGTTGCTTTGCAAATTTTATAGTTGGTATATGCTAATTTGCTTTCTCACTATATTGGCATAGGTACAGCCACTTGTCTTCATGGCAAATCAAGCAGATTCCTGTACCAGCACTAGCTGCTCCAAATTGTCTTGTAGTCACGTGGGTGACTAATAGACAGAAGCACTTACGTTTTGTTAAGGATGAACTTTATCCTCATTGGTCAGTGAAAACGCTTGCTGAGTGGCACTGGGTAAAAGTAAGTTCTCAATTAGTTTTGTTGTTTTCTTGGAGACTGAGCAGACTTGCACTATGACACCTTCTACTCTTCTAATTTGTCTATTTACTACCATGTGCTTCTGTTTTTGAAAGCTATGATATCATCAGTCTCCTCCATTTTATAAAAGAAAAGGTCTGGGAAAAATATGGGATATTAAAATCTTCTACTGTGTATTTTTAACTCTTTTGTGTCAGATTACTAGAGCTGGAGAATTTGTGTTGCCTTTGGATTCTTTGCACAAAAAACCATATGAAGTTCTTGTACTGGGGAGAGTTCAAGGAGATGTAAAGGAAGCCTTAAGGTATGTCAGAATATTTATGATAAATGTCTTTCTTGCCACTGCTAAGATTCCCTTTGTATGTATCACTTACTCATAATGCAATATAATGTCCCAAAATCTCTTGGCTGATTGCGGACCTAAAGATTATTAAAAAATGCCCTAGGGTATATTACCGTGTCCCGCAGCTGTAAGGAGGAGAGGAGAGAAGATTCAGCAGGCAGGAATTGTGCAGCAAGATTGATTTATTTAATTATTTTACGAACTCTTTTACAGACTTTTTTCTTCATAGTCTAATTGGACGAGGATCAGCCACCCCTTGGGGTGATTGGCTAAAATCCTAAAACATCCATTGTCAAAATATTTTTCTACTATACCATAAACAAGACTTTTCAAGGCTGCAGGTGTTTCATTGTTTACACAACTCCACTACCTCTTCTGTGAGAGAGAAAAGTCTCCCACGGGCCCAGAAAATAGCAAGAAAATCCTTGCTAGCAGCATTTCTGTATCCACAAAATATAGTCTTACTAGCTTTGGAATAAGAGAGTGCCTTAGTGAGATTTAAGAGTGGAACCCCCTGTCTGTTCCTTACATCTGCTATGTTGAGGAACTGGCTTGGACAAAAGCCTCGTGGACAGGGCTTCCTTTGCTGACAGGTACTCTTGGACCATGAGTCCTTGGCGCAGGCTGATGCCATTTTTGGGATGCTGCTGTTGTTCCACACATGAAAATATACAGAACTGCATTGTTTGTTCTTAGTGGCTTTGTATGGCTATTGTTCACCATGTTTTGCCTAAAGCCTCAATGATTTCATAAACTCTCATTTTATATATAACGTCTGAGCAACATTTAGCATCCCTTGGACTTCCCTGAAGTTTGTGAATGAATATTCTGTGTTATCTCCCATCTGAAGTAGCTCTGCAAGAGCTGCACCATCACATTGGGTAGCATTCATTCTCATGTTTATTTTCTGATTTGTATGACAGGAAATCAGAAGGTGTTCTTCCAATTCCAGAGCATCAGTTAATTGTCAGCATACCCTGCAGTCTGCATTCACATAAACCTCCTCTTGCTGGTACGTTTTGGTTTTTTTGCCTAATGTTTCTGTAGCGCAGTGGACTTGAACATCTCATTCTGGGACATACCTAGAAATGCCTTCACTTCCCATTTGCCAAGCAATTTTACTCTACAGAACTTAGGGTTCCTCAGCATTTATAAAAGCTTTCTGAAGCACGCAGTCTTGGCCTCTACGAATGAACATGAAAACTAGAACTTCAAGTATTACTGTGTGTAAATTTTGAGTAGATATGTGGAAAAAATCTCGCCTTTTTCAAAATTTATCTTTTAAATACTGCACAAACAGTTTTACAGATACTTCACATATGAAGTGATAACAAATGACGTAAAGTACCTTGTGATGGAGAGAACTTTGGGAATACATAAAAGAGGAAAGCAAAAATCTCTTTCTTTATTATGTCATCCTGAAATAAATGTTTACATATGTCCATGAATTGATTATATGCCTGCAGTACAATTATACCTTTAAATCCAAAAACTTAATTATTTTAAGACTGCTAATAAGAGGCAACAAATAAGGCATGCCCTGCTTGTTTCTGTGGAGTTGTATTCCACTCACTGAAATTGATGCATTAATTCCAGCCAGCCAGCTAGTGTGGATATAAATTCAGCTTTTTAGAGTTAATCCAAAGAATTGTTCTGGAGCACTTTGACTAATTTCCTCAATAGGAAGTGATACTTCTTTCATCATTATAGCACCTTAGAACATTACAAAGCCATGGTAAGAAATATATTTAATACCTCTCACAAAAACGATTTCATCCTCCTCATGGGGGGAAGCTCACGATGGGCCTGCAAATATTGCAGGTGTTTTGTAATCACATCTGGAAAAGCAGGTAGAAGAAATATTTAATGCTTTTGGAGAGGAGAGATGTCACACTTTGCTTCATTGGTATGCTTTTCGTTTTCTCTTCCCAAGGGGTAGAACAACTTCTATCTGAACAATTATTGTGCATTCAGGGACGCTCGAAAATTTGTGTTCGGGAGCTTGTATTTATTAAATTTACATATATGTATATATATATATATACACACGCACCCTCCTGTTAAAAAACTCCTGGAAGGGACATACTTTGGTTACCTAAAAATAGAAGAAAAAGAAAGGCAATTCTACGAGAATTTTCTTGCCATCCTGAAGCCACATCTTTATGAATTAGGGCTACAGCACAAGGTATATGGGTTGATTTAAGCTAATGAACAGTGGGGTGGTAATTTATGAGGCAGTCACCTAGGGCCTCTTTAGCAAGCTGATACGTAGCAGCAAACTTGGACACAAACAGGAAACTTTGAGGTAGCCAAGGGTGCAACACAGCACCCTTATTATAGAAAATTCTAGTGCAACGATGGTCCTGGGAGCAATTCTTTTGTAGGGCAGAATCTAGAAACCATATTGAAGAATGCTTTATAAATTATAACCCCAAGTGGATTTGGAAAGAAATTGTCCTTGCTAATTTCTTGTGTGTATTTCTTGAGTCTTCACTTGTGTGATGGGATTTGATACCATTGTGCAGCATTTATGTTTGTCTTTGAAAAAATGAACTTGCTGTGGAGCAACATCAATGATTTAAAAGGTTTTTGTGGAAATCCATGTCTACCCTACAGTTTTTTGGCAGATCTGGGCAGAATATGGTTATGTAATGAAAAGGTAGACCACAAGGTAAAAGCTGATTGCTGATGCTTTAACTTCTGTGCTGTACAAGGTGTTGCTTTCACGACCAGGCAATAATCTCAAGCAGCCAGTAGAGAGCAGCTGAGTTACATCCTGGAGGGGTTCAGAAGAAATTTGAACAGAAGCAGAGATTTGGCAAGGGGGGGGAGAAGGACAATTGATGAGTCACACACATTCTTTATGCTTTGTTTAAGTAGTAACAAAGCCAAAAATATTAATATTTACTGATGCTGTCTGGCACTTTGTTTCTTATTATAACAATAAAGGTTGTATGTTGGTACATATGTAGCCGCTTAATGACCGATTATAACAGTTTATGTCTCTGGGGGAAGAGAAAGATGTAAATTAAAGTAAGCCATCAAAAAGAGATGTTTTTGTTCCTACGGTGCATTTAACCATGAAATTGCAACTGTAGGGGTTTTTGGTGATGCATGTGCTGTGTTCGGTGCTTAGAGCTCTAATATGTCATTGTAAATGTACTTAAGCTGCTTTATGCAAATGTGTTAAAATCAAATTTTATTACTCCAGGTTTTGATTCAAACAAACAGCAGGTTTTCTTCATAATTCAATTCAATGTTGGTCTTAGGGAACACAAAAGATGTTCTGTTACGGAGATGTTTGAAGTTCTACAAAACTTCACATCACCTTTTCTCCTTTTCCTGTATTATAGATTGTTCTTGTTATAGCCATTGCTCTTCCAGTTTTTAAGTATATGCATTTATTGTTAGAAAATAATACTGTTGTGTAGGAGTTTGCCTAAAAGCACTGGAATTAATTCTTGGCTATGTTCTAACCAATTTGCATATCTCCAGCAGAACACTGCAATGAGAAGTCATGGGAACTCCTTCCTCCTGTAGCAATGATGACTTGTTTAGGCCATGTTATGAAAGGTTTTCTTGGAACTAAAAAAGGAAATGCCTTTTGTTTCCTTATGTGCCTTGTGAGCCCTTACTGTAAGACTAATTGATAGGTACATCAGCATCTAGGTTGAACTTCAAGCTCAGGAAAGATGCAGTGCTGTAAAGCCATCTTTGAGCTGGATTGCAGGTCGTTTTCTGGTCCTACTCTTTTCAGGGTTTAGACAAATTGGGCAACAAGGACCTCTACATTGCAAACTCTTTTGAAGGGTTATTTTAAACTGAAGTAACTGTGTGCTTTGTGCTTTGCATGGCTCACCGATCAGGCAGTGAAAAAGCAGACAGTCATTTTCACTTTATGTATCCAATTTGTCAATGCAGAACCTGCTTTTTAGGCAGTGGAAGTTCAAAAGATAAGGAGAAACTGTTGCTTGTTTCAAAGATAATTATTTTTTATGCTCATTTAAACATTTTTAGGAGCATGCATCTTCAGTACATGCTTGGGATTAAGAGTACACAAGTATGGCAAGTCTCCTGCTTGACCACTGGATCGTGCTTCGGAATGAAATGGGTTTTCTGGAAGTGTTATGTCTGCCAGCTGGCTTTGTGCTGGCTTCATGTGTCCTGGAGCATTAGGTGCTCAAATATAAGTACCTGAGTTGCTATCATAGTGTTTGTGACACCTGCAAGTGATAAAGAACAGGCTGTTTATCATCTATTTAACCTGTTTCCTCTCTGTGGTATCTGTCAGTGGATAGAAGTAATTGTGTGCTGGGTTTTGTTTTGCAATCTATTCCTGTGGTAGAAAAACTCAGTATTTTATTTTTCTACTGATGTAACTCCTCTAAGCTGTTTTCAGAGAAAAAAACCACAAGGGTTTGCTTGAGGCCTGCAAATCAGATCCATGTGTGTTAAGATAGCCTACTGGGGATGTAAGAGTCTAACAAAGAACCCCTAATTTGTAACTTGAACACTGATTTTTCCTATTTTCAGGAAACCAATGTAATGAGATTTTAAGCCAAAAATTCAGTTCTCTTGATATGGTAATTTTTGTTGCAGTGCAAGTTACTGCCTGATGTGATTATGTAAATGCCTACAACCTAGCAATGAAGAATCACATATATAATGTGATCTTGAATTATATCTAATATGTCTCTTTTTTTAAAAAAAGCCCTCTAGGTTTAAAAAGATGGTCCCTCTGGCAGAAGGAGAGGGGGAGATTCCTGGGACTTCCTTTTTAAATTCTATAACCAAATTGATAGACTGGCACGTTTCCTGGTTCTGCTGAATTGATCCGTTTCTTGGCTGCCCCTTTTTTTGCTTTCTAGTGAACCAGTCTTTGAGGTTGGTTGAATCACTGAAGTGTGCTTTTCAAATCTGTTCTTTTAGGCATGAAAGTTTTTGGTGCCTGTTAAAACTGCTTTGGATTACTGAACCTAGTGCTATGATGATGTTTTTAACCTATGCATTTTAAGGTCTACCACCTGTCTGGGCAATGTGTTCAGTGTTCAGCACCCTCATTGTAAACAATTGTTTCCTTATATCTAGTCTGAATTGATCCTATTTTAGTTTAAAACCTTTATCCCTTGTCCTATAGCTGCAGGCCCTGCTAAAATAAGTTTGTTCCCTTCTTTCTTATAGACCCCATTTAAGCATTGAAAGGCTACAATAAGGTCTCCCTGGAGCCTTCTCTTCTCCAAGATGAACAACCCAACCCTCAGCTTGTCCTCCTAAGAGGGGTGCTTCAGCCCTCTGATCAAATCGGCAGCAAATTATGCACAAGAAATCCTTATCTTAATGGAGCTGGAAAAAGAACAATAAATTTTACCACTTTTTTTATTGTGATGGGTTTGCAAAATGGTATTAAGCAGCTACTCATAAGTGGTGTCTAATTAGATGAACTCCCATGGCACCAAACAGTGTGTGAGTTTTCTGTCAGAATGTACATTTTCCTCTAAACTTCCCAGACTCTTCTCTGCAAATGCTGGGTTTGCTTAAACATTTTATCTTGCCTCTAAAAGAATCAGGCTTTTGGAATAAGATTCCTTCTGGTAGCAGTATTTTTTAGATTAAAAGCTGCCTTGATGATAACCCATCTGAGACATTCATGTAACATTTGTTAAAGATTGGAAGAAGAAGAACAGATTTTTATGACATGCCAAAATACAATAAAGCCTGGAAACACCCATCACAAAATATTTACAGAAAAGTTTTTAGTATATTGGAGCTTTGGGAAACGTGATCAGGTAGGTAGGAAATGCATTTGGGGCTGGCTAACACTAGAAAGTAAAGTGGATGCTCATCTTTCTGCAATGGGAGCAAGTCATGACCTGATCAGCTGGAGTCTTACACAGGGAGTCTGTGACTGGCAAACTTGATGCAAAAAGTCAGTACTTGGATTGCTCCAAAAAAATAAGAAAAAGCATTTCCTCTCATACTTTGGTGTATGCTGACTGGATGTGTTTTTGCTTTCTGCAGTGATCATATCTGAAGAGACTTGAGTGAAGCAGCAAAATGTCAGATTTATGAGCTGTGTTTTTAAGTGTCAGAGATTGAGAAATCACTGGCAGATCTGATCTAAAAATGACCAAGATATCCTTTGTAAAGGGGAATGTTTCCATAATTTTTCTTCTTTTATCTTCAGCAACAAAACCAAAAACTTAACATACAACTTTTAGTAGAGATAAGTTTTTCAGTCTTTCTACCTTCTCTGTGTTGGAACTGTGTGTTGCTCCTTAAAACTTTGCTTTTTTCCTGCATGTTTTCGTACACAGTAACTTCGTAGCTATTTCATGAAACCTAGTTAAGGAATTGCTTGAACCAGCCACAGACTAAATGACTCTGTATGACAAGTAACACATTTAACAATAAACTCTTTGCAATAATACTTTTCAAGCAAAATGCAAGATCTTTTTCTGTCACTCCAAGAATACCAGTCATGATCAGTGACACAGTTGATGTTAATGACAGGCATCTTTATATTTAGATTTAGGCAGTAAAAATGCCTAACTGTAAAAGAAAATTGAGATTTATGTTACTGAATAATAGTAACAGAGTTATAGAAATATCTCTTCAGCTGCCAAGTTGATATTGAGGGAAAAAGTAGTTCCTGCCTTTTATAGCCGTTTTAGTGCTATGCTTATTTAACTGGTGTTTGTTATTTTATCTCTTAACAGTTGTCATTACCCCTTTAAGGTACAGAGGAAAAGAGTGTGGTCTTAATTAAGAAAAGGGTTTATTTATTTATTTTTAGAAGTGTTGCCCCCATGTTACTGGAGCTAAGTGAGGCTTTAGGAGGTGTTTGGTTGATATTAGTAAAAAATTCAGAACTCATCTATGTAGAGGCTGAAATAAATCCTCCTTCCCTTTCTCTAAATGAAAACTAATAAATCAAGGCTATTGAAGGCCTTGACAGTATTGTTCAGAATCTCAAGGGCACTTATTTAAAATTACTTTCTCACTATAAATAGTCCAGCTGTTTGATGAAACCTCTGAAATTAATTTGCTCTCTCTTCCTTTTTTAATGAAACATTCATTTTTTCATCTGCTAGCATCACAGGGGAGGTTTTACTTGTTTACTATTCTTATTTGTACCATTGTCATTGTTGTTGTCTTCTTTTTTTTTTTTTTCTCTTGCACAGCAGTTCTGGCAGAGTTTATCAAGCCAGATGTGGAATGCTTGGAGTTGTTTGCTCGCAACCTACAGCCTGGCTGGACCAGCTGGGGAAATGAGGTCTTGAAGTTTCAGCACATTGATTATTTCACTCTTCTGCAGAATGAAAACTGAGCTGGGTCTTAGATATCTATATCTTCTGAAATTCCACACCTTCCCAGGGTGCTCTTGAACTTAACTTTATTACTGATGGTGCACCTAAAGGTAACAGGAATAAAACCAATTGCATTTTAGTTAAAATTCTTTAAATGACAAGATACCTGTTCAATGCTGCCTTCCTTTTCTGCAAGGTGGTCCCTTATTTTGATGATGTGAACATATTTAAATACTGATGTTGTTACCAAAATCTAAAACTCCTTAGCAGTGAAGCATTAAGAAGCAGGCATTCTTTATTTGGCTGGATGCATGAGGGAGTATCTCCTCTGAAATATCGTGCATGCTGATTACAGAGAAAGCTCCTGTTTATATACTGTATTTTACATACATATTCATTGACCTTTCTGAATAAACATATAGATGATAATAATTTCCCCAAATCATTAATATATATGCCCTCCTCTTTGCACACGTGTTCTTCTGTCCCAGGGGTTTCTTTGGTGGTCCCTGGTGGTCAGCCACCCCAAAATCATACTTGACCATCCAGTGAACTGGTGAAAAGTTGGCATAACTGGGCTGGTTACTCTGCAATTTTTCTTCTTGGTCAATGTGTAACATGATCCTAGAGAATAAGCATTGTGTGGTTCTATAGGTTTGTGGTTTTTGAAGAATAATCATATTAACCAACCAGGTGCAAACAATTCTTCATCTGCCAACCATGTTAGAGTGTAAGTTCATCCCTGTTCTTTTTTAGACCTCAAGAAAAGAAAGATATTTTAAAGTATTCTCACATCCCAACTGCTACATTGTAGCTCTTGTGTTATTTTTAAAGAATTATAATGTATTGTTTTTAAAGAGTGTCAATGGAAGTAAACAGTTCTGAAATTATGCATGTTTTGTTAAAGATTTTTTTTTTGCAAAACAATGGATTTTGAATTAAAATAGTTATGAAGGCAGTGTATCTTCCTACATGTTTGTATCTGTCTGTCTACCTCAGAGAAAATAAAAGGAGCAGTGCTTATGTTTATTGGCACATGAATTCTTGACTGACCACATTCTATGTAAAATTATACTTTTAAAACAGTTGGCAATTCTATCTTTGTGTATATGGTGTTAATTCTTTGAATACATTGTAAATGATCAGTCTCAACATCTTACAAACTCTAACAGATTATATGTATTTTTAAAATTTTCTTTCCTTATGTTCTTGGAACATTATAAAGTCATGCCAGTGAGCTGTATTTTTCAGCTAAGATAAAAATGATCCCTTTTGAAATTTTTTTTTTTTTAAAGAATGGTACACTTTGTGTACCCTTTGCTGTGCTTGGATTGACTTTGAAAAATGCAAAGAAAACGTAATGAGGCCTCTGCCACTTACTTACTTGCAGCAGCAGAGGCAGAGGTGCTGGATGAACTGATTTTCCTGATGGCAGACTCCTGAGTTCTGACTGTTTATAATGGAGAACAAAATACATTGCATAACTTCTTTACAGTCATTTCCATTTTGGTAGCCTGGTGAGCTGAGAAGATTTTTTAAAATTAAGCTGTAAATGTTAGCAGATGATTTTTTGATAATTTTGTAATAAAAATGATCATAAAAACTTGTGTCTTATTTTCAGACCCAGTTTCTATATTACTGTTCAATTTCATGTTTTGCCTATTGGAGCAGTGGAGTTAATAAAACAAGGAAAATGCTTTTTTCTCCCGCCCCCAACAGTTAAACATATACTCAAGCAAATAATGTAACAGTGAAAGTAGTCACCCAGGAAAACATTTCTTGCTGCATGATTGTATTTAGTCTGCATTTTAAACTGTCAGTACCGAAGCAATCTTGCCTACAGCTACAAGGGATAGAAGGTTCTTTATTTGCTTTTAGTTTTATAAGACATTCCCTACCTGGGGCTTCTGCATTCCCAGTCAGAATTCCCCTGCCCTCCAAAGATGCTCTCATCTAGTACTAAATGATGTATGAGACTCAGGTGGAGAATAAATCATAGCTGCTGCCCCTATCTTGTTTTCCCTTTGTACTCTACAAAGCAGCACAAGAAATTACAATATTGTCTGTTCCACATCCGCTGCTATGGACAACTCCAGATTATCTGTGTAATTACAACTAAAAGAAACATGAACAATCCTAGATACCAGGAAACCACCTTTCTCCTTTGAGCTAAGCAGTAGAACCCTTCTAAGGGAATGACCTTCTTTAGGCTGTTTAAGAATTGATGACCTTATTAATTTGTCTTTTCTGTGGAGACCCTTTGCAAATAGTAGCTTTCTAGACCTAGAATCATTAAGGTTGGAAAAGACCTCTAAGATCAAGTCCAGCTGTTAACCTAACATCACTGTGTTCACCACTCAACTGAAGCGGCTAAGCAGCTACTTCCAGCACCTGGGAATCCAGCTTCCTAAGTATGGCTTGTATGTAGAGGACTTGTGCAGGCAGATGCTAAGCTTCTCAGGGTAAGTCTAAAGTTGAAGATTGGAACTTATGCCATACCTGATCCTGTCATAAATAGTTACAAAATTGTGCCTTGGACATCTGTTTGCTGTTTTTCCACTGCTCTGGCCATGAAGAAAACCTTGTGAATATGACAGAAGTGGTGCACATCTGCAGCCAACTTGAAACCATTGTGTTTTCTGAGGTGGAGAAAACCTGTTGCTAGCTTGAAAATCTCATGGTGGTATTAGCAGTTGATAGTTTCAGTTGATAGGGTCATCTTTTAAACATAATTATTCACCTGCTATGCTTAATTCATAATTTAAATAGCCTCTTATACTTTTCCAGCTGTCCAAGACCCCAGCTGTTCCTAACCAGCCATCAGATTGTTCAATGTCTGTCAAAAGTTTCTTCTGAGGCACAATCTGCAGCATTCTGAAAAATCAGTGATGAGTGAAACCAGCTAATATAACAGGGCAATGTAAGATCCAGTTTCCTTTTATATTACATATGTCAATTGCTCTATATTACTTTTGTAGTGGAAAAATGCCCTCTGTTGTGTCAAGCCTTGTATTAAAAAGAAAACTTGCTCTGAAGAGTTTACAGAGTTGGTAAGAAATGAAAGAAAAATGGAGAAGGTAAGGATGGAGGAAGTCAGGATAGTAATGAGATGCCAAATGGATATTTGATAAGTATCGGCCTAGCTATTATGCACATCTTCAGTGTTCCTAAGAAATTATAAGGTTGTTTCCCCTATTTTAAAAGGGATTTTCTTTTTTTGTATTCTGGTATCACACATTCAAAGAAAAAAATAGATGGAGTGTGTATTTTACTTGCAACATTAACAAAATAGAAGGATTTTTTCAGCTATAAATTCTTCTTGTGGCAACTTGAAGAAGTGACAACTGTGATTACTCAAGAATTTTCACAAAGTATGTTATTTGGTACATCTATTGTTATTTTAGCAGGACAATGATAAAAGTTTCTTTGGCTAGGTGTTCTCTACTACTTAGCGCCTTTTAAAATTATGTCATATTGCAAAAAAACTCAGTTATATTACAAAAAGAAGTCATTTTAAGCTTTTTCTATATGTAGAGTACATCAAGTGTCATAATCAAACTTACTTTTATGAATCTTCAGGTTTGAGTATGATTTTGAAATGTCAAATTAGCATATGACCTTTACTTGTATTTTTAAACTTCTGTGAAGTAAAAAGAATTATACCAGCAAGATATGTTTTTGGAATAATGATTGCTAGGCATGTACTCCCGTGGAAACAGCAAAACTTCTTTTGCAAGATTAAACATTATTAAAGAAGTGAGTAGGTCATACCTCTTCATAGCATTCAGCTTGGATAGGTGTCAGCAGCAGTAAAGGGTTGACTTTTTAAAATGGATTTCCAAACTACATAAACAACTGCAAAGTTACAGGAGATAAATGCTACTCTGCCTTGATAATTGCATTCATTAGCCTCAACATACCATTTAAGACTTGGCTAGTGCTTGTTTTGGGTTGGACATAACAGGAAGAGAATGGAAGGTGGCTAGAGAATAGCCAAGGGATGAGGTATGTTCCAGTTGCTGAAAGAAGTCTTGTGGTGTCCCAGCTGGCAGGTTTTTTCATAGAATCATAGAATAGTTTGATTTGGAAGGGACATTTCCAGGTCATCTCGTCCAGCCTCTCTGCAATGAGCATGGACATCTTCATCTGGATCAGGTTGCCAAGAGCCCTATCCTACCTGACCTTGAATGTTTCCAGGGCTGGGTCTGCCAGTTTTTTGTAGAGAGAATTCTGTATGTGCATGTGTGTGCATGCAAAGCTGACCTGTTGGAGTAGTGTAAATCAGTGGTATACAGTGCTTTGAATAACAGTGATATGTGCATTGCTAGAAGTTAATATCACCATATTTTTACTTGTCAGTGTCCTAATGTTACCAGTTTATGGGAAAAACATACTATTTATTTGGTTAGAGATGCCCTAGTACCATACCTGGTTTGAAAGCTTGCCTGGGGCTGTGTGATAGATATGCTTTTGCTTGGTATTCTTCTGAAAGCACAACATTGACACTGATGAGTGAACAGCATAGCAGCTGCCAAGGTGTGTTCCCATGACCTTGGCCACATCTCAAAAGCATGGGAAGCACACAGAAGGTTGGGCAGGTGCATGGTTCCACGGGTTCTTTGGCAGCTTCAGTGTGCCTCCACATCACTAAAATGTCATCAAAGCTGCTCTGATGAGGCTGGGTCACTTTCCTGGGCCTAGCTATGAGGACTTTCATTGCTGGCATAAAGGAGTTAAGGTTATCACCTTGTCAGGGTTGTTCTTTGAGTAGACTGAAAATTTTCTAAAGAAAGTTGCTTTTTACTTGCAAACATTTTTTACTCAACTTGCTGAACACTCCTGGTGTGCTGCAGAGCCTGGACTTTCAGCGCTGGGTCTGAGCCTGCCAAATGGGATTAAAGAGTTATGGGCTGTGCTCTTGAGGGCTGATTCAAAATTCTTCTGGTATTGAGACATCCAGGCATTCTTGGAAGCACTTTGGCTGCCAAACTGCAGGCAGAGCTCTGTAGTGGTCCTCCCTTCCTGCTTTTTGGCTTTTTAGCTACCTGTCAGTCTTACAAAAAGAAGGGCTGGGAGGCACTGTTGACACTGGGGTTTTGACACTGAAATCACTGTGATTTCTTAAGAAATGTGGCATTTTTCATCTTTTCCCTGTGATGACAAAATCTGAAATTTCTATTACTCATTTCAGAGCATTTTTATATTTCAGTCAGTTTACATTTACTTACAACAAAGTAGGTCTGACTTTCCATAAGCTCTGGTTTTTGCTGCTTAGTTCTTGTTCCTTCCTCCTTTTTAATTTCTCAACTGGTTTGCTTCAATCTAATATCCATTTACACATTAGTAACTTTATTTTGTTATTTATTTGTTATTGGAGGTGCCTTTAGATTTCTTTTAACTGTTGGGAAGGCTTGGCTGTAAAATTGCGTGGTTTGAATTTGTTTGTTACCTGTTCCCACAAACAACTGTGCATAACAGAGTGTGGCATGGGATTGGAGACATGGATCTGGAGGTTAGGGAGGAAAGAGGGGCTGCTTAGTAAATGTCAGCGAGAAGAGGGGAAACT
>NW_008238834.1:3937985-3961889 GCF_000691975.1 Corvus brachyrhynchos | reverse complement strand
CAGCAGGAAGATGGGAAACTGTGGCAAAAGAGAAATTCACTGCTGCCACGAGAACATGAAAATGTGAGAGAAAGGTGTGATTTCTCTGTTACGTTGCCTAATTTGTAAGTAAAAAAGTTAAATAGGACAACAGTACCATAGCAAGACTACTTTCCATAAGGGGAATTCTTTTTATCAGTTCTCTGGTGCTACCTGTTTGATAAGAAAACAACAGAGTGAGGCCTCGTTGGATGACCTTAATGGAAAGGATAGCAGCTCTGAGTGAGTACAGGAGCCTTTTTTCAGATCAGCTAGGGAGATAGTATTCATGTTTAAAATACTACTACTGAAATGCTGTGAAGGCAAATACTTGAGTAAGATTTTTTCCCCCTGATGTTCAATATGCAGTGGCATGTCTTCTTTTTTCCCATGTCAGTAAGTAAATGGTCTTAAAATAAAGTAGCATTATTGCTTATCACTAGTTGGAATATTTGGCACCCTTATTCAATTTTCCTTTTCTTGTGTAAAACCCAAACAATAACTTCTGCTGAGGGAGAGGGAGGTCAGACATTCTCATTTTGTCTGTAACACTGCCTCCATTTGCCTCATATTGTGGAGCCTACAGTCCTCTAAGGACCTGGGATCAGTGGAATACTCCTCACTGTGGCCTGTCTTAGACCTCCTCTTTATTCCCTTCTCTGTCCTTCCTTAAAGAGTATTTCTTTAACATGTACTGTCTAACAAAATGAGGGTCTGCAAAGAGGAAGTAACAGATAAAGTGGAAAACAGTGCCCAAAATGCAGTGGAATGATGAGGATTGTAACACTTCACAGCTAGGGCCACTGCAGTGCTCATGGTTCTCTAAACCATTGCTATGGACCAGCTCATACACACGTTTGAGACTTTACAATCTGTAAAGATCCGTCTCTTCTCCTTTTTGGAGATGGAGATATTTTTCAACTCAGAAGAGTGGGTGCAGTTCCCCTGGTCAGCATTTTTAACACAGCAGACATTGCACACTGCTGGTTACAGGTTAATTGCAGAATTGTACAAACATCTGAACTTAATTTCTGGTCTTTTTTTCAGCACAAAGCATAGCCACACACTGGCTACTATGTGGAAAATGAACTGCATCCAAGGTAAAACCAGCACAAAGGCAGAAATAAGTTAGAAATTTAAGAAAAGCTAATTGTGTAATAGGCTAAAAATATCGGCATCATGGGTGATGATTTTACCGGGATCATTAACTGAAGTTTGTAGCTAAATTTTACCAGTTTATTTAATAGCATTGTCTTGTAACAGCTATATGCTATTAATTCAGGAGACAACTTATTGGAAATATTTTTATGACACCGTTACTGCCCTCACACTATTCCGTGTGTGTTTTAAACAATTTTTATCTTTCATTACTCTGTGCACTCCAAAAGTTAGCTGAGTTCAGAAAGAAAGTATGTGTCCTTTTCTGAGGTTCATGGTTCATCTATTGGTTCATATAACTTCAAAAAGATAGTTATGACATAAAAATTACATTTTTCCACATCAAAGTGACCTGTCAAAACTTCTGTTGAAAATTTTATGAGGCCTACGGCCTAACTTATTAAAAAAAACCAAGAGAGTTTAGATTACGAAGAGCTATTTTTGACCAAGTAAACTGGCAGGCAAAGTTATGAGGATTTCTAAATTTCTAATAAGGTCAAGGAAGTGCAGAACATAAGAGGAGTCTAAATATAATTACAATTTTCACTGCATGATGCAACCCACATATATATTATTTTTTTGGTCCTGTGCTCTTCAAGGTTAATTGGGATAACCCTCAAAGTAAAAAATGCCACAGGAATCAACGATGTTAACATTACCTCTAGCATTATAGGAGGAAACTTTCTGGTTTTACAGTGCTGAAAAGCCTCATTTACAGAGACTGGGAACTGTCTCACACAACAATTTCATTTTGTTGATATAATCGTGGCTTTGTATAGCCATTTACATAATGACATTATAGGTCTGTAAGAGAAGTAGGATTATATTATCCCATAACAAAGTTACTGAGGTTTTGGTATAATACAAAGACTCTGCTTTTACATATGAATATCAATGTTCTTTAAAGGAAATGATTTACCCATTATCATGCTGCTCTTTTTAAGGTCTTAAGTAGACCTGCATAGCCTAGGCCTTTTCCTGACTGCTGGTGATAGGCGGCAATTTCACTCCAAGTCACTGTGGTGAACAAACTCTTCTTTCACATGAGTAGCTTGTCTATTCCTCTCCTCCGTGTATATTTAGGAGGAGGTGAAGCACAACAAAATTGAGTATGTGGCTTTGTCACACATCTTCCTTTACAGGAGGATTTGCTTAATGTACACAGTGTGTGCAAAAGAGGAAGATCTCTTACAAATTCTGAAAGGAGGCATGGGCAGTGAATAGTGATCGGACAGTGGGATGGTTCCTTTGAAGGGGGGATGCCCTTCCTTGTAGTTGATCTCTCCATAGTGGTGAGTACTCTGATTGGAAAGGTTGCATCAATAACAGGAGATTCATTTAAAAGGAAGATGTTGCCTCAGAGTTTTTAATTCTCAGTCATAAATCTTTTCCAGAAATCTAAATAGCTCTCTCAGTTTTCCAGATCTGTTCATTATGCAAAACCTCTTTGATGATAGTACTAGCAAAAGCAAGGGAAAATAAATCCAAATGCACTGGTAGAGTAAGACTCCCTTTTCAGCCCAAAGATGTGAGACAATATCTGTTATCTTCATCATTTTTTACTGTCTAGCCCTTTATGAAATGCTTACCCACTGAAGATGTAATAGTTTTCATTTAAAATCTTGGTACTAGATATTTAGTTTGAGACCAGCTGTGACACTTAAGTATTTCCTGCTTTGATGAACCAGATGATGAAATAATCTAATTAGTCTCCTCATGAGAAGCAGTCAGAAGTATGATAGCTTTCCTATTTAAGAATCAATATAATGGCAAGATGGTAAAATCTGGTAGGGCATCTGTAATATGAATGCTTTATTATGAAAAAATGAAAGCTTCATACAGATTTGATTACAGAGGATTACTTATCTTCCTTTGCAATAGCCAGGGATTAGCAAGCAGTCCTTATTCTTCTGCATACTCTATGTGTTTGTGAGAGAAAGGAGTATGTGGGTGAGATTTAGAGATAAAAGTATTTAGTTTTATTTCTCTGAGTGGGTACTATAGGTGATTATTTCATTTTTGCAAGACCTTTATTCTTCCATTTCTTCATAGCAGGAGTACATGTGATGGTCCTCAGCTAGTATGAGCTTGGGAATTTTCTTGGAAGTTGATGAAATGGTGGTGCTAGATTACACAAACAAAGCCTTTGCCTGACACCTTCTGGTGTCCACTTTTCTCATCACTGATCATCCATTCTGTGAATTTCTCAGCTTATTCAGATTGTAGAAAACAAGAGATAGCTCCCTAGAAGGCAGGCGTAGTATTTTCTAAACCATCTGTGACTATTTTTTGACTCATTTTTTTCCATGTAATCCCAGCATTTCTACTCACTGCATCAAATAGAGCTCCTTCCATGTCTTACAGGGGTATCAAACCAAACCATAATTGCCAGCTACATGTGTTTTTAATTAACTCCTTGCCTTGAAGGAACTGAGATGCTGATATCAGCTAAGGGTATTTGAGTTCCCCATCTTGTGAACATTATGGCCTCGTGTTATAATCCACATCCTTTAGGAATGAACTACAGCTGCTCTTGACATCTAACATTTTAATTTCTTTTGTATCTTTTATTGACCCCTAGAAACATTGCAGACCACAATTTTAGAAATATTGAGCTAATTATCTAACAATTCTTACTTATAGGTCACATGGTCTGTTGGAGTTTGATAGCACTTTCACCTGCAGATGTTCCCTTTTTTTCTGCTTGTCCTAGTATAGCATGCTCATGTTGAGATATAAATCTCTTTAGATTGAAAAAGGCAAATAAATCAGGTGTCTTTCTAAAAGCAGCCAGAGCATTTATCTACCTCAGCTGCAAGTATTCCATCTCTACATAGCAGAGCTCTATGTCTGGGGAGAGCTTAATATCAGATACAGTTTTCCCACTGGATGGGGATCTTTAATGTATCACTTGTGAGTAGTAACTCTCTTTGCTGACATTTACAGTTGCTGTTGATATTTCTTACCTCCTAATGTTTCCAGACACAGCCTTCCAGGAGGGCCTAAGCCGACTCAGGCTGGGGGCACATTTGCCTCCTCTGGGAAGCTGTTCTGCAGTTTTGAATATCTCAGCTATTCATAAAAAAGGCAGTGTGACTTTGCTAGTCCTCAAGAGTACATCTGTCTCACTGACTCACCACAGAGATGCTGAAAACAAATATACTTGCCAGTCCTGATAGTGGTGCTTGGATTGTTGGCTGTTTTACGCAGTTGGAAGAACACAGCCAAGCCTTCTCAGGAAGGGCTTTGGGCAGACAGGTCAAGATGGCAGAGGCACCCAGCCAGGACAGCAGCTCAATGGGAGTGAGAGCTGTGCTGCTGCATCATCTGGTTCATTAGAGGATGAAGCATTTAATTATCACAGCTGGTGTCATAGTGAATCTCTGGTACCTTGGAGAAGAAAGAGAATTGTTGAGTATGACCAACATGGACTCTAGGAAGAGATGACTGGTAGCATGCAATGAAGGAGCTTTTATGAGGCTATCTAAGATAAGAGTAAAAAGTCTACATAAAGTTGGAATTCCAAAATAATGGGTCAGTATAAAGCTTAGGATTCCAGGTGAAAACTTGTAATGCATGCCAAGGTTATATCAAAAAGGTAGGCTCCAGTACTAACCTTTAAGATATTTCATGAACTTTTCACTTGAAAATTTGACCAACGATGAAGATTCTCTTTAGTTTGAGAGGCCTGATCTAATTTCTGAGTTACTTTCTCTTCCCAGTTTTTGTTTACAGTATGCTTAGCCAAGCATGATGCAAAATGCTTAGCCATGTATAATGTAAAAGATCAGAAAGGCAATTCAGGCCTTTAGCTGTTGTTTTTAAAGAACCACCTTTTACATGTTTATTACCTAGTAAGGGACTGAGAGTCATGTGTGCTAAGTCACTTTTCTGGCTTGTTTACTCCATCTTTGGGAGCATGATTGTAGGTGGAGAATGAAAATGGAGAGTTCAGAACCAGATGAGAAAAAGCAGTGACTATTTCAAAGCATGGCAATGAAGAAGAATAATATCTAAAATAATGTCATGATCTCCTATCTTACCTAGCATGTTCTTCTAAAACCCTTTTTTTGTGGCAGGGGTGGCTGTTAACTGAAGAAAAGCAGCAAATTCTGCAAACCACTGATGGTGGCACTAGAGCCCTATCCCTCTATTCTCTTCCCCAGGAAGCTAATAAAGAACATCAAAATTAGATGTTATCAGGCCATCAAGAATTAACAACATGCAGCAGATGGTAACACCTACCCTTTGCTATGCACCTAATTTTAGCCCAGACTATTTACCAGCAAGTTGTGGCAAAGGTTAAGGAATCCAGCACCGAGCAGTGGGAAGCGAGTAGAGGCAGGAGGGAGCAGAGAGGTTTTCTCTCACTTCTGGCCCTCTTTCAGATTGTCATTTTAATCAGTGGCTTTGCACACCATGACTACCCTCAGTGAAATGAATGGAAGTGTTTCCTTCAGCCTCGAACTATCAACTGGTAAACTGCCAGTTGAAATCTATGACATACCCCAAAAAATGGAGCTATATTTCATGGCAGAAATTTAGCTATTGCCCTGAAGGTGTTATCATGGGAAATGCAATTACATTATGTAGTGTGAGTGTGGGATGGGCACATGTAAGCACATGGATGCACATATGTATTTCCACTCATCATATTTTGTCCTAACCTCTGCTTTATTTGCTTTTCTTTCCTGACACTAGCAACAGTGTGATTTAGGACAGTGCATTGATGCATGTTGGGTCTTACAATGGAATATCTAGACTGAGAGCATGTCTTCACCACAGGCTTAACTCAGGCTCCCACCTACATTTTAGTACAAATCTCTCTGTCAGCAGCACACTTAAAAGTTTCACCTGGGCTTATGTGAGCTCTGAACAAATGTTTGCTGGCCCAGTGAGGGGCACAGTCTAAAGTCAAGGTCTCTGCTGAAAGGTGACCCAACTCAGCAATGCAGCCTGTCTAGTGCAGGGAATGGCTGAAAAGTGCTGGGCGAGAAAGAAAGGAAGACATCAGGATTTCTCCACCTGGAATGAAGGATGCCACAGTCAGGGTTAGCAGACCCTGCACCATATGTCTTTGAGACCAGGTGGTCTGGTTTCTCAGCTGGAGGAGAAGCAAGTGTCACTGCTGGAGGTGTCCACAAGAGATGCTGCAGCCCCCCAGCAAGTGGCAACTGGCATTTAGCAGCCTTATCTCTGTGCCCCTTCCCCTCACTGTTCACTGAAACCAGAGCACACCAACTGTGCAAGAGACTCAGCTCACAGGTGTGCACCCTCACATCCTACAGCACACGACTGCTGCCATGATGCTAAACAGGGGGCTGACTGGATTCCCTGTCCAACCAGCACCCTTTGATGTGTGTTTTCTTGCTCAGTCACTGCTAGGTCTTGTGGCCATAGGCTTAAATTTACCCATGAGTCCATACAGTGAAGACATGGGGAGGGTCTGCAGATCAGAAGAGACCTGAAAACTTCTGAAAGAGGATGTAAGCAATGGGAGAATTTTCCCCAAAGCACTGGCAGACCTTCCTTTGCTCTGCCTTTGAGATGATCATGTATAGATTTAATTTATTTTTGTTGAATTGCCATATCACAAGCTGTGTTTCCTGGTGGGAAGTTCCATACACAAGATGTTTAAAATGTTTTTCTGCTGTGGATGCTTTGTGTAAACAGCATTTCAGTGACAGACAAACTGCCCTGAGTTGCACAAGTGAATAAAAATTACTTGAATCCCTGGTTCTGATATACTGACTAACTGCTGTGAGTTTTCTGTATTTTGTGCCTGGTTTGAAGTGCCTGAAAGTTATTGGAGTTTATATTTATTATTTAACAGACTTCATCTGGGAAGACAGCTCTGACCTCTCTCCACTATGTTTTTCAAGAATAAAAAGCTCACAAACCTATTCATTTTGAAAGTTGTATTAATGGAAAAAGGACTGTTGAATTTTTTCTAAGGCTGAGTTTTCACATTTACAGTTTGAAAGCTCATTCATAAGGAATCATTTTTATTTATAGAACTGCTGCCAATTTCACAGGTACAAGCATTAAATTTGTGTATGGAATGCAAATGTCTATTTGTGAGTAGTCAAAATCTGAAATGATGATTGTATTAGTTAGGTAACGTATAATTTGTTACCCCTGAGTGAATATAGTAGCACTGGTCATTACAAAATATGCAAGAAACCCAGTAATGCCAATGATTGTTACATAAATGCTAACCTATGTGAGTATTTAAGAAGGACAGATGATTAATGAAGTAGCATAACTGTGTATCCCAGGATTCCCATAGCTTCAATATCCCTTCAGCTTGTATTTGCAGAACACCAAGCAAAATCAATTTCTGGGCAAATAATGCTATTACAATGGAGCACTGTTTTTTTCTTGTTAGCCGATACAAATAATAGAGAAGAGAAAAACCCCTAACTTTAAGGTTTCTTTTTCCCATACCCCTTTATTTATGATCTCAAGAAGTTAATAACTTCTAATAAATGCTATAAAAAAATCCAGTGATCCTATGGTATTTGATTTCATAGCAAACAAAGATGCATTTTTGCCTTTATCCAGCTGCCTACACCATCTTTGGGCAATGAGCAGTGAGCCAGAGTCTGATTCACTTCCTCAGAGCTGCCTTAAACTGCAATAGGCCTTAAAAAGAGACTTTCTAGCACTAGCAGTGTTGAAATTAAACTTTCAGAGTATTCATTCAAGTTTAAAGTTTGAGTATCTTGACACACAAGAGACAAATGCCCTTTCTCTGAAGGACTTTATTCTGAAGCATGCTCAGGAACTTGCAACAGCCTTGAGTTAATTGAATGTAGTGTATGAGAGAAGTGTAAGGTAGCATCCAGACACAATACAATATATTCAAGTGTTTGTCCATATGTAAGTAGTTAATTGATTGTGCTGCTATGAAGCACAATTCAAGGTTTTTGTATTATCTTTAGTACAAAGCTGTACAATTACAAAATCATACGGGTTGCAAAATACATTTAAGGGCAGGATAGGCTTAACTACTATGTTGGGAATGACAATGAATTATTTTTCCTCTCTTTATCCTACTGTACCCTTCACAGCTCAGGGACATCATCTGGTACTTGGTGAAATGCTAGTTCTATTCAGATTTTCTGCTAGGAGGATTGATGATAAAAGAAATTGTGTGTGGTTTCCAAGGGCATGCATTCATGTTAAATATGTTTCACGTTTAGAGTCTTGATTCTTGACCAGTTCCAATCATTCATGTATTATGCTTTAAGCCTCTCAATAATATGTAGATGTTAAAAAAAACCATACAAAAATTCTATACAGGGCTGAGCATTTCTGTCCTCTCTTTCTAAACCTTTCAAGCACCTTTTCTACATGACCATGAAGTCTAGAAACTTACATAAAAGCTGAAATTCTCCTGGAAATCATTATTAAAGGTCTGGCTAAGTGCTGACATTTCCAGAATTTTAATGAGATTATCAGAGTTGGATTCTCTTTTTTCTTCTGTCCAAGCATCCATCTGGACCTTGTGAAGCTCATGTGAAGATAGATTTGAAAGTAACATCTTACATTCCCTTTATTTAGGTCAAAAAACCCCATAAAAACCCCACAACAAATTGGAGGGGTCTTGCTGGGCTAGAAATACTGTATTTTTTGGATTGGATTTCCTATTTTTTCTCCTGTTCACCATCCATGCAGCTGCACTAAATGAGGAGCAACCTGAGGCAGCAGGCAGAGGGCAGACAGGACCACAGGGTGTGTGGATACTCTACCAACCTCTGTCACCCTTGTGGTACAGTGGTGAGGAAGGGATGAAGGGATCAAAGAGAAGATTTTTGTACATTCATGAAAAAGCTAAACCTCATTAAAGGCATATGGCATTTCTAGTAGCCAAGCAAATGACATAAGCTTGCTTTACCCTCATTCCTGTGCAAGCACAGATACGCCTCAAAATGTCCAATTTGTGTGTGTGTGTAGCTGGGGGAAATGACATAATGTAAATTTTATAATTGTAGCTATAGCCTAAAATGGTGAGGTAGCTACAAATATTGTCATCCAGTATTTGGCATCTTAATCCCTTGCTATTTAAGGCAGACAAAAATGTTTGTGAAATGTCTCAAAAAGCCATTATTTTTAACAAGTGACAGGCTGAAGCTAAAACATAATGGCCAGGAGCTTTTTAGCAAAATAAATAACATGATGTTATTAGTATGCATGTTAGATAGGAAATACTTCCCAGGAACAACTATTTGAGGGTATCCCATTGGGAAAGTAAAATTATTGTGAATTTTGAGTAGCTTTGTGAAAGGAATTTCCATGCAGAAGAATTTTGATTACTTTACCTATCTTATCTATTCATTAGATGTATTCTGTCTGCATAGAACAGAATGTGTATAGATGTATTTATAGAGATACATATATATTTCTGCATATACCAGACTGAAATGCCTTCTGCATGTTCCGTTATGGAGCCTGTATCAGCTAATCTCCCTGAGACTGCCAGTGCCATGGTTTCCTCAATGCATTAAAAAAGAATACAGATTGCATGCCACTGTATGTGTTCTTAGATTTCTCCTTTGAATTTGATAGGAAGTTATGGGTTTTCACGTTAGTGCTGAGACCCTAAAGCACTGTACACATGCTGACAAATGCCTCAGACCTAATGAGACAGGAAATTGAGAAGCTGAAACGGAACAATAAAGGAAGAAAAAACACTGATGCTTGCCTGATCCTGGAAAATGACTGTTATGTTCTGTTACAGAAATTAAAATAACTTTGGCAAGGATTGACTACTGAAGAAAAGTAGACATGGGACTAAACCTAGGGTAAAAGAGCAAAACCAAAACATCATGTCAAACAAAAAGCCTTTGGAAGAGAAGAGACACCAATCAAGATACAAATTCAGTTTTAAAAGTATTTTTAATTAAAATGTTTCATTTAATATGGACAATAATACAAGAGAATTATATCTGAACTTCAAAGCAGGAGAGCTTCTAGATGCTGGTTAAGGAATTATGATTTATATTATCCAAAATTAACACAGCTATAAAGATGTCTATCTGTTAGCAGTTTTGAGAATGCATCTACCATTTTGGTGCCTAAGCATAATTTTCTCTTTTTATCTGGTGTAAAAGACAACAACCAAGGATCTGTGGAGAGTTCTCATTTTTTAAGGGTGTTCTGGTCCAAATTGTTTGACACAGCCACCTGCAGTAATTGCCCAGCCTGGCTATTCATTAACCATTTGTTGAATTTTGTTTCCATGACAACTTCCTATATTATACTGTCTCAGAAACTCAGTAGAATACAGACATCAACTTAAAACACCTAAATGTTTCTCTGAGTTGCATCTCTTGTTTCCTTGGCAACTTCCTCTCAAGTCACCCTAGGATATTTCAAGGCACCTAAGACAAATTTCATTGCATTGATCTTTTTAATGAATTTACACTGACCTGCAGTATACACATTGTACCAAACTTAAAATATTAGATGACAGAATCTTTATTGATTTTATTCAAATGCTGCTTCTCAGCCGAAATCCAATTACTTTGCCCAGTGCGTACATTTTCCCGATTAAGGCTGCAAAAACAATGCTGTAAGGCGCTATCTAGACGTATGCAGACCAATCTGAAGATTAAAAACAACTTTGTGTACCAAGTACAATATTTCTGACAGAAACAAGGGCGCGTTTTTGCTGCTCTGGAGTAATGTGTGATTATTAAAATAAATTCTAATGAGAAAAGGTAAATGCAGAGGAAATCACAAGAAGTGTTGGCACCCGTGTTATTTTTGGTACATTGCAAAGGCAGTAGTTAAAGAAATCATAGCACAAGAAAATCATCCCCGATGCTAAATCCTACCCTTCAGCCCTGAAGAAAAAAAGGAGCTAACACTGATTCCATGCTGGTCACAAAATTTGGTGACTCAATGGGTCTTCCCTAATTCTGCACATGCTTTTCCTATCTTGGAGCAGTGTAAGAGGCTGAAACAAACAAGATGAGTCTTGTATCTTGATTGCAGTCTCTTCCTCCAAAGTCCCTTAAGGAAAGAATGGCCAGTTCTGAGCAAATACTTCACCTCTACAGTGGGTAAAGACCATTTTCATCTCCCGCTTTTCTCCTTTCACAGTGACTGGTCCCACACTGGTGTCCCGGATTTCTCCTTTCACATTGACAGCCTAAGGTAGTGAAACCAGGATCTGCCATATATGAATGGAAAAGTGGAAACCAGACCAGACCCTGAAAATTAATCTCTTCTGGAGATAAGAAAGGACTGAAAATCTAAGATTCTCACACTAGAGTCTTATCCCTACTTGCATTATTTAATCCTACCATACTTGGTTTCTCCAGTGTAAATCCATATCCTATTATTTTAAATCTGACCCACCTTCTTACATTGGCATCTGCTCTTTGCTGACCTCAACCCTGTGAGACGATGAGCCTAGGGAATAGCTCGGAGGGTGGCACAGCGTCTCGTTGCTCACAGCCCTTGGCAGGCGAGTCACAGCAGCTTCAAGGGAGAAACCCTCACTCTGAGGAGCAAGCTCTAGGCTTAGGTGGTAGAAGTGTCAGCAGAGGTGAAGAAGCAGGAGGGACTCTCCCTATGGGCTCCCCAAGCAGGTTTATTGCAGGCGAAGGGTCCAGGAACAGAAAACCAATTTCACAAGAGGGTCCAGGGATTTTTATACTCAGGGAAAGAAAGGCGGGGATAATGGTAACAGCCAATCAGGTAGGGTGATAGGGGAGGGATTAACAAGGACGTAACCAATGGGGGTAACTCATAGGAGGAGTCAGGAACAGTCTACCAATGGGGCATCGAGTAACACAGAACGTTCTAGAACTAATACATATTCAACTAAGGAGATAAATATTTACAGACTTATGTTTAAAACTAGGAGGGGAAAGCAATAACCAGTCAACTCTTGACAACCAAATTAAAGAAACGAAGGGCTATGGGAACTCACCCTAACCAGTTATCTCAGACATCAGTGCCCGACCTCCAGGTCTCAGATGCTGTTCTTCTCTCTGAGGTCATGCTTGCTACAGCCACTCAGACTGCAACAACCCTTGTTTAGCATCTTCTGATTTATCTCATGGCGTCCTTTTACCTGGTTTACTGAGCAGGCCTCACCCTAAAATAGAACTATAACCAAGCAGACAACACAATAACTTCTTCACAAAGGTGCAATAGCTCTTCTTACATGGCAAGGGCCACTTCCTCCTCTGACCGTGTGTTAGGGAGATGAGTTGGCTCAAGCAAGAGCAATTTTCCAGGTGTGTCTGGATCTGAGGTTTTAATCTGAACCAGTTGGCCTTACCCAGGAAAAGATGTCTGGGGTCTCTTTTGGTGAAGACCATTTAAGTCTAGATCCAGTGTGGTGCACATGAGATCCAAAGGAAGGGAAGAAGCAGTGGAGGACAAGGACCGTGTTTTTACTGCTGTGCAAATTGGCTGTCACGGTGTCAATAAACAACACTATTGGTTTAAAAGAAATAGAATTTCTGCTGACAAAACGATGAATGAAGGATGTTTTAAGAGAGGAAAGAGAGATTTTACTGTTTTGAAGTTAAGCTCAATGCTTAGGAGCAGCCTGAGAGGATATTGACTACTTTAAGCACTCATAAAGCCTAACAAACAGAGCCTTGTATCACAATACTGCTAATTGACAAATGTCCAACACTTGAATATAAACATTTGAGGCATACAGTTATATATAAAAACTCAGCAGCAATGGTTTCATAAGAGGTAACTGGAGATTATTAATTCACACCTTAAAAAAAAGAATTAGTGAGCTGTTTGTCTAAGCCAGAATGATCATTCCTCTACTGTGTGTCTGCTGCTTTCTTCCTTTTGCCTGGCAGGAAATGATCCTTTGAAGACATAACAACTTGTCTAATTTTCTGCATGTTAGAAGTCTCATTAAGTATAATAAATTATTAATTCCAAAGAGATTATGGTGGAGAGAATTTGTTGGATCAGAGCTACAAGTGTTAAGCCCTTCTGCAAAAACACCAGTTTACTGGGACATCAACCTAGACAGCATGATAGCTTTGGGTAGGATAAATAATAACATTTGTAAGGACCAAATTATATGATGTGTGTGTAATTTCAGGCAAACCTAAAGTGCTGGGCAATTTGAATGCTATTAAACTTCTTTGTCTCTTGAGATAAATGATGTATTTTTTTAAAAAAGAATTGCACATGCTCCTTTCAAATTTCAAATGCACTTCATAGTGTTTTGTAGATGACTTGCACTGCCAAGACTTGCTGTAATGCAGAATGCACTTTAATTAAGATTTTAATGGATGTCTTATGTCAACATTCATGGTTGTAATATGCTGTTTTCTCTCGTGTTTTAGCCCAGTGGTAGAAGACTAATATTAAATTTTTAGTAGAAACTGTTCTTTGAAAGTATTTTTTGTTCTCGCTTTTATCAGACTAATTGTTCTTTGATGCAGAAATATTTCAGCTTTATTTAGGTGGGAGTATCAATGCAGGATAGAGTGTGATGCCTGGAAGGATTAAGACTAAGTTCAGGAAAGACTCTGAAAGTCTTTCCAGTGGTTACAGTTGGTTTTGGATCATGCTGAAGCAAACATTTTCAGATACTTTTCTCCAGTTCCACAGGGACACCAGTGTAATAGCAGGTTGTTAGTAAGCTAAGGTATTTTCTTTGTCAAAATATATGATGCCAACATGTATCATTAGAAAGATTTTCTTGAATGAGATTATCCATTAGTTTTGTCATAGTCTAGCTCTGAGTAAGCAATGTAAATATATGTGTGTTTGAAGTAAAGGATGTTTGTCGTACATATGGAGTCAGTTTTTGAGATAATATCTTACTACACCACTGCTTTCAAATCATTGACAGAACTGTGGGTATTTTTTAAGAGAAGGAAAAAAAGTAGAGGCTGATTTATTTACCCTGGAGACAGCTAAAAATCCCACAAGGTTAGAGACAGTGTGTTGATCTGTACTTGTACTTTTGGCGTAAAGGAGTGTAAAATATACTGCCTTTGTCTGTTCCATTTTGTTTCATTCCTGACTTAAATTCAGAGGGATTGCCAGAAACAACAAAATGCTGCCTGACACAGTGGTACCTCTTTTGCGGCTGGGTATGTGCCAGTGGCCTGAGGGTTACATCTGCTTTGCATATGAATTTGCACAGTATATTCATGAGAGCCTAATGTGAAGGGTTAGCCTTTATATATTTGTATGAATTATAAAGAAACTGCATAAAATATGTTTCAAAGGCTGCAGGGGAAAAGGGTATAAAACGGGAAGCTGACACTTCTTGTGTCCATCCTTCTCTTCATGCATTATTTAACATGTCTTCCACTGCCAATATCCATCAGTCTGAAATTCTTCGGGGAAAAAAAAAGCTAAAGCTTTGTTTGGAAGACAAAGAACCTCACAAGTGAGATGATATTTGTTTGGAAGCTGGAAGCTGGAAGCTGAACATTTACCCACCTAGGTGAAAGCAACATCCCAGTAAAACAAGATGATTTTGGTGCCAGCAGCACTTTCAAGTAATGAAGGAGTTCTTGGAATCTCTTCCAAGACTGCTCAGCCAGTGAAGTGCAGCATTTACACTCATTCCCTATTATTTTTTATTTCCTGAAATGAAGTGTTAATGCAGTGAAGACTTTGGTGTGTAGTTTCCAAACAGTGATGAGCCTCAGGAGATCCAAGTTTTGGCTTCTCTCATGCCTTCAAAACCAGATGGACTTTCCATCAGAAGTTCCTGGTGGCCGAGGATTTTCCCCCTTCTCCCCCCTTACTTTGGAGAGGGTGGTATGAGAGGTGTGTTGAGGAAGAAATGGCTGTGACCATTTCACATTGTGTTTGGGTCACTTGGGGCTTCTGCAAAGATTTGCATAGAGAACTTCCTGTTTCCCTGTAGCACCTCTTGTGGTGTTCAGAATGGGCACTAGGGATACCCCAGGGAGAGTCCATTCTTTGACCAGGAAGCTCAACAACATCAAATCACTTCAGAGAATTTCAATTCAGAGATAAAAAATGTAGACGTCCCTTTTGTCTGGGTTGGTTTTGGTTGATTGGTTTTGTGTGGTTGTAAACCAGATCTCCAGCCCAGGTGAGACCTCAGCTTGAGACCAGCACCCCCAACCCCAGGCCCACCATGCTCATGAGGCCTGAAGAAATAGATATATTCATCTCAGCAAAATCATGCTGCCAGTAAGGCTGCACATGGTATTCCTTTGGGGAAGGCTATCTGAGTTATAACCTTGTCAAATATTTGCCTTTCACTTTGAAAAATTCCATGGCTGTTGTCAGTCAAAGTCTCTTTTTTTTTTTTCTTTTTTTTTTTCTTTTTTTCTTTTTCTTTTTCTCTTTCTTTTTTTTCTTTTTCTTTTTCTTTTTCTTTTTCTTTTTCTTTTTCTTTTTCTTTTTCTTTTTCTTTCTTTTTATCTTTCTCTTTCTTTTTCTCTTTTTCTCTTTTTCGCTTTCTCTTTTTCTTTTTCTTTTTCTTTCTTTTTATCTTTTTCTCTTTTTCGCTTTCTCTTTTTCTCTTTTTCTTTTTTCTTTTTCTTTTTCTTTTCCTTTTTCTTTTCCTTTTTCTTTGTCTTTGTCTTTTGGCAAGGGGTTCAAGCTGTGCCAGATCTTCTTTCCTGTGAGGAAATTTACCTCTGCCTAAACCACTCATATTGTTGCAGTGCTAAAAGTAAAGCCTTAGCAATTTAAACAGGAAAGCACTTTATGATTTGCAACAGACACTAAATCTGGTGGGAACCTAGGGGGTTTGTGTTACAGATGTGTGACCCAATAGATGGTGAAAATCCATTTTGATGCATCTACTTGTAAGGGTTTTTACATCACACTTTCAACTCAGATGTTCTTTTTTAGAAGAGAGAAAAGGTCTTTATCTTTTAAACCAGTGATATACCATTATTGAATGAATGTGAGCTCTATTTATGTTTGACTGAAGTGCTTTTGTCGTGGTCTGATCAATCCTTCCTGAGGCTCACAGAAGCCTTCCAGCCAGCTTTGCTGAACTTTGCACTGTCTTTACTGTATGACTGCGGTTTGTAAGGGAAGGCACCAGAAGGCTTTGCTTACCTTAGATATTATTCCCCCATTTAGATACCCCAAGAGTTATGAATCCACATGACTGTAATATCATTTTTTTCAAGCCCTTGTGAAGATTATTATTTATTATAGGTAGGATAATAGGACAATATTTTATAATATAACTAGCAAAATCATTGAAATTGAGTGCCTTATTTTTGCCAATACTTCTGACAGATACTGCTGTGCTTCCTATTCCTTTTATTGCACAAAATAGCAGCATGTAAAATGATGGAGTATATAGTCTAGTGACTCCAAATGAATATTTGCTCAGTCTGGGACTTTAATCCATGTAAAAATATGAGGTTATTATACTGAAAGGTTTCAACTAACTTCTGATTTTTGTCCGCTTCTGTTCCGTGATTGTATTTGGAAATTATCTATCATCCTTGGAACAATTATAAGTGTATAGAAATGAAATTCTATTCTAATGGGTGGTAGCCTGGTGCTGCATCCCCCTTCTCATGTGTCTAACAGCCCCATGCTTAACTTGCAGCAGTATTTTTTCATTTGTCTGTCTGAGGCAGATGTTGATGTGTAACTAATATCACTGAAATACATATGAATGCATTTCCATAATTTGTGTCTTGTGAGGGTAGATTTGGATTTAACGGGGGATTCAAGTCTTTAGTGTCTTGCAAATTGCAATATACTGATTAATACTATCCTCTCAACCAGAACTTAGTTTAACAGCCACCTGTTTCCAAAATATCCAGAAATCCACAACTGGAGTAGCCCAGCAGTAAAATCAGAAAAATAAATGAAGTTAGATGGGCACACTGAAATTTAACTATCCTTGTAAAGGAATATTATTAAAGCTGGGGTTGGTAAACATTTGGAAATAATTTTGAATATTTTTATTCAAGATGTATTCAGCCATTAAAATTGGCCCTCCAGGAAACCTTTCATACAGTACTAATATTATTTCAAAGTGGAAAAGCTGAATAATTAAATGACTTTAGGGCACAATATTTACCAGATATAATCAAACAGAGTTTAAGAATGAAGAACAATCAAGATTTTTCTTTTCTGTATAACTGCTTCCTGCAGTAATCACGCAAGCTTCTAAAACTGAAATCAGAGTACGCATGCTGGGCAGGGAAAGGTTTGCTTTCATTGGCCTTCCTTAATTAAATTCTCCATGTATACTATGCTGAAACCACAGCCACCCCGAAGTAGCAAACCTAGACAAGAAGAAAGTAAGAACACTGGAATTTAATATCATTTCTCCTCTTTCTGTTGTGCTTGCTGTTGCACAGTGTGCTTGGAGCTCCATCTTACACATTTCTTAGGGAGAATCCAGCAGCAGTTATCAGAGGGTTACCACTGCTGACAGAGGTATGCAGGAGGGAGAAAAATGAATGGTAGTAGCCAGAGCTTGCTTGTTTTTTGCTGTGGGAATGTCAGTCAAATGTCAGTAGCCTGTAACCCTGTAATGAAGCAGCTGCCCAGCTCTCTCACTGTTGCTTTTGCTATATATCTCTGTGTCTTGGTTTGCTTCTGGATTGGAGATTTTTCTCACCTGTTATTTCACAGTGAGAAGAAAGTCAAAAGAAGATTATTACAGAGATAGTACCCTGCCAGGCAGTATCCAGTTGATGTATCGATCAGGCTTGTGAGGGCTCCACTGGACCAGAAATTCTTTGATGCCCGGGTTTGCTGCTCTGGGGTCTGGAACAACTTCTACCTGCAGTAGAAGACAACGTTACTCATTTCTTTTAACAAGGTGCTTGCAAACTGACTGGTCTTTGAAAGGCAAGTCAACAAATTTTACCCACATCCTTGGACCAGCACTATGTGGTCTAAAGTGACTGACTGTGAATGACCAAAATTTCAGAAGTAGAAACATGAAGCACTTCCTTTCTTCTGTTTTATTACAAGAGGTCTGAAAACAAAGTCATAGGATTGCATTTAAAAATAGTTTTCTTTCTGAGTGGAGTAAAGAAGCAAGTGTGTTGTGTGTAGAAAGTCTGCAGTAGTTGACTCAGACCTGTGATTCTCCTTCAGCAGTGACTAAGATCACCCTATCGGGGACTGCAGAGCAGTGATTGTCCTCTTCTTGCAGACAGATGGCCTCCCACATTTTATCTGATTGTCAGGAGAAAAAGAAGAGAAAGAATTGCAAGGGCAAATTACTATTACTTGGATATGGAGATTTTTGTGTCCTTTCATGCATTGTACTTTGCTTATTGCTACACCATCTGTGATCCTGTTGCTAATAATTGCCCATCAGAGTTCATGCATGGTCACAGCTTTCTTGGACAGTGTGTCTCCTCACACTGGGGGATGCCTTCTTCCGGTTTGCTATCAGCCAACATTAGTACAGCCCTGAGACAAATGTGAAGAGAGGGCACACTTTTGGTTTTGTTTCTACTTTTGAAAGGGGCCAGGAATCTCAAGGAGTAAAGCCCTCCTGTGATTCTGCTTGCAGCTCAGAACCCAGGCTTTGTCTCCACAGTACAGAGAAAAAGCTCTGCAGGGTCAAGACCAAACCCCATCCTAAGCTGCTTTTCCTGATGAAAACAGAAAAATGCTTCAACAGCTCCTTGGATTTAAGAGGACAATATTACATTTTTTCATGTATAGTCTTAAATAAGTGCATGCAGTTTTGAGTATATATTTTAGAGTGCTGCCAAAAGAGTCACTATATTGCACTAAATGAATGCAATAGCAAAGAACTAAAGCCTATCTCCTTGTGTCAGATAGGACTGCAATTGGCTAAAACCATTCCTGGCACTATCCTGCATCTCTCCACTTCATTGCTGAGTCTCTGAACTTTGCCTTTGACTCTTCCTCTCTGGTTCTCATACAAGCGTAAAGGAAAAGCACAAACCTAGTTGTTCTTAGGAACATGTCAGGAAAGTACTGTTTTCAAGTAAAATGTTATGCAATCCTTCCCCCACCCCATCCCCTTATATAATACTTTTTTTGGCTTGCATATGATCAGCCAGTGGAATTTCATCCATAGGAAAAGCAATAAATCTGCCAGGAAAGCTCATTAGTTTAATTTATTATGATTAAATACAAGGATTGTTCACTTCCCTGTTTCATCAAGGATTATAATCAAGATTTTAAATGTGGCCAGAAGGGACATTGCAGCTAGTGATTCAGTCTGTAAGACAGAAAGCAGGTCTTGTATAGGAAAACATAGTTAAATATTCAAGCACAGTACGTCTGTGTGTGAATTTGAAATATAATTGCGTAATGATCTTGACATTTAACATGAAACACTTCTAGGAGGGATTCATTTGGGGATGGAGGTTGAATGCCATTATTTTTCCTCTCATTAGTACTATGTTTAACATATAACCTTTTAATAGAAATATGAGCAAAATAAACAGCAAATTATTTGTGATCCAGAACTGTCTGGACAGACAGATGGGTTTTGGGGAAGATTGTTTTGTGTATTTCTCGAATGACCTAAAATATTTCCAAAGCAAGTTAGTGTTTTAAGGGACCTTTCACATTGTGCTCCAACTAGCAAAAAATCATCCCTCCTAAAATTACTGCTTATAGTGCCCGTGACTCAGCATGTGTTTTCTAGCAGTGACTCGTGAGAGAAATGATTTATTGGTGGCTGAGGATTGCATCTTTCTTCCTTACTCTGCCTTTAACTGTTCCCTGAACCTGTGGGTTGAATTCACTCATAGTTTTGTCCTATCGTCCTCTTTTTTGTCTTCCTCTTTTCCTTAAAGCTTTCCCAAAGTAATCCCCACCTCCCCTCTGTGTGGGGGAGCTATCAGTGAGGCAGGTGTATGCCAAGGACTGGCGTTTTACCAATTGTTTGTGCGTTTCAGTAGAAAAACAGAGGAAAGTCAGGAACTGCCAGAATGAATCAGACCTGTGATTTCTCTAAACCACCACTCCCTGACATTAGATACATATTCCTCTGAATCATATGAATTTTCTGTGCTGGTTTCTTGTTTCCTCCTCCTTTTTAGAGGTAAATTTAGCACAGTCTGTGGAAGTATGGGAAAAAAAAAAAGATGTAGTAGCAGAATACAATAGGATTTCAGTTGAAGGAGAAACAAATTTCTGGGCTGTTCCATTTTCATAAGGGATTTTTGTTGAAGCCTGAACGGTATAATGACAAGTGCACAACGCTCTTTCCACTTTTACATCTAGTTTGGGCACTTAGCACCAGTGACTGTGTGAGCACATTTAGGATGTTTTGGGACATCCTGGAAAAAAAAAAATTCAGGAAACACAAAGCAAAGGAAGCACAGAAAGCAAGATTGCTATAGGATTTGAGGCAAGAACTTTGACCCATGAAATCCAAAGCTGAAAATCAGATAAACCATGATCAAACAAGAGGATAATATGTGAGAAAGAAATGCAGTTACTTGTTGAATGTCACTTAAGAAGAATTAAGACTGAAAATGAGCAAAACTTGAAGAAAATACCCATATGGAAAGAAAGGATATATTATATTTATTATCAAACATAGCACATTAAACTTCATTTGTGTTGCAGAGGAGAGTTGACAGAAAAAAATCCAAGAAAATAAGACTTTGCTGGAAAACTTCGGTCTGTGAAAACTTAACTTTGGAGGGTGTAACTTAAGGCCCTGCTTCATCAAAGCCAAAATTTTTGTTCCAAGACCAGCCAATCTCCCCAGATACCTACTAAATTGGTGATTAGGCTACCCCGGGAATGGGACTTCAGATATAAGTCCTTCTGCTGCCTCCCTCAGGGTGGAGGCTTCAGCCCAGTGTGTGACTGTCTGAGGAAACTGTTCCTGTGGAGGTCTGGGACAGGAATGAAGTGGCCAGTGCTGCAGAGATGACTTCTGGGCAGCCAAGAGCAGTGTGACTGCACTGCTGTCCATCTCACCAGACACCTGTGCTGTGCAGCAGCTGTGGAATGGCCTGCCATAGGGCACGGGGACATGCTGCCCATCCTTCTGTATGGCCATCCTTCCAACCAGCTCTGCTTCTGCTTGAACTATGCAACTTTAGCAGCAGGTCCCAGCCATCGGTGTCAGGCCCATAGGGTGGGAAATGTGGTTGCCCTTTTTTGTAGACTTTTTATCAGATGGAGCCAGGTGGCATACATTCTACTGCCATTAAAATGCAATTCTCTTCAATGAATCCTCGCATGTAGGCAGGGACTGCCACATTAGATCATTTGCAAGTCCTGTCACCATGTGGGATTTATGTGGAGTGTTACTCAAATGATATATGGTGCAGCCCCAGGAAAATGATGGCAGTGAAGAGAATGTACATTGAATGCATTCATCGACCCTATTCCATCTGAAGAAATGCAATCATTCCCTGACACAAATTTTCTGCCTAGGAGGAGAAGAAGAATCTGTTAGAGTCTTCTGGTAATAGCAGGGTTTTTTTCTTATAATAATGACTGTTAAAAAATAATTGTGTGCATTAAAGTCAATTTTACAAGAGAGTAAATGTCATGAATATATTGGTGAAATATTTTCAGGTTTGGGCCCATGTATCTGTCTGATTAAAGAAAGCTTGAGTTTTTCAGGCAGTCTCACATTTGATGAGGTGGTTGTTATGGCAACAATACATTTTTTATGAGTTGTAATAATGACAGAGCAACATCTTTTAAATTATCAGGATTTAAAGTTACAGCTGCTTTGTTTTGCCTTCCATTAACCCCTTAAAATATTGAAATATTTTCTTGGCTCTGTGGTAACTTCTGTATGCTTTTCTTGAGTATGTAAAAATAAAAAGGATCTTTAAGAAGGTGCATACGTCAAACGAATAACAACTTCCATTGTGCATCAAGATTATTGCTTTTTCCATTCCCACGGTGATTACTTTTTGCTATTTTTTAAACAAGTATGTTTCTCACAGTGTGATAGTCTTAAGTGTAGCCAAAGTGCTGGAAGGATTCCTAGGTGTTCCCAAAATTAATATTGATGTTGCAGTAACTTTCAGTTAACCTTGAAGGTAATAGATTTTTGGGTGGCTTCTGGGAAGTTCAGGAAGCAATGGAACTTCAGTGATCCTCAAGACTTTCCTAGATATCCCTGCAGGAAAAATTTGATTTGATTTGAGGTTTATTCTTCACTACAGCCTGCCAGCATGTGCACCTACTCATGACCACTGCTCACCAAAAGTCCTGATGATACTGCAGGAGTGCAAAGAGAGACTTTTTTCCAAATGAAGGAGGATTTTTGCCTTCTTCAATGGAGAGAGAGCAGGAATTGCATTCACACATAACTTACATTTGTCACTACTCATGTATGAAGCAGAAATATCCAAATATTTCACTCCTAAGGTGTCTCTTAGACCTGGTTGCCCTGAACACATCCAAATCATCCACTTAACCAGACCATCCCATGGCTGTTGGTGACCAGGACAATTTTATTCCTTTGGATGAGATAGACTATCCTAACGAGAAATCATGAGTAGCTTTAAATAAACTAGGCATGTTTAGGATACTTCTGGAGTCAGTTTCTGAGACTTTATTCTGGAGTGTATTCTGTTCACACACAGGAGCACATGTTTTTGGGCTGCACTGAATGCAGGGCTCCTCTACTGAGGAACAAACTTTTCAGCTCAATAGTCTCCTTTCTACTGATGTTGCTAATACCTGAAAAGGAGTTGTGGAAGAATAGCACAAATATAAGTTATCTGTAGATAAAACCAGACATAGAATTCAAGAAGAATCCACTTGTCCTCACTGTTAAGGAAGCCACACATTTAAATTATAAAAAAATACAATGTATAGTTTGCTTTTATGTGTCTTGTGCATCTAAAAAATTGTTTTGCTTGTTTCTGAAAGTATTTGAAAGAATATTTGGTCCTCTATTACTGTCAAACTTCTTTACCCCTTAGGCCATTTGTTGACAAGCTTCCATATATCATTGCTTCTAAACACCTAAGAGACCATTTTAAATGTTAAAAAAACCCCGTACCCATCTGTTCTTTGAATAAATTTTAATGAAAAGAAAAAAGGCATTTTTATGTAGAATTTGACCATAAGTGGACTGTGCTTTGTTTAACACTCTTAATCAGCTTTTCTGTCCCTTCCTCCCCTGTTTGAAAATGAGGTCATACTCAGTACTCACACTCCTTCTGCATCTAAAGAAAAGCATTACTCTTTAATTGGATGAGATTGCTTTTACAAAATAAGAAAAATCATCATCAGAATGAAAAAGGTCCATTACATGGATTTATAATTGGAGGTTTTATTTTCCTTATGCTTTCAAACAAATACTACATTAGCATATTCACTGCTTCAAAAATAACCATTTTCTCATTATCTTCAAGGGATGGATTGTTTGATTGAGAAATACCAGGAAAGACTTTATATGTAGTTTGTGGGTAGAACAAAATATGCCTTTGTCTACAAAATCTGCTTTTAGTTTAGTTCTCAGGACTGAATTAGTAAGTATTGCTCTAGCATGCCTGAATAATTAATTTTGTACCTCATATGATATGAATGTCATCTGATATACACATGAAACTTCATCAGTTTGGGATTTTTTTTCCTCCTTCCCAGATTTTTTTGAAGGAAGACTCTTTGGAATGTGAGACTAAGATATGAAAGGACTGCAAAGCTTTATCTTTGGAGGAAGAGTCCTTAAACGTAGAAGTTACTAAAGCTGGAGTTCCTAAGGCTTTCAAACTTGTTGAAGGATGGGAGGACAGTTTTTTGTCTTTTCTTTTCTTTTCTTTTCTTTTCTTT
>NW_008238834.1:3906570-3937802 GCF_000691975.1 Corvus brachyrhynchos | reverse complement strand
TATTAGTTACTAAAGTTCACAAGATGAACATGAGTCATGGTGTTGTGGTAAAGCAAATATCATGTTATGGTTCATATAAATTAATGCACTACCCCTTAGATATATGAAGTAATAACATCCTGTGGTGGCATAGCCTCCACTGCAGAGCTGTGGCTTGTATGGGTATTAAATTTAGTAAGTGTATGAATGACAAAAAAATTAAGAAAGGATATAAATAAACCATAGAATCGTGTAAGATGTAAGATTGGCCACATAAGGTAATAGAATTTGCTGCATTTTTCTCCTTTTCTACAATCTTCTTCTTTTTTTTTTAATCTCTTCTCACAGGTTTCCAATTCAAAACTGCAAAAAAAAGAAAATACAAGAAGGAAGATCAATTCTTTTCCACATCTCTTTCTTTTCTAAGACAGGGAATACTAAGTTGAAGAACTGACTTCAGGATGAGAAATATTCTTTTAACAAAGCAACGAAGTGCCAAAATAAATTGCCAGGAGAATGCTGGAATCTGTCAGATTGCCTTTAAGAACAGGCTGGAGGGAAATCTGTCAGGAAAGACAGTTGATCCTTAAGGTGAAGAAATAACATAAATAATCTCTTTGGCTCTGTTTTATAGATTTCTCTATGTATTGTGGTGTGCTGTTTTGACTTACAACACAATACCACTCATGGCCTGTACAAAGCTAACCAAGTCTGTGTGTTTTGATTTTCTTACACCTTCCTTTATTTGTGAATGTTCAGGAACAGCTAGTAGATCCTGTAGCTGGTATTCCAGGAGATGGGGTAAGTGAATATTTCAAAAAAAAGGATGTTTGAAAAAAATGTACTCATTAAATGACACTAAGATTTTGCAATGAGGTGATGCTATAGAACTGGAACAAAATATTCCAATATACAGACACACTACCTTTAATCTATGGAACCTTAGCTACCCAAATTAAGACATTAGGCAAGTGGGTTTTGGTTAATTTAAAGACTCCACCTTTCTTAGCAATTAGGCATGAATAAACACACAAAATCCCATCCTGCAGCTGAAACAGTCAACTGTAATAGGGGTTTCTCTAGGGTGCTGAGGATGTGCTGTAAAAGGTCCTTAAGATGAGTGTAAATACCTTATTTCAATTTCGTCTACAGTGCCTCTCAGATAGGGCCAGTCCTCTGTATCATTTAGTGAATGCTTCACTCACTCTATTTGGTGACCAATTAATCTCTTTCACACCGTTCATTTTAGTAGTAGCACTTCTTTGTCAAGTAGTTCTTCAGTGATTTGGGCAGGTATTGAAAAGATGTGCTTTGGCAGTAACTGGAGTACCAGATACTGATAATTTTTTGCAGCAGAAAAAGCACTTTCTCTCACCATCATCCTTGGGATGTGTGAAATGAGGTGCAATGCAAAAGCAGTGAGTTGACCTCCACTTTTCAGGGCTAGGGAATGAGTGATTGCCCATAGAGAGCTGTGGCAGGTATAGGACGTGTCTGTGCACAGGATATGACACCAAGGTCCCTCTGGGCAAGGCTCAGGCATTGGCTTGCCTGCTTGGCTTCAGCCACATGTTCATAGGCTACACAGATAACTGTAGAGGATGGCAGACAGCTGATTTCCTGGGCTGTAAATGGCAATCCTTCAGGTATCTACAAGGTGGTTATGGCATCAAGTGAGAGCTCCAAAGATTCCCTTCCAAAGCAGAGCTTTGCTCATACATGGTGGGAGTGTGATGAGGACCACCCCCAAGGACTTGGCCCTTTCTTGGAGGGCAAAGAGGGCATAGATGTGCCTGTATCTGGCTGAAGCTCTTTCTGTTTTCTTTACCTATTTTTCATTTATCTGTTACCTGTTTTTCCTCTCCACCTCTCTTTTTATCTACAGAGGTACTTCAGTTCAACTTGGTGTTTGTATTTTCATGAAGATAATCTTTCTGTTTTGATTCGTATGTCTATACTAGATATTATTTATATTTTTTCTCTTTTCACTTTTCTGTTCTTTTTTTCATTACCTCCTGGTATTTAATAAAATCCTAGGAAATTCAGACCGCAGCTTTCAATTTCTGTGGCAAAGCTTTTTTTCCTAGCTTAACTTGAATGGGTTTCAATATTTTTTGTCAGTGCAATGATATAAATACATGATTTTATGGAAACTTGGTTCACCTCAATGCAGATCATGTGGAAATATTGCTTACTATGAAAATACTAGTAAGACACAATTTAAAAATGGTGATACAGATCTGTTCTACAGTGAACACGAAATCCAGATCATCCTGTTACCTGAAAAAAGAGTGCATACAGAGCTTACTTCTTGAGTTATCATAGAATCACAGAATAAGCTGAGTTGGAAGGGACCTACAAGGATCATCAAGTTCAGTCCTGGCCCTCCTCCTGGCCCAGGAATCACACCTTGTGCCTGAGAGCATTGTCCAAACGCTTTTTGACCTCTGTCAGGCTGGTGCTGTGACCACTTCCTTGGGGAGCTGTTCCAGTGCCCCACCAACCTCTGAGTGGAAAACCTTTTTCGAATATCTAACCTAAACCTCCTCCGACTCAGATTCATGCTGTTCTGATCTGGATTCTGTCACTGATCACCCTGTTTAAAAAGGGATTAAAATGGACTTGTTCATTATTCCCAGTGCTTAATAGTAAAAAATGTCTTGTTTTTAGGTTTATCCTTTTTTTAAAACCATAAATAACAAAATTTAGAACTAGATCTCAAAATTGTCTTTCCTTGTAAAAATAAGGATGCCATTTTAGAACAACTTTTCCCAAGAGCCTGAAAAACATTTATATAATCTGATTTTTCTAAAAGATTGTAATTGTCCTAAAAGTTCTGATGTTAATCCTGCTTCTTAAGTACTTTTCTCCTACTTGGGACTGCTATTTCAAAGCAGCTCCAAAATACTGACTCAGCCAATTCCATATGATAGCTCACACATATTGAACTTAAAATGTCAAAACAAGATCCATGTTCCTGAAAAACAGCAAAAACAGAATCATTTTTTTTCAAATTGTATAATTTATCAGTCTCTTTTTTTTATCCTGTAGGCAAATAATGAAAAATTTAAGTTTTGTGTGCTTCTGCCTGGGAACTGCTTCACATCATCAAGTGATTACATGCAATGGTATGAAAGGCCAAGCTGTTGATTTCATGAGATAATGCTGTGGCTGTTTGAATTGCTGAGCAGAACCGAGTAGCTTGCTGAGAAGAAATGAGGAAGGGTATTTTCATATTTCCAACTTCCTTAATTAGTTCAGCCAATAGCTGTTTTTGCTTTGCACTACAAGATAACTTTGCACTGTTTTATTTATTCACAGAAGAAACATCCTGGTTTTTGGTTCCTTTGACATGTAGCTAGACCTAAGCCTCAGAAGTCATATTCATGTGTTCCATCATCATAAGAGCAGATGATGTTCTATGAAAGAAACAGGAACTGACTTTCAAAGGTGCTGAGCAGAGAATCTGAAAAATCAGGTACTAGCAAGGAATCATGAATATAAAACTACAAAATATAAACCTAAATCAACTGCCATAGGAACTGCTTGCACTGAAACTGAAAATATTGTTGTGGTAGTTCCAGCATACTGGAATAATGGAACATTTGAAAACTGCTGTACTGAGACATGACTTGAGGTGTGGGAGCCACAATTATTCCACAGTATTAGCTTTATAAGGATATCTTTGATGATCTGTCAGCTCCTGAAGCTGTGAGCAACCCACAGGACACTTCTTGCTGACACCAGAGGCACAAAAGGGTAATTAATGAAAATCTCCAAGTGCTGAAACAATGAAGCTAATGAGATTTTGAAATTTTGCGTGCCTGGGGTCAAGACCGTTCATTTTAACCTTCTCCAGAAAGTTAAGAAGGCAAAAGGGATTAAAGCTGTAGAGAGTGAGAGCACCTGAACTGTGCAGACATGAGAATTTGGCTGCCCATGTCTCCCAGATGATGAAGAAGAAGCAGTATCAGGTTTTAAAAAATGGGGTTTTTTTTGTAAGTTACCCTTACCACGCTTTGCATCAGATCTGGCTGGTGGCTGAAGACCAATTGACACTGAAATAAAAGACCAGGACAGGGCTAGTGATCTCTTACAAGGATCATCAATGCAAATCTCAGGGTGGCTGTGACTCAAAAACTGAGATACTCCACAAAACCTCCATCTCTCCATCTTACCCAAGCAGGAAGGAAGATGGGCAGAATCTGAGAAATGACTGTGATGCTTTGCACAGGCCATAGAGGGATTTGTAAAAGTACGTATTTTGTCAGCCTCCAGTTAATTTCAATATTGGGTACTTATGCTACAAAATGACAATGATTTGCCTGAATGTTATGGTACAAATATATTATAATCATAAAAAGGACCATAAAACCTGCTTATAATAAAAGAAAAACTCTACAAGAAGGTCAGATAATCACTTACTAGGAAAAAGTGGCAGCCTTAAAGTCAGTTGTTGAAAAAGTAGATGTATTTTAAGAAAATATATTAGTTTGGGCATAATTTGTTATACAAAGCTTTCAGCCAAAGATAAAGGGTTTATCCACAGCTAAGTGTACCTTCATAACTCAACTAGCAAAATAATTCCAAATGTCTTGGGTTCCAAATATTCGATTAGGACCTTGAATAATAGCTAAAACACATTTTTTATTTCTTACAGAAGTGTATGGCTTCAAGAGAATAACATGACATTGTCACCACAGGCACTGTAGAGTTCTGAAAATCTGAAAGGATTTTGTGGATTCTATTTATGTGTAAGTTGTTTCCAACCCTTCATACCCAGTGAGAGCCCTGTACAATACTGAGAACAGCCTGGAATCCCTGACAAATACCTGGCAGTACCAACAGCTGGAGTAGGCAGAATGTGAACTCCCTGAAATGGAAAGTCATCCAAAAACATGCTTCTTGGATCCCAACTCTCCTTTACTTCCTAGTAGCTAATTAAATATTTGCCATCAAAGTGAATTAATAAAAGTAAGTTAAAAATTAATGTTGGTAAAGTGCTTCACATACTCCTCTATGCAGGGTTTTGTATCTGTCCCTTATGGGCAAGAATAGCTGAACCAGATATTATTTCCACAGTGATTTTTTATGCATTTTTGTGATGTGACAAATATTTGTTGACAGTTTGTTACAGGTTGCCATTGTGGACTCATGGGCTTTCAGGAGAGACCCTGCAGAGAGAAACAGGACATGTAGAAAATGTAACTTCAGCAGAAAAATGGAATAAACTTGGTTGATTTGCAGAGAAGACTGGGATGGAGATTGTGGCAATCTTCAAGTATATTAAAAGAGTCTGCTAAGAGGAGGAGCATTTTCTGGTACTGAATTTAAACAATGGCCATGGTGGTCCAGTTTGAGCATTGATAAGACATATTTATTAAGTATATTTAGCCTCAACAATAAAATGCTTAGCTGAGCTGGAAAATCTCAATTTGGGGATTTAAGGAATTATTTAGACACAAATTGTCAAGACTTCTGTAGATGACTTGGAGTGGGGGAGGGGATGGACCATCATTTTAATAGAAAGAGAAGCATCTAAGTTATAAGCAAGAGTTTTGCTGTTATGTTTACTCGGGGGGGAAGTGTAGAAAACATAGCATTTCTTCCTTGGGTGAAAAGAGAACAACTTTCTTTGTGTGAACTACTTCTCTCCCCAGCTAGTAATATATATAAAAAAAAATCACAATACCCTCATCATTACATTCACTGAATTCAGTAGAGCTGATGGCTGATTTTAGGTCAATATTAGAATTAGTGTAGTATGGTACCTTTTTATTTTAATCTTGTAGAGAGCTGAAGCAAAGGTATATTCAAGGTTGATTAAGCCTGCAAAATTCTTTAATGAAATGCAGAGTAGAAATGCATAATTTTTTTGCAACATATTTCAATTATTTCAATGGGAGGTATGTGTTACAATGTGATTTAGATTAAATATATTCTAAATGTATTGCTATTCATTTTAATAAAGAAAACAATACAGTCAATGAGTAATTTGGATAGTTAATCATGTACAGAACAGGCAGTATAAATGAAGAAAACAATGATACTAGAAAGCTGACTCAACTCTTCTACACTTGATGTGTAAGGAGGTAAGAGTCCATGGTACTCAATCAACATCTCCAGAAAAAAACACGTGGAAGACAGAAGAAAAAGCTCCGCTTCTCTGTGGTGCTTGTTGAGGACTTGCGCAGATACTTACATCTTATGGAAATGGCTGTCCTTGATTTTCCCAAAGGGGCAGTTCGTTCATGTGTCAAGTTTTGTGCTCAGCAGATCAAATGTTCTAAGTTCAAAGTGTGTATTAATTATGTACTTAACTATTTGCAAACAGTCCATCACGAATTTTAAATTGCTGGCATACTCTGGGGAAACATGAAACTGTGAAGTTTTCTCCTGGAAAACTGGGGAACATTTCTGTCTCTTCTACTCAAAAACACAACACAGTAGGTTCCTGAGAAATGGTAAACATGACATTGCACTGCTGAACACCCTTTCCTTCCATCACTTGTTACTGGAACTCTGCGTGTTTTGGCAGCCCTGAATGGAATGGATTTATCAGGTTCCAAAAGAAAAGAGGCAAATGAATCCTGCAGATTCAGACTCCATGTTTTTTTTAATACCCTATGAATGTTGATATCTTGAGAAATCCAACTGGTTTTGTTTATTGAATAAAACGTCCAAAAGTGGAATCCCTGGATTTATGCCCCATTTGGATGTAACATATAACCACAATTTAGTCCCTGTGGCGTTTAAATGTTTTGGGTTGTCTTAAAGACCACTGCTGGATTTGTTTGTTTGTTTGTGTGTTTTGGTTGGTTTGTTTTTCTTGTTTCTCCCCCTAAGAGCCAGCATTGCATAGTCAAGTTACCGGTGCACTGGACACTTCCACCTGCAGCTTTCAGCATGGGCTGCATCCATTGGAGGTGCACAGTGGCATTACAGAGCAACAATCCCTTCAGACTTGAACGGTTGAAGTCATGCAAAAGATTTTGTCATTTGTCATTATAATCCAATACAGCAAAACAGTTACCTTATAGGGATGGGGATGGGAAAGGCTTTTATATGATTACATCACAAGATGATAAATGAGAGCAATTTGTGCTCATTATGAGAACAGCATCCCAAAGAGAATGTTGTTATAAATTTTGTCCTGCTCTTCCTTCCTCCACCGCAAAACTATCACAGCAGCTTAGAAATAAGCAAGCAGGCTCTGACAACAATCCAGAGAGACGAAAGCAAACCAGCGTAGATTTGTCTGCATATTACTCTAGCAAGAGCATTGAGAATTAGAAAAGTAAAGGAGAAAAACAGAATGATAATTAGGACAAATCCTTAAAATTCCCCCTTTTTATTGAATAAAGAATATTTTTGTTTAGTAAAATGTTCATCTAGTGTGGAAAACAAATAACTCATTTGTGAAGTGGAACAAAATAATATTCTGTAAATCAGACAATGAAAACATTTCATTTGATAAACTGAAACTATTTCAATTTGAATGTAAACCATGAACATTTTAGTGTTTAGTACAAATCTGAGAGAAAAATATTTAAAACTTATAACTGTTCTTAAATTTTCTTTTAAGCTAGAGATGTCAGTCTGTCCCCAGAAATTTTGGGTTGACACATTTGCATTTGCAAAAGAAAAAATTTTGGTGGGTAGGTTTCCAATCCACTATATAACTGAGTGAGTACTGACATCAGCAATTAACTAATCCTCTCTTCCTTTTCCCATATGTATCACTGCAGCAGCAACAACAGACTGGAACAAAATCCTCTGATGTATTTGCTTTCTGTGGCCTGCTAATTGCCAGCTATTCAGCCATGATGCCTTAGTTTGTGTTTCTGTGGTCTGGATTCTAAGATTAAGACCAGGAGCATTCAGTCTTGTATCTTTATGCCCATTTAAAAAGATGTTAGGAGGTCTGCTTTCCTCTTTCCACCCCTATTTTTCTTCTCTACAACATTTTAATAATCTCTCCATCCTCCCTGTATCACCTGTGATATTTACAAGTTGGTCATAGAAAAAGCAATGCAAACACTCTGTGCTGATAGAGAAAAGATCAAGGATGAGCTCAAACACTGTTTCTCCTAAATCCTTATTGATGTGTGCTCTGAAGCTGATTGAAGCCATTACTGGGCAGTGACTTGTCAGTGCAAGTAAAAGGGAAGAGTGTGAATTGAATTGGTACTTTCGTGGGATAGTCAGCATTAATGGTCAAGGGTCTTGTGATGCTCTTGAACTCCTCCAATAGAGGGCTTTTCTGCTAAATCGAAGAGCTTAAAAATAATGCTGAGGAACTCTGTGAAAAGGGGGAATCAGGAGAGTCCAGAGCAAATGGCGGAGCTCTAGGGATGACGTGGCTCTAGGAAGACAGCAATGGGAAGGCAGGTCTGTGGGTGCTGATCTCCTGTCAGGAGATGGTGTAGAAAAGTAAAATGAAAGTATTTCTGTCTGGAAATCGGGCATTAGTCTCATGCCTGCTCTTCTGTTCTGGGGCTCTGCCTGCCCACAGCTGTGATGGTGGGAGCAAGAGGGCAGCAGGCTGAAGGGAATTGCAGATAGTGCATGTTCACATCAGCAGGTTATGTCAGGACATCAGGAGAGTAGTAGAGTAAGATGACAACCTGCACCGGATACTGCAGCTTATTTAAGAACTGATGAGATTACAGCTAAGCAATCTCCGTCTCCAACCCCAAATTTTCACATACTATTACTTCCTTGTCCCACTGAGGTAGGGGCTGAGTGAGTGGCTAGGTGGGCATTTGGACCTTAGCCAAGATTAATCTGCCACAAAAGTCAGTCACTGAGTTTTATGTATTCCTCTAACTCACAAAGGTGAAGCTGGGGGGAGAAAAAAATAGCAGTTAAAAACTCTTCAGTATGAAGTGGCCTCAGCATGAGATACTTCAGGTCTGGATCTTCTTTCAGGATTTTTTTTTGCGACCAGTCAAATATTTCAGCAAATTGTAATAGGTGGTTGTTACACCTGCAGTCAGAGTAAATGCTGTGAATTTCAAAGCATTTAAAACACTGGTAGCAGACAATACCTATTTTTTATTTGAATCTTTCTCTTGTGTATAGTTCGAAACTACCTACATGACACAGTTTATTAAACATCTACTTCTGAGAACAACTGTAATATCATTACTTTTACTTTGTGCCAGGTGTTGTGGACCTAGCCAAGCAAACCTGCTCTAATCATACCTATCACTATTGACCTAAGTGAGCAAGTTCACTTTCCTATTGCCAGCAATATATTTTCTCCTAAATAAATATTTTATTGGTACCTAGCATTTTGCAGTGTTTCCCAATACTGTAAGGAGTTAATGAATAATCAGGTTATTTTTCCTCATTGTAGTTTTAGCTAGCCTGGAAGTTTGGCACAGCAAAATATTTTCTGTGCTATTACCACATACACCAATGTATGTTATGAGCTATTGTCCCAATAGCAACACTGTCAAATCTTCTATTTGACAGGTGCCAAGCAGAAAAATGTATTAATTATACTTCCATGATTTCCTCCAAGCCTCCCATAGAACCATAGAATTGTTAAGGTTGGAAAAGGCCTCTAAGATCATCAAGTCCATCACTGCCAAATTGACCGCTAAACCATGTTCCCAAGTTTTTCTGCCTCTTCCATTTATTCATGCTGCAGGCATGTTCAAGGAGCAACACCACTTTATGGAACACAGTACCATGAGAGTATTACCACAGGCACTCAGCCAAAGTACATTTTCTGTAACACATATCTTCTAACCTTTGAATGGAAACTAGTCAACTCTTCATTCCCTCTCAAGCTAACCTATTTGTGAAGGTGGAGAAACAACAGAAGCATCAGTGAGAAATTCTTTTAGCTCATACTGATGGTTGAAATCTGGAGAGATAGAAATTAGTGCATGCTTTAGAAAAATAGGCAACTTGTTATGGTACTTAGTTGCTTTTTATTCTTCTTTGAAGCCACAGCTGGAGCTCTTATTTTCAGTAAATTTTTTCTAGGCTTACTCTCTCATGCAGTAGAATAATTGGACTTGTGTTCCCTAACTTATTCTTAACTGTGTGGAGAGGTAGCAGAGAAGATTTGAACCCTGGTCAAAATTTTCTGGATTTAATGCATAATCTACTGATGTTAAAAGGAGAAAAATTGTGAAACACATCAATATGATAAACTCAGAGATGGTAATTAATTAATTTTTCTAGGGAGAGCTCTGTGAAGACTTGGTGCTGCTCTAGATTATGCACATATGAAATGCCAGCGCTGCCAAAGTCTGAGAATCCAATTTGTCCAGGTGTGTGCTTGAGGAGGTATACTTACAGCTTTTTACCGGCTAGGCTAGTCGTTCAATGCCTTAGAAAGCCTTGGGCAGCCTAGAGAGGTAGCACAGGCAATCCAGCATTTGAGTAGCTCTAAAAGCAGCAAAATGGTAGCTGCAAATCTAATACCACCAGCAGAGGTAAAGAGGGAGAAATATAGCTCTCAGCTTGCCTAATTTCCTGCAATTAGAAGCTTTCAAAGAAGCAGAAGCACACAGATGTTCGCAGAAAGAGCTGCAAAGCCAAAAGAGGGCGTGCCCCCCTTGGTCCTTTCTTTTATTCGGAGAAGGGGAAAGGGGAGGACTGGGGGCAGACCTGGGCTGACCGGCCAATCAGACACTGCTGAAGGGTTTGAGTTACATTTGGTTTTGCCCATGCTTTGGAACAAAGGGGTTCAGCTTGGGGAGGGGAAGCTTGCAACAGGCAGCAACATGTGCTGTTTTTCATAAAACCTGAAATCCTTCCCATATGGCTACTAAAATTATTTTTTGTGTTGCTTTAAGTGTTGTAAAAATACTGCTAACTTTTATGGCACCTCAGTTGTGTCAGGATTTTTACTTTCAGTATTCATCTCTAGTATTCATCCTTTCTTATCTTACCTGTCACTCACATCCCGGCTTTAAACTTTCTAAACAGATTCATTAATATTCTTGATATTATAAAAACATGATTATGGAATATGCCTTGCAGGTAGAAGTTAGGGATCAGTAGACCTAAAATTTTATCACTGTTATGTCTGGCTTCAATCAACAGCCAGAAATGTGTGACATATAAGTATTTTTAGTTGTTTTTATGCTGTATTATTTTGATCTATAAATTGATACAAACTCCAGTAAAGATGCTTGCTGCACTGAAGAATGACAAGTAGGCATCAGAAGCTGACAGGAGACTTTAACATCTTATGCAATCATTTATGAACAAGTTAGGTATGGAAAATGACTGCAAGTCCAACTGAGACTTTCACATCCATAAGTAAGAGAAAACCTTTCAATTAAGATGATGGATGAACTGTTTTTCTTGTTTAACAGAACAGGAAAGAGTTTTAGGATTAAAAAAAGAACTGGTCCAACCCTTCCTGGAAGTCTTGAAAGGGGAAATGGTAGCAGATATGATGACAGAAGATGCAGTGCAGCAGCAGAAACCAAGGGGCATGTCACATGTCAGTTGAATCAGAGTCCTCTTATGCCAATTTTGAAGCAATAAAGGCTTTCAGGAGTATAGTAGGATCTACATATTTGTATCTCAGTGGTCAAAAGGAGAACGCCAGTTCTGTGTATTGAGTAAGAAAGTACCACTGAGAGGATGAGATCCAGTGCTGGAGAAGGGTTTTTGCACCTAAGTGTCCAATCCTAAATCTCATAAAAATAAAACATAAATTGTTTTGAAAAGAGAAGCAAAAAGAAATAGCTCTCCTTAGTGCAAGTTATAAAGCATTTTTGTAACATGGGACTTATCCTGGAGAAGCAACTAGTGTAAAGCGTCTACCTCTGGAGCCTTCTTGGTGTTACTACATTCTAAGATCAAATACAACTTGGAGGTAGAGTCTTGTGTCTGACAGCTGAAAAAAGGAAACAGTGGATTTTAATTATAACTAACAATAAGCTAGATGTGATAAACAGGCAAAAAATTTTTTAATAAATATACATGAAGTGGGTTCAGTTTGTAAACTGGGCAGAAACACCAATTAAGTGTAGTGGTTTGGTTCAAAATCCAATTACATATTTTGCTTCTGTGAGATAGGAATTAGGAGAAAGCAAAGCAGGCACAAAACTTAAAAGAATATAAAGAAGTTTATTAACAGAACTAAAAGAAAAAAAAAAGTAAGAGTCAGACTAAACCTTCAGAACATTTCTCTTCCCTCCACCTTTCTCCCTTTTCCCACCGAAAACATAAAAAGACAACCCTTGAGATTTTCAGTCAGTTTACCACCTCTATAATAATCTCTTTTTTCAGTTCACTTACGGAGAGGAGTCTCTTGCTCAGGCTATGGAGACATCTCCACAAGAGGTTCTCTCATGGTTTCAATGTCACAGCGAGACAGCTGCCCAGGATGGTTCTATGCTCACATGTGAGAGTCCCTTCCCTCGTCTTACAGCTTTCCCCACAACTGTTTTTGAGGGTCCAATCTTGAGCTAATGGGGTACCATTTTAAGGTTGAGCTGTTCAGAAACAAAAAGTTCTCTTCATCCATCTCTGGGAGCATCTTCATCTCTAGGAACAGAGGTCTTCTTCTTTCCTGGGAGCAAGGGTCTTCATCACTTTCATCTCTCTCTGTTCAAGATGCTCATCAAATCACAATTACTTCAACATTTGCTTGTTTCATCACAGGTACTTTTGCTCAGAATTTCAGTTTGAATGCTCCACCCCCCCATGCTTTCATGAAATTACAACAGGTACTGTGATGTATCACAGTTCATCACCATAGCTTTACAACAGAATTTCAGCTTCTAGGCTTGAAGCATCTCCTCTTTCTCCTCTTTCAGGGTTTCAGCTCTTCCTTCTTCACTTAATTTGGTGTCTTTCGGGTGTTTTCTTCACTTGTCTTCACCTTTCCTTTGACTCGGGAGAGGATTGATGTCTGCAGGCTTCACCTGTTCTGGAGGAATCTTACAGCATGAAGAAAGTTAATCTCACCAGAGCCCCACAGCTGGAATTCCCTTATCGCTGTTGGTCACATGAGCTTTGCCGGGCAGTGGCCTCAGATGAATTTCAGCCGCACTGGGTGAGGGCCGGCCTGGCCGAGCCACACCGCGGGGCCGCCTGCATGGAGCAGGGCTGCGGATGGAACAGGGCTGCGGATGGAACAGGGCGCGGGGCTCCGAGTTACCTGTCCAAAAACTGGAAGAAAGAGAGTTTTCCCAGGGTTTGTTAGTTCTTAAATGTGGACCACAGAGGGGTGTCAAGCTTCTTAAGTGGCTTAACAAAGTTGCCAATATTCAAACTAGCTGGTTGATTGGTTCTGTCAGGTCCAGAGGAAGTTGTAAGCACCTCTTTGCAAAAGAATCACTTCGTAGCTGATGGAGCCCTCCTTAACTAAAACTCAAGCTATTCTAAACCATGACAATACAATAATCACAATATAAGGTAAATACAATATGTATGGTTATATACAATGTAATATTTGTATTATTATCACCAATGCCTTCCTGCAGTCCCAATCTTTCTCTTGACGATGTTTCTTCTGTAGAAGCCTGGTTTTGTCTGTACTTGTAGGTTGCTCTTTATTACATCTGTATAGAGCTCTGTACAAGACTCCCATGATGTGTTGGGAAGCCTTGAGGCTTTATTGCAATTTGTAATAAGATAGAATTAGAGTCCAAAATAAAATCAGCAAGAAACTAGCCTTTAAAGTGAAATGGGTTAACTAGTTTCGTAGTGCAAGCTGGGAGCAATGCAGGAAGTAAACAAACACCTTAGACTGAGGAGAGCAAATTAGGTTCTTTAAACTATTTTGATTTTAATAATCTCTTTATAACAATGGCAGAGCAATTTTTTAGAAAGTATGATATTTGAGCTGACAATGATCCTTTAATAGTCTAACTATACTTGCTGTTGCTGCCATCATCTCTTTGCTACTCTTAAATGTCACTGTCCCCAAAATGCCTTTGCTCTCTCTGCTGTATTGAGTGTACTGTCTTACCAAATACCATTGGCTGCAATTTTAGCTGCAAAGCTCCTTCTTCAATTCCTCTCTTCCAGTAAAGAGAATGACTGAACTACGGATTGTGGCAAAGCTAATCTTAATTGGGCACTTGTGGCCAATGCTTGCTGCCTCTCCTGTCACATCTCGGGTGCTGTGGCAGCTGCTAGCCACTTAACCTCTCTTTTCCTGAAGGGGCCTTTATAGTTGTCCATTTGGAAACTTTATGTAGATTTGACCTCTTGTTTGTCTTACAATGACCCCAGATTTTTCTCTGAAAATATTCGTACATTTTAGGAAGACTTAATCTCCTGCTTTCCCTCTGTTCTTTACTCTTTCAGTTCGAGTATCTTCTGTTCAATTACCACTGTCACTAATAATGTTGCACAAGAAGGAAAACTTGGGCTGGAAAATATAAGAGGAGCACAAGTCTCAGTGCATGACCTTACATGGAGTAAGAGATGAGCACTGAATCAATGCAGCTTCAAATGGGAAAGCTCACTGTGCAGAAGGGAAGGGTGGAAGGCCTGGCCTTGAACAGAGCCCCATGGGACAGCAGCCATTTCTGATGTCTAAACTGGGTGACAAATGCCTCTCAGAAGGGCCTTCATCCTTGGGGATTGTTGCTGCTTTATGTAGCCTTGCTCTCCCTTTTATTTTAGCTCATCACAATTTTTTTATGCATTCTGTCAGCTGTGTTCTTTTAAAAGCTCCTGGAGATGTCTTACAGCATGATCTCATCCATTCAGCACAGCTTACATCTTTCTTTGGCATTTCTTCAGCAGCTTGACAACACAGCTGTCAGAACAAAGCACTCTGCAGAACCACCTTTTTAATGTGTAAGCATGTGTATGTGCACACACACACACACACTCAAATTTAAGGTTTTGATAAGTATCCCCCAATGTCTTATTAATAAAATCACAAAAGAATATGTGGTTAAGCACTAAACGCAGGCCTAGGAGGGAAACAATGTCCCTAATCAGAATATTATCTCTGTTCTCATAAGGGAGGGAACAGGAGGGAGAAATAGAAGAGCCCTCACCTCATGAAAACATTAGGAGTAGACAGTAGACCCAAGCACCAGCTCAATTCAGAAGTCAAGCATGTATCATGTGTGTAATGATTTTTTCTGTATTATTTTTAATGAACAATGTAGTTTCAGAAAGGTGACAGATTTACCATTTGGGTGTCCTTTATTAGTAAATTAAGGTCCCATTGTGTGAAGCATTGTAAATGTGTATCATAAAACAGCGTTGCTGATCTGCCCTGAGGACTTTACTGCCTACAGAGCCAAACAAAGAGCTGCAGAAGGGAAATAAGTGTTTAAATGGAAAAGCAAAAATGTCTCTGATCCAAGCCTTTTATCTGAGTTGCTAATGAGCTTCTCCATCTTTCTCATTTCCCACATCAATTCATTCAGAAGGATGAGAAAGCGTCCTGTTACAATGTGGTGAACTTCTGGCAGGTGTGTTTGGAAAGACTGGTTAGTATGTTGGCTTCTGGTCATTGGAAGACAGAAATCCTTCACTAGACTGGACCAGATTTTTGTGACTGAGTAGCACCTGTGAAGATGCATCTACATCATCTGTGGTATGACATCTTGTAGTTTTGCAAGTTTTACAATCATCCCTTGGAAGCCTAATGAAGAGGTTATCTAGGGGTTATCAGTTCTCCATAACGTTTCATCACTCTACAGGAAGCTTTTGGTGTTAAGTAATCCAAACTGCTAAACCTTGTAACATTGCCAAATTTCAACTGACCATGCCAGGACTCATGGTGGTACAAGGTCTTTAGAGCCAAAGTACTTAAGGAGAAGATGTTTTGAAAACTGTGGGATTTTTCACACTGAAATATCAAAAAAATATACAAAGTGTCATTTGGTTTCCAAGCGGGAGAACCAATGTCCTTCCTCAGTAGTGGCTGTTCAGCAAAAATCAATACTGCTGGAAGATAATTAGTCTTGTAAATCTTTGTGCAGAGTTGGTGAAACATGACATCTCCACTGAAACCAGTGGCAACTTCTCTGTTGACTGATGCATTTTCATCTTGAGCAGTGCAGCCTATTATCTGAAAGAATTAGATCTGTAGACAGAGAATTTATAAGAATAAAACCAGAAAAAAACTTGAGAAAGAAAAGAAGAGCAACAAATCCACTGAGAGCACAAGGAAATGGCCTTTTAGTAAGTTACCTTTATACTTCAGTATTAATGTTACATCATTCTGTTTGCTGTACTTTGCACAGTCTTAGAGAGCTATGACATATTTTACACATTCTGTACTTTCCCCACTGCTAATGCCTCTTCTCCCGTCTCACAGAAAATATTAAAATTATTTAAATATTTCATGTTGTAGAACCCAGCAGTAGAGTGCAATATGTGTAGACACCCTTGGGAAAAGGATTTTAATATTACTTTTAGAATCACAAATTATTCATGGAGTGCAAATAACAAACTGGTGGAGAGCACAATCTGTGGTAAAAGCACTTACCTTTTCTTAACATTTTCCAATGTAGTTGGCATTGACAGATCATCAGATCTTTAGTGCATTATTTATTAAATGTTTTAGCATAACTTTTAAATATTCAGTGAGCACTTAGCCCACAAAAGACGTGGCTGACTGAAGATGCAGTGATGCTGATGATGGAAGCCTGTTCCACAGTTTCTCTAAACTACTGGCACACGCAGTCTGTGTTTTAATAGGGACTATTTTTCTCTTGCTTGTATTACCGATTCCATCCTTCTGGGAATTGTGACTTATGCTTCACTGTGTTGAGAACTCAACCCAATATTTTATGGACTGCTGTGCATGGCTTTACTGTATTTAACAGTGAAGATTAAAAAACATTGAAAGGGTTGCACTGGTTAATGTACCAAAACTAAAGTTGAAGGAAATGCATTTTCTAGGCTAATTTATGGTTTTCTAGGAAAGTAAAACATGAAGAGCCAACAACTTCAGTAATTTAAAACAATGAAATACACAAGAAAATAAGCAAAAGCAGAACACATCCTTCAGTGAGTGCTCTGTCTGCTCATTCAGTTTGTCCCGGCACATTGAAATGAATAGACTGTATATTTCTGAGAACATAATCTCCTTAATTTAATCTGTCTCTAGTTCTTCAATGTTTTATGGCATTTGGAGATTGTGCCAGGGCAATATTTCAGACCGACTTCAAAGCTTTAGGAAATCCAGATCCCAACTTTACTGTTTTCTTTTTTTTTCATTTTTATTTGTTTGTTTTTTAATAAATAACCCATTTCCTCCATTTCCCAACTAGATTCCCTTTTTTTGAGGAACAAAGATAATCACTGCACTTTAGGTTTATTTCTGACACTAGTATGATATAGATTGTGCAACCATCAACCTATGACAAGCCCAAAAGGTTGATAAGGGAGCATTAGAGAGGAGATGCAACCAAAAATACCGGAAGAGAAATCTCAGTGTAGAGGTTGGTTCCTTTTGTGAGTAGAAACTGTTGTAGCCTGAGCCTCCAGCAATCACTAATTCAGTTCCCAGGGCTGAAGAGAAGACAACACCAGGACTGCACAGGACGGAAGGAAGCTTTGGGCTGAAATGGTCGATGTGCCGGATAGCAAGGCATGTTTGAGGGGTGCACGCCCACATCCAAGCTGCTTTCGTCGGTCACATTGAGTTACCTTCTACCAGGGAACCTCCTGCCTTGTGACTAATACAATTAGACCTGGTGTGCTGCAGCCTGGGAAATTAAGAGCCCTGAATCTGAAGACCCAGTTACTCTATTAAACTGTCAGTAGAGAAGACATTAGAGAGAACTGTCTGTATCCAAGGGAGTTTTTGCTTTTCCATCAAGAACAATCAGCTTTACATGATCTTTACCAGGCCAGCACACGAAAGATAATGAATAAACAAACTCTCTCAGAGAAGTAATACTCACAGAACTGCTGTAAAACTGTTGTGGGTCTTCCTTTACCATAAAATTTGCAATTTGGGATTTGAGTCCAAAATGTCATTTCCACCAGGATGCATGCCTAAATCAGTGCACAAAGTACTTCAGTATTGCTAAACCTCACCTTTAAGCCAGACTTCTTCAAAGCTTTTATTTTCTTTCTGCTGAGTATTGGCAGATGTCAAGACCTTGTTAAAAAAAACTCAGTGATTCAGATGGACACCTTGTTAGCATAACCTGCTTAATTTCATCTCTTGAGAGAGTCGTTGAAGTGTGGGTGTCATACAGTGTATAAACCTATCCCAGTTTAAATAAAGTCAGCGAAAATGCCACAATTTTATTCTCAAGAAAAATTCTGTACATAATCATTGCATAAATAAAAATATAAATAAATAATGCATAAATAATTTTATAAATAAAAAAGTCATGGGGTTTAAGAGGTCATTTAGTCCATGCCATTTCAAAAATGAGGTCAAAAAAATACAGACACTGTCCCTAACAAATTTCAATCTAATCAGTCTTAAAATCTCCAATGGAGAAAATTCCTCAATGCTGCTGTGTGTATATATATATATATATATGTGTATGCATGTGTACCTACATATTTTTGGTGTGTATAGTTCAGTGTAAAACTGTATTTATCATTAAAAACAGTTTCGCAGCAGCTAACCATAATATCCTATGTTTTAAATCCAATTAGTTTCTTCCTGTCATATCCCTAGTAAATTTGAAAGAAACTGTAAGAGTTTTCTTCACAGAAGCTTTTCAAACTTTAGAAGCAAATCAGTGTGCTTTCCTTCCCCTTCTCTTTCCTAGGCTGAGGAAGCTCCTCCAACCTTTCCTCCCAAGCTGTAGTTTCCAAGTCTGTTATCATTTTTCCTTCTCTCCTAGAAATCAGGCTCCAGACATGTGACCTAAATAGCACCGAGTAGGGCAAAAGAATCACTTCCACTATGGTTGGGTGTGTCAGTCCTGTTAATACTACAGGGCTCTGGATGCTTTGATGGGACCATTGTACTGTGAAAGAAAACCCCAAATCAGTGCTTACTGCAGCTCCCACATTTTCTGTAGCAGATCTGTTAAGTCAGCTTGGGTAGCACTTCAAACAGGAGTGGATTTGAACAGCCTGTGCCATGTTGAAAAACTCTGGTTTGTTTTCTTAATATTTTCAAAACCATTCCAAAACCTGTTTTACTGTGGATGCCTACTCTCTTATCAAAATCAACTGCATTCACAACCCCTATTTATTAGGAATACAGAAGAAAAGATTATATGATCTATGTCTCCTTAACCTTTTCAGCAAGTTATTTATTCTCATTTCCTCTTTTATATGAGCCAATCAATATTTTCAGATGCTTAGAAAGTTCCTAGTACAGCTATTTTGATCTCCTATTATGATTTCCATCTTTTCTCTCCCCAATGGAATGATATAACATTATACTTATATTGTAGTTGTTATTTTTTTTCAATTTGCCAGTTCCTCGGATTTGTTGTTCCCTCAGGTTGTCTTTCCATCTCTTCCTGTTCCTTCAGTTGTTGAATTCTCCTTTTTGATTGATGGCCTACTATTTTAGTTTCCTATTCTGGCTTCTTCCTATATTCAGCTTTTTTTATAGAATACAGCACCCTCCCCCCACCCTGGCTGCTTGCAACATCTTGCCAATAATTTTGTGTCAAAAGAACAGGAATGGCAAAACCAAGTTCTTATTTCTCAACTAAAATAAATATATAAATAACCACAAATATAAATATATAAAATAATTAAAATAATATAAAGGAATACATAACTATAAATAAAATATAATACACCCCTCCCACCTATAAATCTGTGCAGCTGTACCCCATATAATTTCTGCCTTAAATTTTTATTTTCTTTTAGTTTTCAAATTCTTTGTGGTTACAAGGGTCTCTGCTGACAATGTGCATATATTGTTTAAATGATTCCAGACATTTCTGGGAGTTTTGATAACCAGGTTGGAATAGCTGGAATCATTGTGCAGGCTGGCATTTTGACTTGGAAGGCAGTTGGGACTCAAGAGGAATGCAAAGGGGAAGATGACATAAAAAATGAGACAAGCCAGTGCCAGTAATCCTTGAATGTTTCTCCTATTCCTCTCCCCATATCTCCTGCTACATCCAGTAGAAAGCAAGGATCCTATCTGATGTTTCAAACCCTAACCAGCAGGTAGGGTGATGCATGAGGAAGGTAGGAATTAACATCAGAAGAAGCTGGACAAAGTCATGGCACTCAGAGCCAGCCAGAGCCTTGAGGTGACTCTGCCTAAGCAATTAATTTAAACCAAGCATGTTAGCAGCACCAGATGGCCTTTGAACAACAGGAAAAGGGTTTTACTGGAACACACACTGCAACATGGAACATTTTAAACTAGGGAAAGCTGAGGCTGAATCAGAATATGAATAAGAGGGGGAAGCACAGTCAAGTACTGCTGTGCCTTTGTGAGATAGATCCTCACCTCCAGGTTGTTCCTGGGCCAGAGGCTGAATGACTGATGCCGCAGCTGTTTGGTGCAACAAATGACACAGAGTTCTTACTCTGGGTCCTGACGACATGCCTTTCTCCCCATGTATAGTACCTGCCTGTTTACTGTCTCCCTGCTCTGCCTAGGACTCTTTCAGTTCCTGCTTCTGCCTCTCCGGCTTGCTATCCCTGCTGCCTCGTCCCTGTGGGGGAGGGGGGGTCCTCCACCAGAAGGGAGCTTTGTTGTTTGCAGGGACAGAGGAATCTCTCCTGTCTTTTGAGGCAAAGGCAGCTTTCCTCTGGTCTGCCCATGCACAGCATTTTGGCAGAACAGGTGCGGAGCAGATGCTCTCCTAAGCTTAACTGAGTGTAGGACATAGAGCAGACACTGTCCCTCGTCCCCAGGAGCAAATCTCTCATGCTCATAGCAAGGCAGGTGTGTGTACAGCTATGTACCAAGTAACCAGTTACAGAATTGATTTGTCGTGCTGACATTAGTGGCTGAAGTGGCACAGATGCCTTACACATCACCAGAGCAATGTCCCCATTCTCTACTGCCTGTTGGCCTGTGTAAAGTGTCCCTTGCTCACTGGCTGACCACGCAGCAATCACATGCTTGTTGGCCAGCTGGCTGCTGCCATCCCCTCCTCAGTGGGCACTCTAATTTGGTACCTACTACTGATTTCATGATGCCATTTGTCAAATTTGACTGAAAGTGGCTAGTGAGCTCAAAAACCACTGAGAAGGAGGGACTGATAGACAGCTCAACAGATGAATGGGCAGATGGACAGTAAGTGTTACAGCTTAAGCCTCCTTTTCATAGCAAGTCAATCTGAAAATAATGCAGAGTGAGACAAATGATTCCTTTTCCCCCCACCTAGAGACATTAATCAAAATGAACACCTATGAAAACTTCATGCTATTTTTTTGGTATTTTTTCTACAGACTGAAAGAAAAGAAACAAAAGCTATTTCAAGCCAGACTAGTGCATTAATTTACAATGAACTGGATGAGTTGCCTTTGAGTTGCCACAAAATATACCTTTGCACTGTACATGATCACAGTGCAAACTACTGAGAAAACTGCCTTTCTTGCCACTGTCGCACTTGCCACTCTACTTCTGTCTGTGAGAATTTCAGTTTATCCCTGACTGTGGGGCAGGGAGTAGTGAAGAGGGATGGGTGAATGATCAGAACTATCTGGAGAGAAGGTATAGAAATATAATTTAAGTGGAAAAATCCAGATTCCTTGAAGGTTAAATGAAAATGTCTGTGACCTAACACAATGGGTTTGGTACCCCAGCATGTAGGTATCCTGACTGTATTCCTGATTTAGTTATTTGTGCAATGCCTAAATGCCAAAAGCAATAATTAAAATTCATATAAAGATTCTGGTTTTATCTAACAAGGATGATTCACCAACAGCCATGGGACCTGTCAGAGAAGATTGATGGAGAACTTTCAAAGACCCTGAAGTGCCCTGAGCACTGTACAAAAGATAGACTAAGACCTTTCATCTGAGGCAAAGAGAAATACATTACGTACTGCACATCTATTTTAATTGATTACTTTAATCTGTGAAAGTTCTAGGTCTGTTTTGAACTCCAGGATTAAAAATATCTGCACTTATCAAAGATAAAGATTTGTCAGATACAAAAATTCCTCTCCATTCAGCCTATATGCTTAATTCCACATCCCTTTCTTCTTTCCTCCAGTGAGTTATCTGCAATACAGGAAAGTCAGCAAAGAAAGAAAAGCCTTTTGTTTCAGTATATCTTCCAGCAGCATGAGGTTAGGAACCTGCTGCTCAGCCCTGGGAGAGAGGAATGCATCAGCTCACTGCTCGGCAAAACACAGAATGTTGGTCATGCTGACTACCTGAGGTATCAAATCTCCAGTATAACAACAATCATAGGGAGAAGAGGTTGCAGCACTTGGTTTGTCTTTCACAAGAACCCAGGTGAATGCGTATAGGCTACTTACACATGGGATCAAAGGCAAGTGAAAATCAATCATGGTAACATTATTGATTGATGCTGTCTTCACAGATATCTTTCACTGGCATTTCTTGTGTAACCTTTAGACATCAAAGGCTGGTCACACATGGAATTGGGCTGCTACAAGCTCTTTATAAAGCTCTCTTAGGATAAAATTTATAATCCTGCGGAAATCTTTATTGGGAGGTAGCTAAAACGTAAGAGGGGAAGGAAAAAGGTTTACACTTTATGCTCTTTCAAAATAAAATCTCTGCTAATACATGCTATTTCCTAGGTGAGCACCCTTCCAAGGCCATCAATCTGGCAAAGACAACATTACTTCAGTTACAGATGCTCATAATTCTTTGCTAAAGAGAGATTTCTGTGTAGTATGTGCTGACAACTGAAACCAGCAGAACTTGTTAATCATGGGATGATTAACTTTTCTTTGAACTCCACTTCTCTGTTCCCATATTCCTTTCCATCTCCTCTCTTTAATTTTCATTTACCATCACCTAATTTCCCCAAGTCATTGGATGTATGGCATTCTGATAAATCTTTGCTGAATGGACTAAACTCATAGTGCCTCACAGATTGCTGCTGCAGTTTGCAGAGCCTTAATTTTGCAAGCACGAACATGGTGATGGAATGGGTCATCGTATATCTTATTTCACTGCTCCTAGGCCATGAGACAGAGCTAGGTTTGGTGAGTATTCTTTGCTGCACCCACTGCAGGCCTCCTCATCTCTGTTGGTGTCAAACTTCCCTGGTGTCTGTGTAGGATGTAAGACACTCACAATCACCTGTTCAGTCATTCATGCAGAGATTTCATGACAACAGATGAAAGGGAGGACTGTAATATGTACTTCTTCCTTTCCTTCCTTCAAGAGTTGAATATTGCAGAAATACCATGCTGGTGATGAAACTTCATGTTTTTACCAGCATGGCCCAATTTGATCTCCTAAACTTTCAGAATGGTTATAGAAAGTAACTGAAATTACTTCAGATGACAGGCAGAGATTTTATGTCAGAAAGGAAGGAAGGGCAGGCTATATTGTTTTACTTGTAATTTGAGCATATTTCACGTGGGAATCATTGACAGGCAAACAACATAGATGCTCTTGGGGCTATTTTCAGTCATTTGTTTTGAACTAGAACAACATTTTGGACCTGATGCAAAATCTGTTGACTTTATTTGAAGAAGACTTACAGACCTCTTTGAGCTTTCAACCAGATATATCAGTGTCATGAAAAGAGGCAATTTTCTAAAGTTCCTCACGCAGGTCAACCCAGTATTTGCTCCAGAGGGGGACTTAATAATGGTACAAGCTCAGACAAAATTTAACAGAGGATGAGCAGGAAATAAAGAAGCATCAGCTCCTATCAGTGTTGCTTCCTGCTAAAGGGAACAACTGCATGCTGTTTTCTTCTTCCATTTTTCCCATACCTATTTCCAACCTGTTTCCCATCAGTTACAGATAATCAGTTACAGAAATGTATTGCTGAAAATTACAGGATTATTTCTCATTTACTTCCCTGAAAAACCTTCAAACTGTAAGAGAAAAAGTGGGGGGAGAAGATGCCAAACCAAATTTCCTTATCTTTGTCTAAATGAAAAATGCGCTGATGTTTGCTAAACCTCCCAAAATCAGAAAAGAAACTCATGAAATATTCAACAAATTAAATAAATTAACATTCAAAAACTTGAAATAAATTTTTTGACAAGATGGTTCATACTGACAAATTTTCAGAAAAATTTACTCTTCATTGTGAAATCCAGCCAAAAATATAGGACACCTCCTGTGGAAAAAAACCCTTGTAGCAACATGTATTGAAGCAAGGTATGAACAATGCCAGAGTGGGGTCTTTGGTCTGAGCCTGCTCTGGGAGTGGACATTACATTGTGAACCATGGACTGGAGACTATTAAAGCAAATAGACTCAAAACAAGATAGATTTGGAGTCAATGTGACATTTCCACATTGTGGCACTGTTTAATCTTTCTGTTGAAGAGATCTCCCTCTCTGCAGCAGTCTGTGAGACCCAGCTCTTCAGATGTTCAGTTATTCAAGACAGGGAATTTCTCTGTCCTAACTTTGAGCATCTTACCTGGGTGTTCCAGTTTGGAGACGAATTGTCTCTGGACACTTGAGGGAGGGAAACAGTCTCTTCCGTAGGGCACACCAGAGACTTCTGTGCCTACATGGGGTCCCTTTTTCTCTGGGGAAGCCTTTTTTTTCCTTACCCAGAGAAAGATTAGGGAAATCAACTTTCTGAGCATTTCAGGTAAGTGTTTAGCAGCCGGTGTCATGAACGCTTCCCATGCTGCTTATTAGCAGTGCAAATCTGAGACAGTTTCCCAGTTTTAAAATCTTCCACGGATTTGGCTTTGCTCATCTTCCACATCTCTCTTTCCCAGCCCTTTCCCTGTCCCACTACAGACTTTGCCAGGCTACAGTGGGGCTGCCTTTCCCTGCAGCTTGTGCTTCACAGACTTTCTTCATACGCCACTTTAGCATCTCACTGGTACGCCACCTGTGAGGTCCCTGGCTGCCACATCTTTGCACTTCTGCCTCACTGTTATCAATTTCTGAACATATATTTTCTTAGCTTGGGAAATCAATCTGAACAAGTTTACATATTAGATGAAATGGCACTGTATTGCCCTAGTATTAATGCATCTTCCTATTTGGTCTAAGAGGCAAATCTGTTTGAGCAGTCTGATGAAATGTACTTAGAAGGAAGCTTGAATGCAAAATTGAAACTGTAGGATAATACTTAAAAAGAAAGAAAAAGAGGGTAATCTGAATGCAGGAGACAAGGATTTTAAAAGAAAGAACTGCTTAGGCCAGGTCATTTGATACTAGTGGTAATAAAGCACAAGAAATAAACTCTTATGTTGTATTATTTTAAATGACAATCATAGGAGATAAAGAATATATATATATTGTCCGGAGGAAGGATAAATAGTCAGAGGAGACAATAACAGACACAGAATTTCAGTTATATCATCACCTTATTAGCACTTCCAACTTATTCTGAAAGCATAGAAATGAAACAGATACTTCTTTCCAGCTCCCACTACTCCCAGGTCTGATTCCTAATTCCCTTCTGAAACCTCAGTTTGTTTTTCACACAATATTTTCTTTGTTTTTCACACAATGTTTCTAAGGAGGGTCTGGGGTGGGTGCTTTTGTCAAGCCTGTATTTGCAGCTATAGTATGGAGAAACTATGGCCACTACATCTGACATAAGAAAAATTGCACATGGACCAACTCCTCTCTGGCTGGTATTGTTTGCTTAAAGTCAATAATTGGCATTTGGGAAAAGAAGAGAAAAAGTCTCTGCCTTTTGTTTCAGCCTTTCCTTTTGCAGAAGAAAGGTTATTTGTGTTGTGGAGCTGCTAAAGGCAAGCTGCAAAGGGAACAACATATCCTGGGGTCCTCAACTGAATTAAACTTCCTTTGTTATGCATTACTTCCACTTTCAAGATACAGATGCAAACTTTAGGATAAAAATCCCGCATACCCCTCAAATTTTGTTGCACTTGGATCCTCTTCAATCTCATAAATTTCCACAGAGTTCTCCTTTTGCTCCTTTTAGAAGATTTGACCACATCTCCATATGTGTGGTCAATGCTTATAGTGTGTTTTACTAATGGCTTGACCAGACCACGAGTAGGGGACTTACAGCAAGAGTGAAGGAGCTACAATTTTGTAACATTCTAGAAGATCTAATTTTGATTTTTATTTCAAGGACTTGCAGAAGAATTTTGTATAACATGGAAAAAGATTGTTAGTGTTCTGGAAAATAGAAAGGGAAAATGTATTTTAATTGTGGAGTAGGAGACACCACTAAAACCAGTCTTCCTGTTAATTTTTTGTAATGCAGAGTTATGAAATGGTGCTGAGACAAGTTAGTGAAGCTAAATTTTGGGCCTAATTGCTGCAAGTTTTCACCTGCAGGAGCACATATTATCGGGGAAATGATATCTTGTTGATTTTCATTTTCCTATTTCATGCATCTTCACATCCTGCAGCTTTTTTGCTCATAAATTAAACACCACACTAGTGTTCAGCAACAGAAACATGATCAAGAGTAAATGATTGTTTTAGGTGGCCAAGCATCCAGAGGAAAGAGGATGGACAGCTTCAGGCATAGCTGTAATCAAAAACCTGATTGTCTAGAAATGAGATAATTTCAAATGAAGCTCAGCTATCTCTTCTCATCATGAATTATGTTACCCAGATCCTACTACTTTATAAGGTGATAGTATTGTTTAATCAACAGTGTTTTGAAAGGCAAGATGAAAACTTTATTGGCTCATTTTTCTTTGACAATATTGACTCCCAGCTAGACGGATTTGGTCATGATGTGGGCAGCAGGGAAAGCTTGTGAATCCCTGTTGCATCCTGCCTTGAGAAGCCACCAGTGGCTGGGCACCCTATGCGGAAATTACTGCTGGTCTGGGTAGTAGTGCTTTCCTTCCAAGTTCAGAGAAATTCTATCACCTCTCCTCTGGCCCAGGTGGTCTGAAATCAGCTATGGACAAGGCTGCAGGTAATGAAACTGCTCTGTGTTTTGTAGAATAAAAGATATATTTTGTCTCAAAGAGAACCTGTGTTGTATAGGTACAGGAGTGGATGCCTGTGTTCTGCTTCAGGAAAAGCTATCTAGAGAAATAGGTGCTATTTTAATATACTGTACTAACAAATTTCTAGAAGTATGGAGCTCTCAGCATCTTTCAGCAGTCTCAAGCTGGCATTGATTGCTCCATGCTTACGAAAGTACATTTTGTCCCAACATCATGTGGTACTGCAACTTCCCTGTGCCAGACCAGAGGTGTTCAGTTCAGAGCTGTCTCTGTAATCCTCCTGTGTTTTGAGATCTAGCAGTGGATCCATGAAGCAGTAACAGTTCTGAGAAACAAACATCACCATTTCCTCGGGGCTGTTTTGAGCCCAAAAAAACCTCCATGATTTTGGTTTCCTTGACAGTCGCAGAGTGGAATGGCCTGTCTGGACTTGGACAGCTGGGCAGGCCTTTTGGGCTGATTTATTCCCTTTACCACACAATATATGCCTGGCTTTGCTGAAGTGAATGATGGCTGTTATGGTGATCCTTGCTGAACAGCAGAAATGTTTTTCATTGCATCAAGCAGCTGTAGAAATATGGCACTAAAATAAGAGAAAAATCTATGAACACTAAAAGTGTAAACTGGTAGTGATAGCCTTTATTATCCCTTCAGACACTAATGGCAATTTTATTAAACAGCTTCTTCAGTTGGCTGATCGCATGAAGCAGAGCAATTAGGAACTAGGTAAGATTCATTGCACAAACAAAAATCTCAGGGAAATTATTTGTTTACTGTTTTCAGCATCTTTACAGAACATAGTGATATTCTCAGTAGAGCTGAAATATGTAGTATGAAAACCAGAGTCGGGGAGAAGACAAGTTCACACTGTTCTGAATATGCACTTTGTTACAACTGAAAAAGTTGTCAAGCTAATTTTTTAATTTGTAGGCATCTGTTCAGGGCTTGTGGACGTCAAGAAAAAAAATTATAATCAAGGTATGCACACACCTAAAGAGCACCAACAAGGAGAATATCAAGGAGATATGAAAACAAACCTCCTAACAGCCCGCTTCATTTTGTAGTAAACAAGTTGCAAAAAAAAAGCAAAGCCAGGAAGAGGCCTGAACTGCAGATGTGCTGCTGTGAGTAATAAGAATTGTGTTATTCAGCAGTGGTTTGAACTTCCCTGAACCAAAGTGGCCTATGAGTACTCATATGTCAGCATGGAGGAACAGAATCCAGGAGGAGGCTGTAACCAGCAGTAGCAGGTGGTGTGTGCTTGAACCCGATCCTCAGGAGCAGGTCACCTTGGAGAGCAGGCTTGACCCAGGTGTGCTGAGAGCAGGCAGTACTCCCTGCCCCCATCTGCTGCCATCACACAGGACGTGGTTTGCTTTTCACCTATCCCATGTCCATCAACTCTGCATCAGTTTTAAGTTGTCTCAGGATTAGCTTTTTTGGTGGCCTTAGTGATAGATCAGTGCCTGTCATGGTAGTGTTTGTTCTTCATGTGCTCCCAGCCAAGAGAGGAATAAACTCCAGTGAAGTTAATAGGAACAATGGGTTTTGCAGTGATTGAGCTCAGAGAGGCTCTAAAAGAAAATGGTTTTGAAAGGGAGCAGAGGGAAGTTCAGACTGAGGGTTAGTTTGGCAGTGGGGGAAAACAGGCTTCTGCAATTAGTTCTAATGAATTATAACAAACATAGGACAGTATCTCCCTAGCTTTAGAAATTAAAGGAGTAATTAAATCTGGAATAAGCCACAGTTGAAACTCTGACTTAAATGCAAAGAATTATTTGTTTTGTGAAGGTTGAGCTATGTCAGACTGTGCAGCTGTCTTAGTGATCAAGGAAATGGTCATTAAATGAGCTAATAATAGCAGAAAGGGCAAGGGAAACATATTTCCTTTCAAAATATGCTAGGAATAATGTGTTGGGGAGCGTTCCGTTAGTACCAAGTAAATTAGGAGAAATTATAATTAAGAATAAAATTAATAAAGAGCATGTTATCTTTGAGGATATCAGCAGGATTTCCATGGTAGAAATTTATGCCTGGTTGACGTCTTTTAACTCTTCAGAACTGCTTAGCAAAATAATGAAGAATGGAGAATTAAGCTTCCAAAAATCCTTGGGCAAAGGCTTTCAGAAGTCATTCAGGATTCTAATGATGCATAAGGTGAGTGAGATGTAAATTTTTTTCCTGGATTAAGTGCCTCTACTGAGCTATTAAAATATAAGGAAACTTTCAGGGAAAAACTAAAGCGATGGTTATACAGTCAACACTAAGCAGAAGAGAAGCAACTTGTATCAGCAAGAGGAGCTTTCTCCCTTCCTCTGCTATAATTGCATCACATCCCTGTTACATTGGGGAAATTGATTACACCTGTTCTGTAATTACTTGCAATACTTGCAATTATCACGCGTCCAATTATCAAATGATGTGTACAGCTGTTTTTATCTTAGGCAAATTCTACATCTCTGAACTGAATTTCTTCATGCTGGTTATGTACCTGAGGCAACAGCATTCTGGAAAATTTGAGCTGTAATATTTTTTTTGCTGAGAGAAGAGGAAAAAAAAATCTCTATTCTAATTTTTAACATCCTCTTTCCTAGAGTTCTAGAAGCCCTATACTTTGCCACGAGAATTAAAACTTATGTTGGTAGGGGGTTTTTCTTGGAACAGCATGGCTCAATTTTAGGCAAATGATAGCCCTCTGAGAGCAAAGATGTGAATATTAATTGTTGCAGAGACCAGACTGTCTGGTGTTCTTATGAACTGGCCCTTCTCTTCCCTCAAGCCCTGTAGTGGAGAGCTGTCTGTGTTGGAGTGAAAAACTAGATAGAGCTACTTTGGCATGATTAACCTAAATAATCTTGTAAGGTTGTCATGCTGCTGTGACAACGTTCCTTTTACTTTTCTGGAGCACTGTAAATATATTAAATAAAGCCAATATCTTAAGACACTCTCTTCTTCTTGTGACAAGTTGTCTATTTATTCTCTCTCTTTATTTTCTGCCAGCTGGTCAAATTCTAAAGCAATTCTAGCAAGTATTGATATTGGCTTTTTAAAACATTTTTAACGTTTTTAACTCCTCCTTCCCTTAAGAGGAAGCCTAAACCAAACCTCCCTAAAACCCCACTTCAAATTGTTCAGTTGTGGGCTTTCCTTGGGTTGCTTAGCTCATACGTTTAGGGCGTATCTTTCCTTTAATTTTAAGAAGCTTCTTCCATGAGTTCTTGGAAAAACTAATAAACCTTCTGCAGTGAATTTGTAGAGAATCATTAACCAGAGATTGGTTGCTTTGGATACAGAGGTAGGTAGTCTACTTAAAAAAAGAAGAAAAAGAAAAAAACAGTAGCCATGCACAGACACAAAAACAAACAACCCAAACCAATTTGACTGCAGCTCAAAAATGAAAAGAAGCAAAATTCTCTTGTTACAGCACCCATTGCAACTAAAGATGATGTGAAGAAAGACAAAAAAGCAGAGGTAGTAAGGTATGTCTTAAGAGTTGCTTCTACCCATATAAAAGCTGTAACACAATCCTCAACAAAAAAATACCCTGAAAGAAAACCAAAAAGCCCCCAAAAACAAAAGAAAAAAAGAAAAATACTTGAATGATAAAGTAATTTGTAAGTAATGAATCGATCTTTTTCAAGTCGAGAGATTTTGAGTTTGTCATCGTTGTGGTTAAATGCCCTCATGGATGCAGTGTTACAAAAATTTAAAAGTAACTTTGGCAGTTTGATTTTATTTTTTTGTTTCTGTGTTTTTTTCTTCTGCTAGCTTTTTTTTCAAGCCATCAACCATACAAAAATGCAGAGCAATACGAAAGAAAAAAGAAAGACCTTGTGAAACCAATTTCAGTGACAAATACAAATTGCAGGTGGCGCCTGAGCTCTGCATCGAAGTTCAACTCCTGGCATCAGTGGGACCTGTGCTGACAGCAGCAATGGTCCAGGATATTTGTCACGGCACGTGGAGAGTGGGATGGAGAGAGGGGTGGCAGGTTCACTTTGGGGAGGATGGTGTGAGTAAGGGCTCTTTAATGTCCCTCTAGAAAGCCATGATCCTGGAAGCGGGATATGCGTTCACCCACTGGGAGAGTGAAGTGAGTGCAGGAGAGGCATTTTTCCCCACTGGCAGCCTCTGATCAGAGGTGAGCCACCAGTGACTCAGCCAGGGGCTGGGCTGCTCCCCTCACAGCAGGGGTGGGTGGGTTCCCTCTGTGAGTTGTGGCAGGTTTCTGTGAAAGTATTTTCCATTTCCAGTGCTCACCTGAAGAGTTAAATAGGGACACAACCATATTTCTGCTTTTGGTAGCACTTAATGATCCCCAAAATGC
>NW_008238834.1:3901300-3906521 GCF_000691975.1 Corvus brachyrhynchos | reverse complement strand
TCTGTTATTAAGTACAAGGGGATGAACATAAGGGCAGGAAGCCTCTGATTAAGTGCAGGTTTGTGTGGTGTACGTGACTCAAACTTTGACACAGTTTGAACTCAGTGCTGACTCAATTTTACCTCTGCCCATGAAGCTGAGTTTGTGCCTGAACGTTTCATACATACAGGCTCTTTGAATCAAACAGGATGCAAAACCCATCTGATGTACAGATTTTTTAGATTGGTATTTATTCTGCTGACATAAAACTATGTTTTTGGGAAATACTACATGGTATTATAGACTCGAGAAAGAATGGATGAGTGAGAGATACTGTCTGGGAAGGAGGAAAAATGGAGTTAACTTACTGCTTCCTCTGTAGTTGCTGTACATCCTGTGGAGCAAAGAATCAGACAAAGAAAAAGAATTTTTCTTTTTTGAACACAGATATTTTTTAAGTGTATTTGTGGTTCCCACTAAATAATGACAATAACATGGCTAATGCCTTGGGCAAGAGGTGTGTATTCCTGTGTAAAAAAGAGAAATGGAAATGGAAAGAGCTCAAGGGGTACAGGAGCTTGCCTTGGGCAACTGTGTTTTATGACATGTCTTTGGATGCCTATGTGCTATCTGACTACAAATACTACAGATCTCATGTTTTCCATCATCTTGGTCTTTCTGCTTACATTTCATCTATATCTATATATATCTATATCTTCGCTAAAAATGAAATAATATCAAGTTCAGACAGCCACAGGCAAGAAAGGTGAGAAAGGGAGATTTTGCCTTTAGCTAAACTATGTTTATAAAGGCCTGGAGAAAAGGATGCCATGTTTCACCTTCTTAAGGCAAGTCTGACCAAGAACATTAAAATTCCCTCTGACACCCCAGGTTAGCCTGGAAGAGTTGGGCCTTAGAAGACTTAACTCCCCCAAAACACCAGCAAAACATGAATCTTGTGGAGAAGCCAGGTGCTAGGAAACGGTGTCTCCTCTCCAGGAGCTGCTTGGCTGGTCTGTCCTTTGGCACCATTTGTATATATTTCCATTGCAAGAAAAGCACCAAAACCCAGCAGTTCCATGACATGCACATCTGCTGGTTAAAGCAGCTTCAAGAAAGGCAGCTCTTGGAGGGGTTTGTTCCACAGCTGGAAACAGGTTCCAGCAGCCACTGGCATGGCTTGGCCATGCAATGACAGCTGCTGTCCTGGCCAGCACTACCCCTGTTCATCCAGGCTGCAGAACCCCATGGCTCAGCTTGTACCTGAGCACGTTGAGACACTTTTTGCCAGGGCATATAGTGATAGGACAAGGGGGAAAGATTTTAAACTGAAAGAGGAGAGTTTTAGATTAGAGTTTAGGAAAACCTTCTTCACTGTGAGGGTGGCAGGGCAGCGGAACAAGTTGTCCAGAGAAGTTGTGAATGTCCCATCCCTGGCAGTGTTCAGGGCCAGGTTGGATGGGGTTTAAGCAGACTGGTCTGGTCGAAGGTGTCCCTCCCCATTGCAGGGGGGTTGGAACTGGGTGATCTTTAAGGTGCCTTCCAACCCAAGCCTTTCTATGATTCTATGACTTTGCAGTTGTGCTGATGGGGTTCTTCTAACAGGACTTCTGCCCAGGGCATTGCACTGCAAAGCTGCAACACAGTCACTGGATCTGCTGGGCTTTTCACCTTTCTGTCTCAAGAGCTGCTGCACAAGGTGGATCCATCTGTCTAAGCCCTCCTTTTAGAAGGATTTAGCTGTGAATCACATTACAGCAGGTAACTAAAGTCACTGTTGTTGAGCTGTGAATGAGAAATCCTTAAGATCAAAATTTCTGAGCAGAAGTTTCAGCGAGTCATCCTGGGGCCATTAAAAGGAAGCAATAAGCAAGCATAAAAAGTCACTCTAAAATGTAAAGTAAATAATGAAATTATTGATTGATAAAAACTCAGAAGAAAAAAATATTTAAGCAGTCATATGTCATGGTTTAACCTCAGCCAGATACCAAGTACCATGCAGCCACCCACTCACTCCCCCACAAGATTTGGGAAAGAATCAGAAGGGCAAAAGCCAGAAAACTTGTGGGTTGAGAGAAAGACACATTCATAAGAAAATCAGGTCGTGCACAGAAGCAAAGCCAAACAAGGAATTAATTCACTGCTTCCCTTGGAAAGGCAGCTGTTCAGCCATCTCCAGGAGGGCAGGGCCCTGTCGCATGTCACGTTTACTTCGGAATACAAATGCCATCACTCCAAATGTCCCACTTCCTTCATCTTCTCCCCACTTTATATACTGAGCATGATGTTATACGGTGTGGAATATCCCTTTGGTCAGTTGGGGTCACCTGTCCTGGTTGTGTCTCCTCCCAACCTCTCATGCACCCCATGCTTCTTCACCAGCATGACAATACCAGGAGCAAAAAAGGCCTTGTCTCTGTGTAAACCCTGCTCAGCAGTAACAAAAACATCACTATATTATAAACCCAGCGTTCAGCACTAATCCAAAACACAGCCCCATTCCAGCCTCTGTGCAGAAAACTAACTCTACCCCAGACAAAACCAACACATTATGTTATTCTCTGGAAGTTGTTTCCTCCTTATGCTGCTTCTATTCACGCTACTCTCATGTGCTCCTAAATGTATTTTACTTCATGGTTGTCTTGGGGTCACCTTATGATGGGTATCCCATGTCGCTGCGCTATGCCCAGGAATTAATTTTGTGCCTTTCCATGCCTTTAAACTGAAAAAAACTTCTTCAAACCAGTTTGTTATCATGTTTCAAGGACACAGGGATAAAAAGTGGTCTGCATTTCAGCAGTGGCAGGAGAGAGAAAGCAGAGGGAAACACCTGGCTTGTTCTCTTTTCCAGCCAGATTTTCAGCCAGGTTTTTTTCAGCTCCTTTTCCTCCGGAGAGTTGAACTTTGTTTCTCTGGGACTCTGATTTTTTCCTTTCTTCTCTGCTAGGCTGCTTCAACATCAGAACACATCGGGAGGACTTTCCACTGAGCACAGAGGGCCTGGCCCTGGGCCAAGTCCCAGCTCTAAGGAGAAGGGAGACCAAAAGGGAGCACCTTAATATTTTCCCAGATTTTTTCTCTACAGGGAGAGATTTTATTATTTAGCGTTATTATCCTTTCCCTGTGTGTTTGTTAAATAGATAGTTTTTATCTCTTTCACTTTCCTTCAAGGAAAATTTATTTTTTTCCCAAACCTGGGGGGGAGGGGAGGGTGGTTGTAACCTGCCTTCTCTCAGAGGATATATTTCTAAATTTGGCCAAACTGGCACAGTGGTGTAAGTCTAGAATTTTAGGATGAAAAAATAAACCAAAGAAAACTACATCCCATAGCCTGGTACATGAAAATGGATAAAAGTCTACTCTGGAGATTTGTTTCTGTGCTGAGCTCTTAATTCAGAGCCAGTCCGTGTGGTGGTGCAGCTGGTCCAGCTACCCTGCCTCCTGAAGAGAACTCAGACAACTAGCTGTGGGGGTTAGCAACTCAGGTTTAGCATCTAACTTTGAGAACCCATGAGTCCCCTTGTTCTGCGTTTTGCATGCTTTCCCCTGATTGGTTAATATTTTGTCTTCCTGTTTTATGTATGAAGTTATGTATATTCATTGTCCTTCTTTAATATGTATTAGTTCTAGAAAGTTCCTTGTTTCTCGACGCCCCCATTGGATCCTTCCCTGAGTCCCTCCTATGTATTGTTCCCATTGGTTCCCTTCCTGTCAATCCCACCTGCTTGTCTCTATCCCATTGGCTGAGATCCCTTTCCCCGCCTATTCTGTACCCAGTATAAGATCCCTGGACCCTCCCACCAATTGGCCTCTTTGTCCCTGTCTTTTCACAGGAATAAGTCTGCGTGGAACACTTACGGAGAGTCGCCTCTCTTTACTTCTTTCCCTTCGCCTGCGTGCCTGCTAAACAGCGACAGAAGGATACAGCCCCTTTTGGGTGAGGAGCTCTATCCCTTTTCATTGTGTGCTGGGCACAGAGTGCCACCTTCCAGAGGGGTTTCAGCATTGACCTCCGGGCTTCTTTGTGTCAGCACGTGAGGGGTAAAACCCCCTTCTGCCAGCTCCCAGTGGCTGAAAACCCCTCCAAGTCCAACCTGTAATTTCTTTTCTTATTCCAGTTCCAAACCCCACTGAAATCCATGGCAAGGCAGGGAGGGAGCTCTGACAAAGCTGAAGAGTATTTGATGGTTCATCTGGAATTAATTTGGTGCTTTTACCCACCATTAATTTTTTGGTTTTAGATTTTAGGTGACAAGCATTCAGACTGCAGTGTGGGCTCATATCCTGCATTGCTTGAGCGGGACCCACTGGCCCATGACATGGACAGTGCAGATACTCAATGAGGGAGCTTTGTTGTTGCGGGGAGCAAATGTTCTCCATTCTCTATGGGATTTCCTGATGACATCGACTCTGGGATCATTATTCCTTCATGAAACACTGTAGAAACCATGGAATTGCATGGGTATTCTTGTTCTATACTGTGCCTGACCTGACATATCTCACAAGCATTAGGTCCAGTTCCTTGATATGTATCAGTGCTCTTCCGTGGTAGGCTGTTACAGTGGGGATTCTGTAACATGATGTATCAAACAAGGAGGGCTGTGGAAAAGAAATATGTATGAACTGATTCTTGATAGATGTTTCAGAGATGTTTATTTCTCCAGCCGCATGGCCGGGCTCTGCCGAGGAACTCTCACAGTCACGGTGCCTGAGGGTCCTTGCCTGCGTGGGGGAACACAAAACAACCAATGGGGAACAAGGCTGACCAGGGGCTCGGGAAACCCCCTGCCTCCCCCCAGGGCTGCTCTCCCAGGACTACATGGCAGGGGGACGAACCCCAACACTTCACCCGTTTATTTTTAACAAAAAGAGATTTAAAACTTAACATTGAAAACAACTGGATGAACATAACAAGAACAGTTTCAAAGCAAAACAAGCCGCCCTCCTGAGTCTTTAAATGTCCAAACAGATTCTGTGGAACATCTTAGGGCTGACAGAAGGGAGATGGGACTCTCTGAGCATGCTTTATGGGGAAACTGAGGCAGGAGAGGGTTTATTTTCTTCCCTCCCCCTTTTCATCCCCCCCTCGGCATTGGAAACGGATTTTTGGGGAAACAATTGGCAAAGGCATGGTTTTGTGAGGGAAACCATGGATGAAAAAACGGATTGGGAATACACTGGGGGTAATAGGACATAGGGTAAAAGGGAAAGGTGGGATTAGGAAAGGGAGACTGTAGGGGGG
>NW_008238834.1:3875667-3900382 GCF_000691975.1 Corvus brachyrhynchos | reverse complement strand
AGCTAAAATTTATAAATCGTTGTTCAAGAATCTTTTCAAGTTTAAGATAAATGTCCATATGCAGCTCTGAGAGCCAAGAGTCTTTCCATGGTTCCTCCATAATTTAGATATGGAATAGCAAAACAAAAACAAGAAGAGGAATCCAGGGTTTACTCACAAATTGGTCACTGTAGGGATCGGGGATCATTCTGCCCGCAATTCCCTACCATTTGTTACAGTGGGGATTCTGCAACACGTGTATCAAACAAGGAGGGCCATGGAAAAGAAATATATATGGACTGATTCTTGATAGATGTTTCAGAGATGTTTATTTCTCCAGCTGCAGCCGGAGGCTCTGCCGAGGAACTCTCACAGTCATGGGACCAGCGAGTCCTTGCCCGTGCAGGGGAACACAAACCAACCAATTGGGAACGAGGCTGACCAGGGGCCGGGAAACCCCGTGTCTCCCCCCCCAGGGCCCCTCTCCCAGGGCTACACGGCATGGGGACAAACCCGACCGTAGGCTGTCTGCTTACAGTTGCAGTGAGCTATGAGGACTGAAGGGGCTGCACAGAAGCAGTTCTTGTTTTGAAGTCACTTTGGTAGGTGCAGAAGATATAAGGCACAGGAGACTTCTTATGCCATCCAGGCCTTTTGCCATGCTTGGAAACTCCCCTGTGTTTTGATGCTGTTTCAGTGGGGTCAGCAATGTCTATGATCTGGTTTGTTTGATTTATGTTTTGGACAAATTATCAATTGCTTCCTGCCCATGCCTTTTCTTTGTTAGTTTAGCTCTGGGTTCAATCATGCTGTTAGGTTGCAGTGGATTTTTATAACTGCTTCATGAGGATGAGGGTCATCCTTTTTGTTGAGAAGAGTGATGGGCTGGGAAATCTGAATTTAGCTCACAAGGCATGACAGCCACTACCTCAGCACTGTTGATGTCAAAGTGAGGCCGAGGCCAGGCAGGAATTGATGGCTGCCCCAGCCTTGTCTCCAGAATTTCCAGGAGGAAACACTGCTAAAAGGCCTCTGGACAGGATGGGGTAACAACAGTCACCATAAAATATTGCATAAGCTGATAAAAACCCTCTAGTCTTGGCTGAACCTGAAATGAATGTCTTTGCTGCAGCCGAGCCTTTGCTTGGTGGCAGATACTTCTGCAGTCTGAGCCGATGAAGCTGCTGAGCTGAGAGGGCAAGGAAAAGTCCTATCTGACCACACTCACATTTTTTGTCACAGGAGCTGGGAAAAAACCCCACCTCACTGCAGGTTATGTCCTGATCAACTTCTGAGAGTTCTTGCTATGGGGAGAATTGAGCTGCTGAAGACTGAGAGTACAAGTAGCTAATAAAGGACAAGAACCTTTACGTAGTTCCGTTATCCCTGCCATAAAAATGAATCTCACAGGCATTAATGAATCAGCCTATAACATTTTACAATCAGGCAGACTTCAGCAAGGCTAAATAAGGAATATTTGAAGGGTCAGTCTTGGGTCATTTGGAGAGGCCAGTCTGGGCACTTACGTAAGACAAGAAGATGATGAATAAGTGAGCATAGAGAGCTGGCACAGAGTCCTTAGGATTGCTCCGGGCTGTGGCTTCAGTGATCCCTGCCCAAGGGGCATTTCTGAACATTTCCTAAACATCAGCTCTGCTGTAAGTGTTGGAGCTCAGTGGCTTTTCTCTTGTGAAGAAAGGAGATACGGAGGTGTCACAGCTGACAAAGCAGTTATTCAAAATATTTATTTTGCCTCTGCTTTTGTAATTTTGGCACAGTCTTCTGTCAGCTGATTTTTCCTTGAGGTTTAAAACACAGAAATCTGTAAACAGGAGTGGACTGGATAAACCATGTAGCTGCACAGGTGGCAAGAGAGAAGATGCTTATGTGAACAAGGTTTCTGATGAATTTGGTTGCCAGAAGGGAGAACATAGCAAACGGCATCCTGGGTGACTCTCTGGAAGGCTTGCCACCACATTTATCCTCACTGGGTCAGGTGTGACAGGCACTCACATTACCTGTCCCCTGTGCTGGATGTCAGGGAGTGCTGACTTTCCGGTGGGGGAAGACATGCAGACAATCAATGTGATTGGTAATGCAAGCTTCGTTTATTAGCAATACAGAGGCACTTATATAGTATTGAATACAAGCTTATCAGTTCTTTAATTAGTTTAAACTTACAAAAGCGCATTCTTACTTCTACATAATTGGGTTAGATAAAAGACTACATTTGGCAAGCTTCTATTATTTATGTTTTGTCTTGAGAGATCAAAGATTTTCCTCCCTTCTCATGGTCAGCACATCTTTATCAGAACAGCACTGTACCTCCTAAAAACTCCCTTTTTGTTCTCAGGCCTGTTTCTCACGCAGGCATTTTCTCATGGAGGCATTTTCTTGTGCAGGCTTTTGCTTGCAGGCCTTTGCCTGCACAGCTCTTCTATTGATCTGGTTTTATCAATAATCCCTGTCCCTGATCCTCTAACCATTCTCCAACAAGGGAGGAGGATCCTGTGTGGGGAATGCGACGGTGAGTCTGCTGTCCATCCCCTGCTTCCACATCAGCAGCGTCATGGCTCTTCCCTGGCTTTTAGAGGTCTCGTTTGTCTCACAGTCTGAACACCATGAGAACATTTACTTCTATGGGGCAGGAAGGGAGACACTGGTGCAGGCACAAGCATGGCATGGTCTCTGCCACTGCCTGAGACGCTGGTGCTTCTCCTTGCAACAACACAGTACATGGAGGATGTGTCTGCTAAGCAGCTGGTTGGGTTCAAATCTATTTAGCACATGCTTGTCCGGAGCCCTAGTTCCTCAGGGTGTCATATGGAGACATAGTAGCTTCAGAAACCTTCTGCTGAAGAAGCTTTAGGAACAAAACCTCAGGGGCATTTCTTTCACAGATGATCTCTGAGTTTCTAGGGGAGACTGTCTGGAAAGCAAGCTAAAGATCCATTAGAGGAAAACAGTGTAGGCACAGTTATTTTATGTTTTGGATACAATATCACACAGCATGTGACATGAATCCTGCAGATCTCTGCTGAAGATCCTGATATAATGCACCCAGCAGCCTGTCGAAACTCCTTGATAAGCCCTGTGACACTTGGCAGGCTGGGAAAACCTCACTGGTAGTCAATAGAAGTCCACTGACACCCTGCAATGTAAAGTTCAGAAGATCATTGTGACAAAATATATTTCTTTTGGGGAAAAAAACCCTCTCTGGTGGAGTAGCTAGTTCATCACTGGATCTGATTCAGACCTGCCACTTGAACCTGAGGCTCTCATGACTACCTTCATGCGAGAATTTCATTAGTGAGATCCTAAAGCTTATTTGCTTATATATATTTTTTTAAAATTCTTTTCCCCTAAGTAATTTTTTCATTTATTTAGAGCCACTTCTGAGTTCATAACCCTTTGCATTTGAAGTCACAGCTTTGTAGGAAAGTATCTAATTTTCTTAGCAATCCAACTTCTTCCTTTTTTTAGTATAACAAATCAAGTAACTTCTTAAAAAAATGCCCATATCCACAAAAAACAAGCCCAAACAAAAAACCTTCCCCAAACCTCAGATCATGTTTTCTTAATGATGGTGGCTTAAAGCACACATTAGCACTCTGTGTTTTATTTTAATTGCAGGTGCACCAGAAGAATAAAATATTTATACTTGTGTGCTCTTCTTTCCCTTCTGACAGCAGAGACAATATGATAAGCTTTTCTGAGACTGTGATAAGATAAAAATTTTTCAACATATGCTAATATACATATATGTATTCAACAACACCTTCTTATTACAGCTGTGGGAGATCTGTCCAAGGATGTTCCTGCTTGAGCAGGAAGGCTGGAACAGATGACCCTCTGTGGTCCCTTCCAGCTTTACCCATTCTTTGGTTCTGTGAAGAAAGTAGAAACAAATATAGGTCTTAAGCCTTTCTCAGGTTAGTGGACATGTCTACAAAGGGTACATGGACACTCATATCCTAGCAAACAATGGTGCTCCAGAAAACCAAAATTTCTCCATCTTTTTCGTTAAATCCAGTCATCTTGGGCAACACTGCCATATAATTACTCTTCTAAACAGAAAATATTTTATCCTCAACATTCTGTCTAAAGTTTCATTTTCTTGTTCCTAACATCCTCGGTGTGCCTGGAGACACAGATATATTTATTTGCCATTCATATTGAATGCTGTGTCTCACTGCTGGTAAAGGAGAAAGACCCTTGAATTTGTGAGTTTCACCACATCATCTCCTTGATTGCAAAGGAACTGACTCTGCAGCTGGGGTTCTACTAAAAATTATTAAAGAGAGACAGCAATGCAGTGCACAGTTGCCATTTAATTCGTGTTCAATTTCCTTAGTTAGTTTAGAATAAAGATAAAATTAGAGAAAAAGCTCTAAAAGCTTTGTATTAGCATGTATCAGAATTATGTTTGCACCAAATCCCCTAGAGTAAATACATATGGCTGCAATGATTTAATTTGAGCCCTGATGAATTACACTAAGTAGAGCTCATATTCTATTATTACAATGGTTGTTGTTTTTCATAAGACCCTCAGATCCACTGAAATAACTTAGAACCATATGGGCCTGACTGTGCTTTCAACACAGTCAACAGACATTGTTGCAAATGCAAAATATCCATCATTTATAACAGGAATAATGGTGAAAGGGGGTGAAAATCAGTTTTGTGTGCTTACTGACAACCCACATATTTTCAAGGAAAAGCAAAACAATTTTTCCTTTTCAATAACTGATTATTTACAGACTGATGATATTTTTCTTTTTTTTTTCCATAGGGAAATCAAAGGGAACAATATAGAAAAGGGAAAAAACCTAATTCTGGACCCTGAATAAAGGCAAAGCTGTAGTTTCTGAGTCCTTCAGCGGGTGAGCTGAATTCCAACCTGAACTTCTGTTTCCTTTCTCTTCTGGCTATGTGGCTTTTTCTGAGTCCTGAACTGCCACTGATGCCTAAATTAAAATTCTCACATTGAAGGGAGCACAGGTTCTGAATCTCAGGCGAAGATACTACCAGTCTGTGTAAGGCTGTCTCCTGCACTCAAGTGGTGTTAATATTCACTGTGCAATTGATGTGACCAGGTTAAAATTCTGTCAGTATTCAAGGTGTCTTTCTAGTTCGCTTTTGCCCATTCTTCATTGAAAACTGTTATTCTCCTCACATGAATTATATTCTTGCACCCAAAGACTGTCAAGTCTTTTACAGTCAAGTTTTGTCTTTTACAAGTCAAGTTTTTTACAGACACAGCAAATGGCAAGAGCCAAATGCACTGGCTTCCCCTCAGACTCCCTCTCTCTAGCTAAATATACTTGCTTAGGCCAATTTTATCTGTCCAGAGCCGCCTTCTCCAAGTTACATTATTCCAAGACTGCCAGACTTCTTGTTGCTCTATTATTTCCTGAAATACAGAATACATTCAGTTTCCTGGCTTCCTCAGCTCTGGAATTGGTTGCCATCTGTCAAGTAGTCAAATGTGTTTATTTTCATCAGTAATATAAATAAATCAAAAAACAGTAAGGGAAAAAAAAATCAATCCCACTGTGGTGGGTGACATCTGAGATGCCACAGAAAGCAGTATGTGGACCCCAGGAGTCCACCTATCATAAGCTGAAAACCACAAAGTAAGATAGTAATACCAGTAACAATGATGAATGAATTGACAAGAAAGACATAAAAAGGCAATATGGGAAACACCAAACTGGTTCGAGTGAGTGGTCTTTAATTCAGTGGCTTCTTCCTACTTGTGCTGAGTGCTCAGATTTTTCAGAAGACAAAATAAAATAAATTATAAGGGAATGTTGTTCAGGGGAGCTTTCCTGGAGCGCCTTATTTTATGCACTGAAAATAAAAATGTTGCTGTCTGCTATATTATTTGTTATTATTTCACTGAAGCAGTGTGTGTATACATCACCAAAATGGCCTGAGCCCTCTGAATCTTTTAGAAGGCTGCTGTGCCTGGGCTAAGTAAAATCTTGTGTTAAATGAGTTTGACAGTCCAGTCACGCATTTTAATGGGAACGTTTCTTGGTGATATATATACATTTGTTATCTTTCACTTTAGGCAATGGTTTCATAGTGTTTTGTTGTGGGAAAAGAAAAAAATCTCAGTGGACCCCCAGTTTCAGTTAGCACTGGATGTCTGGTTGTATATAAGGCATTTTTGAAATGCTACCTTAAATACTTTCCATCTTTCACCTGCGGCTTGGGGATAGAAAAACCCTGACTGAGAAGGGGTTTAGCCAGGATTCTGTTCTTCTGACTTGATTCAAATTTTCCATTCAGAGCAGAAGTTAATATTTCTTATTTTTTCCATGTTCTTCGAAATACTCCAGGAAAAGCATTACAGGCATAGCAAAATAAGCATCTCCTAAATTCACCTTTGCACGACAGTACTGAGACTGTAATATTTATGTCTTATGACTTCATCATCCTGAACACAAACTCTTGACAGTGGTTACTAATGCATCAAATGCCCTTGATTTGCCAAACAGAATAATAATTCATCCTTCATTTGCAGTGTGGAAATTCAGGTACCTATTCAAGAACTTCATGGCTACAGTTTAACAAGAAAACTTTCAGAAAGAGGAAATTCATTCCTCTTCAAATTAATTGCTTTTTCTCAGTTGCTGGAACTCGGCATGTCGTCAAGGGTTAAAAAAGAGAGCTAAGAGCATGAATTAAAATATGCTGACATATTTTGGCATAATGAGTATTATAAAAGAAAAGTGTGTTCTGTGCATTGTGTGTACCTTGAATAAGAACATGCTTGGAAATAGCCAAATATGATTTACAGCTAGACTAACGTTAGAGTACAGTTAATTTCCTTAACAGGTCAAATTCTGCAGAAGAAGAATGGATGATAATTCTTATGTTTCACTCATTCAACTTCTATATCCCACATAATCACACATTTTTACCTCATGTAGTTTTAAATCAGAAAAGGGCCTACTGGCTTGGGTTCATGCATGACTGATGTGTATTTTTGTTAAATGATAATTTCCATGGGAGTAGACAATCTCATAGAACAGCAATGAGAAAACTCCTTTTCTAGTGGTATTATCTGGTATTAAAACTGATCCTGGAAGCACTAACAAAGACTGAGGTGAGAGCTTGTCAGGAATTTTCCCTAGAAAGTGCTGAGTCATCAAAAAAGAAGTGTTTCAAGGAAATCCACCTATTTTCATAAGACTGGAGAGAATTGCCAATGGTTTTGCCCTGGGCCTGTCCAGGCTTCTCATTTCTGTTGCTTGGAGGTTATATTCTCAGCATGGTGGTCTCAGGTCTGACAGCTCTGGAGTTTGTTGGAGGGGTTTGGAGTGTCTCTGAAATCCAGGCTCAGCTGCTCTTCAATGCTTGGCCCTGTAACAGGGTAATCTGGAGAGTACTTATGTATCTAATTCTGTCACCTCTTAATAGAAAGAGTTATGAATACATCTGCATCTGCTCTGACACACTGCTAGAAAAAAAATCTGTGAAGAAGTCAAAGAGAAAATAAATCAACAACCACGAGACTAAAAGATTTATTCTGTCTCAAGATAATAAGACCTCAGCTCAGTGGTGAACAGAATTTTGTCTTTGGCTTCAATTGGTTTAAAATGATCCCCAGTGAACCAGAGGTCAAGTCAAGCAAGAGTAAACAGAGGAATGGTCTCAACTTTTAATCAGAATACACTTTGGGTTTTTTTGTCCCAGTAAGGCATCCTTCAAGATAGATGGTTCTAACTGTGAAGTAATGGTGGTACGGGCTCCTCTGGTTTCTCTGGGCTCTTCAGCTTTACTTGTCAGTGTTCTTCTGATACACCTGAAAACTCACATAGCAAACTTTGCATTGGCAAAAATTTGAACATTTTCTTTGACAACCAGAACTACTAGGGCTATGCATTGAAAAAAAAGGAAAAAAAATAGGGAAAAAATGCCCAGAAAGAAATAAAAAAATATCAAAAGCTGAGAAATCAGAACAAAATAACAGCTTGAGAGAGGTGCTGGTTTGTTATGCTGCCACAAAACAGATCAATCTGTGCCTTGAAGTGAGCACCCATGCGTATATTCTTTTCAGCTGAGATGTCTGCAAAACTTAAATAGATCTTCTGCCACATTCTGTTATCATAAATCTCTATCCTCTCTCTAGCATCTTGAATTAGAAATACTCTTCAGGTCCTAGTTCTAATTGCCTGCACTGCTAGCAGTCATTTGACAAACACGTGTTGTTCAACAGTTACGGAAGCCAGGCTGCACTTCTAACTAGTAAAAAGAAGTGCCACGACTTTCAGAAGATGAAATGTATCTGTTGAAAACAGATACAAACTGCTGAGAATACTTACAAAAATATGCTCTGACAACAGAAGTCATGAGACTTATAACCTCCCAGTGTGTTTGTGGTCTTGCTATTTTCATGTCATATGCCCAGTGAGCATGCAAGGGAAGAGAATACAATGTTCACCACCTCTTCTTGAGCTGATAGGTGAAACACGCACATCCTGGGACTGGGGGATGTGATACCCACTACAGTACTATCCTGAAAACCAGAGTGATAAGAAAGGCTCCATCTTAACACTGCAATTAATACTGCCATTTGATTTATCTAGACAATTGTGTCAACCGCCCCTTTGAGCAGTAGAAATCTGCCAGATTTCCTGATACCCAGCAGATAGACCTCTGGTAACAACATGACACATCCTGCCTTGGGCCTTTTATCTTGAAAATTCTGCTGCTGAACATGTCATTTTTGGTGAGTCTGGGGCATAACCTAATCACTTTCTTCAAACAGTAAATAGAGCAGGGTTTCAGACTTTTGTGTTAGAGAGTGACATAGTTTTCTCTGAATGCTCTGGGGTTTTTTTCAGCATGCTTCCTAAAATGTGGAAACAACACGGTTTTTCAGTAAGAGGTGCAGAAATTATGTATGAGTTCAAATTTATATAACTCCTAACAATGTTTTATATTTCAATATTTATTGAATTCTCTCTTTTCACCAAAAAGTCTTTGTGGGAGCTTCTTGGGCCTGAGTATTTGCTATATAATCCACAAAATTTCCCAGAGGATCAGGCCTCCCAGCCTGGTCTGTTTTGCAGTAAAAGGTAAAGCAGGGCATCCTGATGTGACAGCATCTTGATATGTGTAGAACCCTGGGCCTTTCTGAGATGATTTGGTGTATAAGGCAGAATTATACTTCCCTTGGTTTTTAATCTGTTTCAAGTACATAAAAAGGCCCATTATAATCCTACTGGTGTCCAAGAGATAATCTTCCTAGGTAGGTATTTTCGAGACACATCCCGAGTTCGCTTTCTGCATCTCAGTGTCATTCTTCTGTAACAGCAAAAGCAGAGTTCGGTTTTGTCTTGAAGGCACAAGAAAAACATATTTCATATACATTATGATGCTTATGCTATGGCGAAATACCAGAAAGTACTTCAGAGATCTCTGCTAGGTATGACTGAAGTCCCATTGATAAAGCCTTACTGTATCAAACAGCCTAGGTAGCCAATTGTCTTGGTTATTCAACATTGATTTCTTTTATTCTTGTTTATTTTATTATGATTTAATTTCTTTTTTCTTGTTCTTAAGAAGATTTTGACATTATAAACGCAAATTTCTAAAGGGGCAGCGTTACCATTTTGATAACAGTACATAATTTTTGGAGGGTTGATGCCGATATTATGCTGGTATCAGTGAAAGGTTATTTTAGGGGAATTTCCTGGTTTTCTTCTATTCAGAAGGGGAGAAAGGTGCTTGCCCTACAAAGCTGTCCGTGTTATCTCCTAATCTTCTTTGATGTCTTTCATGTCTTTAAACTGTATGTAGTTTCTGTGAGTCAATGCTACTGTTGATAGCTCTCTCTACATTTTATGTAAAGCATAATCTGCTACTTAAGAAAATATTCTGCTGCTATTTAGATCCACAGAAAGTTTTGGTTTCTGTGAAGATTTTCCCTAGAGTGTTTTTTTACACTTTTGAAATAGTACAGTACTTTCAGTGATGACATAAATGCTTACATCATGAGAAGGGTAAGTTATGGCTTTAAATCTCACTGTCTTTCTCTGTGTTCCTCTGCATGCACACAGACACACATGATTTAGACACTTCAAATATGAAAAAGAAATGTTTGTCTCTCTACTGGAATACAGAATGCCATTACAGAAGCATAACAGCTTTTTTTCCTTATACCAGTTTACTCCATGATCTGATGAATTCTTCTTTACTGCAACTGTGGTGCTCTGAGCCAATATATTTCACAATATTTGAACCACCACCTCGAGGAAGTAGTAATGGCATTTATAACAAAAAAATATAAAAGAGAAAACTCTTTCAGAGTACAAAGCAAGCTCTGAGGAGTAATGACTGCTCCTCTCAGTAGTGTAAAAAAGTCATGAGTTATAGCTGTTGTAAAATGAGATGCAGGCGAGGTGGGTTTGATCCTGTAACAAAGGTGAAAAGCAATTTATTGAAACTGACATGAAGGAAATTCCTTAACAGTTTGGTTGTGATTAATGTTATCCAAGAAATTAGTGACAATATAATTGAAAAACCATTGTGTTTATTGTTATAATTTCTAACAGAAAAACAAGAAAGAAAATTAAGAGATCTTATTAGAGGATAATAGTGATTACAAAGCACTTTGAGTAACATCCTATAATTGATGTTGACACTGAAATTAATGCCTCAGACAAGGTATGCTTCACAAATTGAAAATTTCCATCTTCTTAGATGCAGATGTGTTAAAAGAAAATTGGGGAGCTCTGTCCCAACACTTAAAAACTCTGTACAGTGTTTGTTTGATAATGTTTTTGTCTCCCATATACTTATTTACTTTTAATCCTAGACTTTTTCTTTGCTGACAGAACATACTTAAAGTCATAAAGACAAAATGTATAAATATGTGATTATAGCTCTTACTGAATGAGTCTTACACATTTAAATTTATATTCATGCTTAAATGCTTTGCTGGCTTCAAGCCACAAGGCAAGTTAATGTGGTCAGGAAACCAATCCATTCAAACTACTGGACTTGTTGATTATTCTTTTATGCAGAAAAACATCAGCAGCTGATACAGGATTCAGTCCACTCTCTCAAGGCTGCAGACACTGCTAAAGGGAACACACGTTTTCAAAAATCAGCTTGACATTGTAAAAGTTCACCTAGACAAACTGGGAGCCAATTAGACACGTGGCAATAGACAGCTACATGAGGAGATTGACCAAACTGGGTGTTTCTGAAAAGAGCAAGCGTGATGCATAGAATTTAAAAATGCCATGTTTCATGATGGTACTACAAGCAAGAAAAAACATACTCACAAAGCACTTCTTTATACAAACCCAAATACATGAAAACTCAGAAAGGACTGTCTAATTTTGGTCAAAAAATGGTTAAAGAGTTACATTTTTTTCGTAAATCCAATCTAAACTGAAAAAAAGACCAATAAATGAAATGATCACTTATATTAAAGCTGGTAACATATTGCGGCAGAATTGAAATAATAACAACAGGTTCCTAACATTCAAAAAATCAATATATGAGTCTAATCATAAAATGTCAGCATGGTTTTGTGGGGTTCTGTTGCCTTGCAAGTTTCCTCTGGACTGATGCTCTGGGCTTTGGGCTGTCAGCCACTCCTTCTCATTAAGGATGACATTTTCTGGGACCTCCTTTCTGTGTCATTGTGTACATCATCAACAAATAAAATGAACGACACTGGCCTCAGTTTTGATATCTGAAGTATATTTCTGGTCACCAGCCACAAAATGGATGTTGCCCTCCTTGTACTTGATTGTCTGGCCAAATTTGCAGCCCACCTAGCACTTTGTCCAGCCCAAGATTACTGCTTCCTGCTTAGGAGGCTCTTGCTGATGTCAGAAATGTTATGATATTTGAGCTGTATGACATGCACAGCTCTCTCCATGCCCACAGAGACAGCCATTTCACTGCAGAAGGCAGCGGGGCTGAGCTGACCAACCGCAATTTACCTTAGGTAAACCCACCCTGACCATTTCTGATTGCCTTTTTGCCCTCTGTGTGTTTGTGGGACTGCAGGTAAGGAGGATGAGTCTGTAGTTTCCTGGATTTTCATTTTTCTTAAATATGGGCATATTGTTACCTTTTTTCCAATCATCAGAGACCTCCCCCAATACCCATTTTTTTCAGAGGTGTAGGCAGTGTACCAGTCGTCACTTTTAACACCCTTGGCTGGATTCTACTTGGCCCCATGGATTTGAATGTATCTATCTTCTTTAAACAGTTGCTGAGGATGTTGTCCTCCACTACTGGTTGCCCCTCTGTTTCCCTGACTGGGCTGGTATTTGAGTTGTTTGGGAGCAGGTTTTGGCTGCAGTAATTTCTGTATCAGCCATTATGAGTCTGTTTTTTTCCTTTGTCAATGGCAAAATATCTTCTGCAATCTTTGGTTCTGAGCAATCTTGTGAAATCTTTTCCTGTTACACAATATATCCCTATTTTTACCTTAATATGAGCACTGTCATTTCTGATATCATCCACAAGTGTTGGAACAATGCTTTTGCATCCTTCTTTTTCCTCATCCTCATTTCCACTTCTTGTATGATTCTTTTTTGGGTATTATTTCATGGAGGGGCTCTGTACTCAGACAAGTGGACTGAGATTACCAGTATTTCTGTCTAACAGAACAGTTTTTTCCTGCACTCTCAGTAAGTTTCTTTATGAAATCACCCCAAAGGGCCAAGGCACCTATCTCCTTCACGGCTCCCTTCCAGGGAATTCTACTCAGAAATTCCCTAAAAAATTCAGTTTGCAAGGTCATGCTCCTAACTCTGCAGTTATTATTTCCAGACATCCTCTGGATCCTGAAGTTAAAAATTTCATGGTCACTGCAACCCCTGCCTTTATCTATAGCCACATTTGCCATCGCTTCTTCCTTGTATGTGAATAACAGGTCAAATACAGCCTTAATCCTGTTGGCTCTGATGGCATTTGTACAAGGATATTCATAGAGCAATAGAACCAGCTAGGCTGGAAAAGACCTTAAGGCTCATTGAATCCAGCTCTAGATGCTCTTGACCTTGGGCTGCACCTTCTAGAGTCTGATAACAGGTTTAGGTGAGAACAAGTCAAGCCATTTGCAGAAAGACTCAACTTGCATGAGTGGCTTTGTGCTCTGACTCAGCATGGGGTTACTGGGCACCCCTACAAGACTATCTACTCAGGTTTGCTCAGTCTAGGATGTCATTCCTGACTACCACATCATTTCCACATCAGCTCTCATGTCAGCAATCAAGTTAAGTTATTGAACTCTGCAACATTTAATGTGATTATATCAGAGGAACATTTAGTTTTCCCGTTGACCAGATGTGATTGCTGTGAAGAGGAGGATGGGGAGCCTTGATGTGGTATATAGCTATTGCTCCTTGATGTGGTATATAGCTATTGCTCCTTCTTGCTCTATCTGGCTGACACTATGTAAAACAAAAGCCAGACCTTTTCTTTTTAATTGTATTCAGCATATTAGTGTGGTCCAGCCTACGCTCAAAAAATACATACACTTTAAAATTCAAAGTCATATGCATTCACCCAGTACAACCTGAATTCCCTATGCCAGGAGCTCCCAGCCCCATCCAGCCCAGCACCCACCGGGGGTGATGAAACCAGGCAATGCATGGGAAGCTACAGAAAAATCACAGAAATTAAACAATCAGCAGCTCACAAGAGGTCTCACCCCAAAAGAAATGAAACTCCCAATCTCATGCCAGATAGAAAAGCTCTGCAACCTCTGTGTCTGGTCAAATGAAGTCACAACCCAAATTTGACTGGCCCACCATAGCTGAGTAATTAACCAAGAAAGAAAAAAACAGAACAGAGCTGAATTATTTCATTTAGTGAACTCTAGATTTGCTCAGGTCCAGAGAAAATGTCCTCTAGAAACTGATATAATTTAGAAACTTCTTGGACAAAAAGTTTCAAATCCCTTATCTTTAAATTTAGTTGGTATTGGCCTGCCAGACATATCTTTCATGACACTTGTGATGTATTAGAGTGATAAGCATCTAAAGCAGTGAACTATGATTGTAATGGTTTTTTCTAGTTTGAAAAAGTAATTTCTGTTTTGGCATATCTGTGGGCAACAAAAAAATCCTGGGAATCAGGGAGCTTGCTGGTTAAACTTCAGTGAGATATTCAGACTGCATTCAATATGAGTAAAGATTTTGAGTGATGTGGAGAAAATTAATCATAAAAACCCACACAGATAAAATAAGGTGCCCTGGGAAAGCTTGAGGAAGGAATTAATACAGAGGTTTTTGTAGCTTTGTGTTACCTTTTCTGTTTTCTATTTTCTTAATCCCACTCTTAGAAGTGGTATGAAAAGAAAACATGTTGATACTCAGTCATGGTTTGTGATCATTGCATCACGGATAACAGTGAGTTTTAGGAGGGATCTGAATAAAATGATTGTGCTGTGAAAATGTACACAAGATAGGTAAGAGTGAAAAACTCAGGCAAGGAAGTGAAAGAAGGAAATGAATGTACTAAGGATATTAACACAGCTGAGGTGAGGAAGACCCTTACTTCACGTTATTCAGATGGGGTTTTTGGGTGTGAAACCAAACAAGTGCCAGGAAACTGAGCATGTTATGCAGGTCAGGTCTGGTGTTTTACCTGTTGTGCTGGTTTGGGCAAATTTGGAAATATATCCTCTGAGAGAAGGCAGGTTACAACCACCCCTCCCCCCACCAGGTTCAGGAAAAAATGACTTTTCCTCGAAAGAAAGTGAAAGAGATAAAAACTATTTTTTAAACACACACAGGAAAAGAAAAATAATGCTAAATAATAAAACCTCTTGCTGTGGAAGAGAAACCTGGGGAAATTTCAGAGTCATTCTGTAGATCTCTCTTCATCCCCCTTGGAGCTGGGACAGGGTGGTGGGCCCACCTCCAGGGCCAAGGCCTGGGTGGAAGGTCCTCCTGATATATTCTGATGTTGAAACAGTCCAGCAGAGAAAAAGGGAAAAAAAAATGAAGTCCCAGGAAAACAGAAGTTCAACTCTCTGTCTCTCTCTGGAGAAAAAGTAGCTGAAAGCTGGCTGAAAAGCAAGCTGCTTCCTCCCGGTCCCCTCTCCGCAGCTGTTAGAAGCAAGAGGAATATATGTCCTTGAAACATGAAAACAAACTGCAAAACTGTTTTGAAATGTTTGCTCAGGTTTTTTTCCTCTCCCCCCTCTCAGGCTCAGTTTAAAGGCACAGAAAAGGCAAAAAATTAATTTCTGGGCATAGAACAGTGATATGGGATACACATCATAAAGTCACCCCAAGACACCTGTTTTAACTAACACTGTCTTCAAGATAATCAACTCACTCAGAGGACTCTCCTCCTGTGCCCATAATAATTAAGTGCTTCTGAAGCACCATGAGTTATGTCAGGCCTCCAACAAGACCCTGTGCCACTGATTATGACCTTCTGGGATCTGTCACTCAACCAGTTCTCAGTCCACCCCACTGTCCACTCATTCTACCCACACTTCCCGAATTAGCTATAAGGATGTTGTGAGACAGTGTTGAAAGCCTTGCTGAAGCTGAAATAGACAACATCCACTGCTCTCCCCTCATCTATCCAGGTAGCTGCCTCATTGTGGAAGGCAATCAGGTTGGTCAAGTAGGATTTGTGTTTAGTGAATCCATGCTGACTACTCCTGATCACCTTCTCATCATCCCTGTGGATAGATGTGGCCTCCAGAATAAGGCACTCCATCACATTCCCAGGTATTGAGGTGAGGCTGATGGGTCAGTAGTTTCCTGGGTCCTCCTTCTTGCCTTTTTTTGAAGACTTGGAGTGACATTTGCTTCCTTTCAGTCCTCAGGCACCTCTCTTGATATCCACAGCCTTTCAAAAATGATTATGAGGAGCCTCTCTATGGTGTCCACCAGCTCTCTCAGCACCCATGGATGCATCACTCTGTTTCAAAAGTGTCAAAATGTCTAAGCTGATAATGTCCAAAAATGTTTATTTTGCCCCTTTTCACTTTGGGCTTTTATATGGCAATGTTTATGTCATGGTAACTAAGCATCTCTGAGTATTTTTTGTGAAATTCAGGACAATGACTAAAAGCCTTATCAACTAAATTTCTTTTGATGAGCTAGCACTGAACTATTTCAGAAACCGGGCTTCACAGTAGTGTTTGAATTGTCATTGTAAATTGATATGGAGAGGGACTTTTCTAGTACTGGGATCTCATGAAATGCCACTTCTTTTTTCCATTAGGTGTCATTCTGACCTTATCCAAGAAGAGAAGGTGTATGACTTTGGATTGAAAAAGTCCCAACTATTTTCTTTGAATCTTCGTCTGAAATGACGAAAGCCATTTTCTTTCAACTCTGCCCTTTCTTCGATGAACACAGCCCTCTAGATACCAGCATAAGCAGATGGCACAGGTAGAGTAAATTCTACAGAGTTCTTGTGTAAATGGTGTGCAGCTTGCAGGGCTTGTCAGGTTTCTCTTTTTTTTTTTTTCACTTTTAAAGGTCATTTTTACATGTCAAAAAATTTATGATGCCATTGGAGAAGGTTCATCTGTGTGTACCTGCTCAGAAAGAAGATGGTGCAACTTGTAATTAAGGCAAAAGAAAACTATATTGCTCTGCACCAGAGTTTAATTCAGAAATAGGGCAGATGTGCCCACCATTGTGAGCACTTTTTATTATTTAAATTGTAATTTTTGACCCTTAGATTGGAAAGCAAGCATAGTGTTCACTCAAAACAGTTCATCAGGGGCTTGCTTCCAGGCAACTTTTCTGCACCCTGTGCAGTCATTAACCCACATCATATAGTACACCGTGCTACAGAGTACACAGAAGTGGTACCACCTTCAGGCAGGAAAACCTGAGTCAACTATAAGGCTTTTCTATCTGTAGATATTATGGCCATTCTGTTGGCAAAAGCTGGTCTTGCTCCACTATTTTGTTATTGCTTTGCCAGCTTATACCAGTTGAAGATTTACCTCTAACAAAGAACTTCAGTGCTGTCAAGCATGTCTCAGCTATTGCATTCAACATTAGATGCTTCTCTGAATAAATGAAAATAGCTAAACCAAATAAATTTTATCTGTCAACAGAAGCATGAGAAAAGAGAAATACCTATGCACCTCTATGCTTGATAGATCATCTTTACTCAGGAAGCTAAAATAGTTAGTTTGTGGTTCTCTTGCCTCATTTTATTCTCGGTCTTGAGCAGTCTTGACAAAGTAAGAACAGCATAATGTCAAACCAAATGAGAAGGGATAGAAGGTATTTACTTGTATGTAGGGACAAACTATCTCTTTCTGTCTAAACAGAAAAGGACTAAGCCCAAGAATTGTAACAAATCACTGTTACTTATCTGTATGAGGTTCATGTGAGGTTATTTCCAATCTCTTTTTTATTTTCTACCCTTTTTAATGCACATGAAAATCCAAGCAATAAAAAAACCCCAAACAAACAAAAGAAAAGGAGTGGGGGTGAGGAGGAAAGGATGGAAAATGGGCACTGTTCCTCTTTTTGACTTGAGTAAAATGATACTGATGTTACAGCTCACCAAAGAGGTCATGTTCTGTAGCTGAAGCCAGGGAAGGATTACTCAAAATGAAAATCACCAATAACAACTTTCTCCAGATCACAGCTAGCCATTCTACCAAATGCCATCCTAGGAGGCACCAAAACCACAGGGAGCACAACACATAACTAGCAATTACTTTCATCCTTCTCCCCTCATTTACTCTTGTACAGGACTCATTAAGCTGAGGAATGACAATGTTTCTGTACTGAGCCTTTTTGATTACTTTCCTTCCCAACCTGAATTTGTTCCTCATGACCTTTAGAGCTATCAATTTAGAATTTTCCCTTTAGTCATTTGGGCTTGTGTTTGATTGAAGCATCCTTCTAGGCGTGAACGTGCTAGTGCAGTGACCTGGTGTGACCCCTACATCGGCAGACTCCATTTCAGGAATCTGACACTGTACAAGTGTCTAATCCAGAATCCAGAACAGTCTTCTCATTCCATGGGATATTTATTACCTTAGTGTGTGAAGTAGGTTTAATAAGGTGCTTTTCCCCTTTTATATTAGAATCCTTTTTTTTTCCCCTCCATGAACTATTTGAAGAAAGTGTAGATCCTTCAAATGAGTGTAACAGGAAGAAAATGTAAAAAGGTTCTCAAGCTTCAATATGAAAAGCTTGTTGATTTGAAGGCAAAATGTGAGTGCCTTGTTAATTAAAACTCCTAGGCGAAATCTATCTTTTTTTAATCTGGATGTGTCTGTGAGTGATTGAGCTCATGAATATTTTCTTTGCATCTCCTTCCCTTCCCCCACCCTAAAGAAAATGAATATATTGCTATGTTACAGGCCTGTTTCATATTTCAAAAAAGTAAAAGGATTTCATTCAATTTCCCCCTGGGCACTGACTTTGGCTTCTTTTAGGTTTGGCTTAGATTTTCTACTTCTCTCTTTGTACAACATTGTGATCCTCCACATTCTTCAGCAAAAAAAATGTACCTGTGACAAAACTGAAGTGTGAAGATGAATTAGTGATGTCACTAGTCAGTGATAATGTTAACCTAACAGTTTATGATAATGTTGATCAATGGTGGATGCTTAAAATTTATAGGTACTTTTTTCTTTCACTAATAATTTTTCAGGGTAATTTTTTGTCTACAAGAAGGATACTTTTACCACTTTCATCAGCATGAAAAATACATTCTTGCCTTTCTTTTTCTTCAGAATTTATTATGTTGATGTGGCCTTACCAAAAGGATTGAGATCTTCAAGCTGGTAAATATATTACAGCATTTTAAGAATGTTCTGCAAGTCTAAATTTGATAGTTTGCCTAATATTCAGAAATGCCATGGGACCTAATTCTATTTGAGACCCAAACAGTAGACAGATCAATAAACATACAGTCACAGGTCTTTGATATTTCATTGTACGTGGTACCACAATGAATTACACAACACCATAAACCCAACTCTAAATATATTCGCAAATTCAGTGAAAGGCAGGTTGAATTTAAGGAAAACAGGACAGCTTACATTCTCAGGCAAAAGGTTAATGTAATATTCAGAAAGAAACAGTTTTAGCTGCTGTAGCCCACATGCACCTATAAACAGGTACAAACGCAACTGTGGATGAGAATATTGCTTATTTGTTACATCTCTGAGAAATGGCTATCTGAGAATAGAGCCTCAGAAAATTGTTATGGAGTGGTAATTTTACCTCCAAGGAACATTTTCCCTAATTCTCCATGCCCTCAGGCTGCTTGGGTAGCCTGTGCCTCCTGACTGCTAAATTCTGGCTGTAGTGGCAGCTTTTATTTTTCCCCCCACAAATCACCACCCCTATCATTTTCTCTCAAGCTGGAATCACAACTCTACATGGTTGTTTCATGCTCCATTTTGTTCCCTTTTAAAGCAGTTGATTGAATTCCATGCTTCACAGTGCTCAATGGAACATCTTAATTAAAGGAAAGACAGCTGCAAGGAAGACCAATACCATTCAGTGGAACATCTTCCCGCCCACCCAAGTATTCTGAAATTGGTGCAAAAAATCCAGATTCATCACAGTCAAGAGCTTTTTTTGTTTGTTTGTTTACTGGCCTGACTTGAATGCAGAATTTTATTTAGTGCCGTCTCCTATTGCCCTTTCTATTTTATCCCTTTCTAAGTAAGAATAAATGGTGATTTATTCTGAAAAGGAGTCCTTTCACAGCACAAATCTCAGCTGAACCTGTATGGTATGATCAGCACTTACTCTCTTGGGTTGCTTTCTAAAACATCCTAGTCCTAGTGACTGGCTGATAAAAGAGATACTTTGTCCTACCACATGGATGATCTTCTGCAACAAATGCTGCTCCCTGGAATGAACAAATTCAGGTGCACACCTGAATCAAAACGTGGCTCTAGGACACCAAGAAATTCTGTAACACACTTGACAGGGTGACATTGCTGGTGTACCATATTTTTTTCCCCATCACTCTATGCATTTTCATAGAATCACTGAGTGGTTTGGATTGGGAAAAACCTTATAGATCATCTAGCTCCAAACCCTTTGCCATGGACAGGGACACCATCCATTAGACCAGGTTACTCAAAGCCCAGTCTGACCCGGCCTTGAATACTTCCAGTGATGGGGCATTGACAGCTTCTCTGGGCAACATGTTCCAGTGTTTTACCACCTTCTGAGAAAAGGTCTTCTTGCTAAGATCTAACCTAAATCTCTCCTCATACAGATTAATGCCATTTCCCCTTTTTCTATCACTATTTGTCCTTGTAAACAGTCCCTCTCCAGGTTCGTGTGCATACTTGTCATTCACATTTTGTACTAATGATTCCTTCCACTAGAGTGGAGAAAGAGTCCTGGGAGCAAATATTTGAACCTACATGCCTTAGCTGCTCTTTCCACTCAGATCCCACAAATTCTGGAGGATGAGCTAACTTTCTCTTAAAAGTCTCCCAGCAGCCAGGGTAATCAAAGCTAGCAGGTAGGATATACGAGGAATGCTCATGCAGATCTCATGTGAAAGCATAAAGGAGGCAATACAGATGAGTCCAAACCAGTAGTAGCCAACTAAAGGACAGCAGTTTGATGAAAGCAGATCAATGTGATTTTTCAGGAAAATAACCTTCTTTAACAAACCTGTCTCTGAAGTTATTTTTGATAAAATACAAGTTCTGTTCTCAAAATGAGTGTGTTTTCATAATAGATTTCTTTCAAGGGGTACAGTATTATTCAAAATTATTTTCAGAATGATGTGTAAAAGTAGTAGTTAGGGCGATGGGGCTTATTTTACTTGACTTTTTTCCCTTTTTTTACAGAAGTATTTAGTCTTTCCCTCACTCAGCAATATCGTTATGTGATTATTCACATAGTACTTTGCCTTTTAGAAGAAATTTTCTAATCTGGTTGTAGGAACTAATTCAAAAATACTCTAGCATCATGTGCGTTTCTCATTGGGCCAGAAGGGCATCACCAGTTTGACATAGTCATTGTTCATTCTTTAAACACCTCACTAATGAGATTTTTACTTTAGGTTTCTAACCTGGCTTTGTTTTGGCTGGTGTTTTATTCACTGAAGCGTTCCTCTTGTCAAACAGGCAAGTATTCCTGATAAATGTGCTTCCAACGCACTAGAGCTGAACACAACTGTCTTGCACTACATATGCTCTGTTTCTTGATGTGTGAGACCTGTAGGTGAAATATCTTTCATGCAGCTCAGCTGTGCAAACATTGGCAGTCTGCTAACAAGGAAGACTTTCTCCTGCTACATTTTAATGCAGGCTATCAGCGTCTTCCCACATCCCACTTCCCTTCTCCTGGATACAGCACTGCTTGCCAAGAAGTGTCCTTTGGAGATGTGAATGTACTTATCAGAGCTCTCCCACTTTCTTTTCTTCCCTGTGTCAGACTAAAGAATGAACAAGCTGGAGGTTCCGGTCTGCTCTGTCTGGTCGCCTGTTCTGGGCTTGGATATTGCACCTCCTGAGCAAATTAAAAATAAAAGGTCTGAGGAAAACAGAACATAGCTTTAGGTTCCTGTAACACCAAAAGAAGGTTAAATAGGGTCAGCAGAGATTAGAATTAAAAAAACTGTGTCTGAATTCCACCATGAAAGATGCATATGGCATATAGGCAACCTTATCCAACACGCAAAACTTCCCCACAGAAGAACTGCTGCAGTTGATAAAGTAAGAAGATGACCACTGCTGGCTGTTCCACATAGTATGGCCTTGAAGGGTACCCAAGGATTTTTGTTAAGAGATTGTCAACATCTGTGTCAAAACAAGATGGTAACAAACAAACAAACAAACAAGAAATAGCAGGATTCTGTTCACATATAAAGGTCATGAATAACTTTTATATGAGAAATTAGGGTCTGCCAAAACCATATTTAGAAATTCCTCTGAATTTAAAGGTTATCTTACAAGAAATTGCAGTGTTAACTTAGAATGTGAATGTTGGGTACCTTGGTTGATGGCACTATCTGATAAACAGAGACCACAGTTATGGCTGTTCAACCCCAGTCCAAAGCAAAGCACTGCTGTCAGAGGTAAGCATTTCTAGAAGAGCATCTGAACATTTTTTAGCATCTCAGAAGTTTCAGTACATTATAAGACTGGTTTCTCACAGTGATTTGACTTCCTAGCACACAGAGTGAGGTGTGACTGTAGAATGCCTGAAGGACGTGATAGTGCTGTGCAACTACCCACTACTTTGAATGATATGAAAGTGAGGTAGTGAAATATCACTGCAAGAAGAAACTGGATGGTGAAAATGCTCTCACAAAGTCAAGCCTAAGTACAGCATCTTTCTTTAGCAGCAGCTGTCTCACAGTGGTTGAGTTCAAAGTGCATACTTGTCATTTCGATTTTCTGAAAGACACTGCATGGTTGTCATCTGTTGAAATGCCACTTATAGGCATCCATGACTGACAGAAATCCACAGAAACACAGTCTGGAAGAATTGTGTATTTTATTGCATTTCCAAGCTGTTACCTTTACAGAGATGGACCATGTATTACGAACATGCTTCAGAACTGAAAAACAACAAAATGCCAGTGCCGGGGTTTCAATTTCAACAGCTCTGTCAAATACCAGCTATGTCAGTGGAAAACACAATACCTACTCAAAAAGGCCCAGCAGCTATCTGTAAGCGTAGCCTGATATTGAAAAAGAGATTGAGAAGGCTAATACCCCTCAGTTGCCTTATTTTGCTGTGCCCTGCTGAAAGCTAGCACAGCAGGGAGTGGCAACTATATGAGAGGCTAGAACTAGCTGTTCTGGTCAAAAAGCCTGCTTTGGCTCTGATAATACAGCTGAATAATAATAATAATAATAATAATAATAGAATAAATGATAATGCAGTCGTGCCATCTCGGACATGGTTAGGTCTTGTGATCACTCTACAGGGGACACATTGAGCTGACATAGTTATATTATGAGAAATTGAATTACCCACAATGCAGAGATCCTGGAACACTCCTTGAATTACTGCTGCATATTCAACAGGGAGCCTCAACTCAAGTACACTTTTCAAGGGGGGCAGTATTTATTGGGGAACTCTGGTCTTCGTCATCATCATCACCACCATCATCACACACATACATGTACATACAGTTCCGTGCATTTGCAGCTGTGGAGAGAGGAGGGCTGTTCTGTTCAGCTAAACCAACTTTCAGAGGCAGATATGGAGAAAAACGTTATCAGCCTTTCTAGTCAGTTAGCTTGTAGCGTGTAGCAGGTAAAGAGGTGCTGACATTCTTTTGGAAATGATGCAAAGTGCAAGGTTGGTTTTTTGATTATCAAGATATCTAAAATCTGGAAAAACTCAATAACTACATGTTCAAGTCAGCTTTGTATCTGTGTACTATTCTTAGAGCTTCATGAATTAAAGCAGAGAATTGTTTTTGCTTGTAGCTGCTGCTTTAAATCTTCAAGAAATGGTATCCAGCAAACATTAGGATCACAAAAAATTAGTCTAGGGTAACCTTCATATTCCTTTTTCCCTAGAAGCGTTGCCAGGGAATGAACTTTAGAAGTATTGTTTCAGCCTTGTGCTAGACCTCTTCAGAGGTGGCACATTGCTATTATTATTCTGTTTATAAGCCTTATTTTGTAGAGCAGTGTGGTGTTGTGCTGTTTGCTATTATAAGCACCCAAAAAAAAGAAAATTCCTACCCAAAGACTGTAAACTTATTATAAGCACAGTGCAAAGCTCAGACAAATCCAATGCATCTTGTCTTACACTTTTTCCAAAGGTTTGTTGAAAACAAATTAACTTGCACTGGAAGAGTCAATCTTCATTTTAGTAATTGCTTTCTTTGTGCCTTATTCCAGAGTGTCTGTGTTTTGGCTGCAAAACTAAAAAAAAAAAAAAAGATTGAAAACTGCTGTTACAATGAGAAAAAAAATTGGTTGAATTAATGATTTTCATATTGAGAATCATATGGAAGTCTTATATGATTTCACTGTCATGAACCCATTAAAAAGCATGAAAAGAGTGGAACTGTGAGCAACATCTGTGAAGAGAATTGGAATTTCCATAGACTGTTTGCATCAATCCTAGGTAGACTTCCTAAAAATATTTTTGCTGCTCCTTAGTATTAGTATTTAATAAAAATAATATTGCTGAAGACTGTGCTACCTTTAGAGCAATATTTTACTTTCGCTGGTATGATGAAGTAATCAAAAGTAAAACATCTTTACCAAAGTTAGTTACCACAACAATGAATATGAGTGTGCCTTTCACATCCTTCAGTTCCTAAAAAAACCAATCAAAGTGCTTTAAGTTACTGTACAGAACCAATGAGAAATCTTATGTTATCTTTTGTTGTTTGTCTTCCTGCAAGAACAAAGATTATACACCTGGAGCCCTGTTGCAGTGGGGATACTGCAACATACATATATCAAACCAGGAGTCCCGTGGAAAGGAAATATATATGGGCAGACAGATTCTTGATAGCTGTTTCAGAGAGATGTTTATTTCTCCAGCCTCATGGCTGGAGAGGAACTGTTCCAGTCCCCGGCCCAAGGGTCCTTCTGCCCGCGCAGGGAACACAAACCAACCAATGGGAACGAGGCTGAGCAGGGGCAGGGAAGCCCCGTGTCTGTGCCCTCAGGGCCCCTCTCCCAGGGCTACACGGCAGGGGAGGGACCCCAACACCTCACCCGTTTTATTTTAATAAAAGGAGAATGAAAACAACTGGATAAACATAACAAGAACAGTTTCAAAACAAAACA